>NC_081799.1:13373228-13726978 GCF_963082965.1 Carassius carassius
ATACAGTAGTTTGTAGTATTTTTTACAGTAACATTGAATTTAACTTGTATTTTATTTTACAGCAATATTTTGTAATTTCACTAAAGTACAGTATTTACCTGGCAAAAAAGTTGCCAATAAAGTCATGTAAATATATCTTACAGCATTAATTTGTAATTTCATTAAATTACAGTATTTAACTGTGAAAATCCTGTAAATCCTGTAAATACCCCTAAATACAATATGAGTTTGTAATAATTTAACAATGAAACTGCTTTAAAGAATAATTTGAACAGTAAACTATAAAATACTGATATTAATGCATTATAATGAGCTCTATCTTAATACATTTACAAATGAATAAAAATGAATAAAGTCAATGATGTTGCAAATAAGTATTTATTAAAACTGGCAGAAAGACATTGCAAGGCTTTTACTGGTAAAATAAAAATGTCAGTCTTTCAACAGTTAAAATCTTATCATAAAAATAACATAGCATCACAAATAACTACAAATATATGTAAAAAAAAAATAAGCCATACTCAGAGTAGAACATTAACTTTCTATAAAAATGAAGGTCAATCAACAGAATTTTATATAATTTTTGTAAAAAAAAAAGTTTTAAAGAAAATGATTAAAATAAAATGCTGGAATCAACATTAAATCACAAATTATGTTGTTTGAGCTTATGTTCTATTAAATTAAGAATATTCCTGCAAAAGACAATTTAATAAATACATACTGAAAGTCCATCAACTTTCTGAGATGAGCACACACATGAGGGTTGTCCCTCTTCTCTGAGACTTTTCCACTTGTTTTGCCTCTATGTGTCCGTCTTGTATCCAGTGAGTGTTGTGATTCCAAAAAAAAACATCTGCACATAAAAACAAGCAAAAGCATCAGGATAAAGTTAAGTATTGAATGAAACTGTCACAGCCACGCCATCATCTTCACTCGCTCCACCCTCTCGTTCACTCTCCCCTGAATTCTAATCACCCTCACCTGGCCATCTCATCATCTCATACCCTTTATAAACCACTCTCACTCACCAGTCATCGTCTGGCCTCGTCAATACCACTGACAACAGACTCACCCGCGCTACTCACCTCAAGAGAAAACCACTTACCTTCAGAAGCCTTCATTCCTGTTCATCAGCCGTCAGTCTACCGTCCTCCTTCTGAGAACCTTCCCGCACTCTTCCTCCAGCTCCTAAACCAGAGACTTGGGTTACCTCTCAGTTAAGTCACAGTGAATGATATCATCTACTTCATTACTCACCTTTGCATCCCGGTTCTGCTGCACTTGTAAAAATAAATCTCATTTCAACTCACCACCTGTCTGCCTCTTGTGATTACCTGACAGAAGGCCAGACCGATCACAAAGCAAGCTGCATCAGAACCCGAGGATCCGCCGCAGCGGGACACATTCGCTGAACTGGTTCAAGCCGTCAGTCAAGCCATACTAAAAAATCCTCCTGTCATCGCTACTGACCGCCAAGATCCTCACTCACCTTCACTTCCGTAAACACCCGCTGCTTCGGTAGCTGCCTCTGATAGTCCCATGGCCCGACCAGCGACATACTCAGGCGAGGCGGAGAACTGCAGCGGCTTTCTACTCCAGGTTTCTCTATATTTCGAGATGCAACCGCATCAGTTTCATAATGACTCTGCCCGTATTGCTTTCATAATATCTCTGTTATCTGGCCGCGCTCTTCAATGGGCCCAATCTATATGGAACGCTAACTCACCCATAACCCAGTCTCTTTCCAGCTTCCTTCAACATTTCAAAGTGGTTTTCGGTGTGTCCGCTGAAGAACTCTCCATTCATGACCAGCTCTTCAATCTTCAACAAGGATCATCTTCGGTATGTGACTATGCTCTCCGATTCCGCACCCTGGCGGCCTCTAGTGGCTGGAATGAGACCGCTTTAATGACAGTGTTTTGACATGGCTTAAATTTGAAAATCCGGCAATTAGTGGTTGTTTATGATGACGCTATGGGTCTCGAGAATCTCATCCAAAAAACTTTCCAAGTCTCTCAATGTCTTACAGCCTGTGGTCACACACCATCAGCCGCTGCCAGTTCTCCGCTCCCAGCACCCTCTCTCGCTCCTCCAGCACCAGAGCCCATGCAAGTCGACTCCTATCATCTCTCCACCGTTGAACGGCAAAGAAGGATTCAGAATCACCTGTGCTTATATTGCGCTTCTGATCAACATCTCCTCAGTGGCTGTCCTGTGCGTCCTCCGCGCACTGCGGTAAGCACCATTCAAGTCCCTCCTAAAATTGAAACTCTCAATCGTACTATGGTCTTACTCCTAACCCCTCGTCTTTGTGTCTCAGCGCAAGCCCTACTCGACTCCGGTGCCGAAGGGAACTTCATCTCCTCTCAACTACTCGAAAAATTGAACCTTCGAAAACTCAAAACTCACCAAGATCTCCGAGTACAAACCATCCAAGGCAAACCCCTGGGTCGAGGAAGGATTCGTCACTTTTCCCCAACTATCACTCTTCAGATTGGATGTCTTCATACTGAAAGGATCTCGTTTATGGTGCTGGAGGAGTCAGCTGCCGAGCTCATCCTGGGACGCCCCTGGATGGTTCAACATCAACCCACCATCAACTGGAGGTCCGGAGAGATCTTATGCTGGGGTGAATATTGCTTTTCCAACTGCTTGTCTTCAATTAAGAAACCTTCACCTCCCTCTTCATCTAAGATTGAGCGCTCATTCCGAGTTAGTTCAACCACCGCCGAGAGTCCCGAAACTCAACAGTCTGTTGTGATTCCCTCTGAGTATGGGGCATTCCAGGATGTATTCAGCAAGCAACTTGCAACCAAACTACCACCTCATCGGCCATGGGACTGTGCTATCGACCTACTACCTGGAGCCACCTTACCTAAAGGTCGCGTTTACCCTCTGTCCATCCCGGAGCAGAAGACCATGGAGGAGTATGTGGAGGAAGCCCTCAGTCAACAATTCATTCGGACCTCAACCTCCCCTGCCGCTTCAAGCTTTTTCTTCGTGGGTAAAAAGGACGGAGGCTTGCGGCCGTGCATCGACTACAGACATCTCAATTCTCAAACCATCAAGTACAGCTACCCCCTTCCTCTGGTTCCAGCAGCCTTGGAACAGCTGCGTGGAGCGCAAATCTTCACCAAGTTAGACCTTCGTTCAGCCTACAACCTCATTCGCATTAGGCGGGGTGACGAATGGAAGACCGCGTTTGTCACCCACTCCGGCCATTATGAGTACCTCGTCATGCCCTTCGGACTATCCAACGCCCCAGCAGTCTTCCAGGGATACATGAACGAGGTCTTCAGGAACTACCTCAACAGGTTCGTCATAGTATATATTGACGACATTCTAATCTACTCCTCTTCACTCTCTGAACACCGCAAACATGTCATCCAAGTCCTAGAGAAACTGAGAGAACACCAACTGTATCTGAAGCTGGAGAAGTGTGAGTTCCATATTCCATCCGTACAGTTCTTGGGCTACATCATTGAACAACACGGAGTACAAATGGACCAGAGGAAGGTGGAAACCATTCACAACTGGCCTCAGCCCACTTCGGTAAAGGAACTTCAGCGGTTTTTAGGTTTTGCCAATTTCTACCGAAGATTCATCAAGGGTTTCAGTCTCATCACTAATCCATTAACTTCCTCTCTGAAAGGCCGGCCGAAGTCTCTGTCCTTGTCATCTGAGGCCATCCAAGCATTCCACGACCTCAAAGATGCGTTCGCCACTGCCCCTGTACTGATACATCCCAACCCCGATCTTCCATTTATCGTTGAAGTCGACGCTTCATCCACTGGAGTTGGAGCTGTATTGTCTCAACGCCAGGGTGAGCCTCCTAAACTCCATCCATGTGCCTTCTTTTCCAAGAAACTGTCCCCGGCGGAGCGGAACTATGATGTCGGTAACCGGGAACTTCTGGCTATCAAATTAGCACTGGAAGAATGGAGACACTGGCTGGAGGGGGCCAATCATCAATTTGAAGTCATAACCGACCATAGAAATCTGGAATATCTGAGAGAAGCTAGAAGGTTGAACCCTCGTCAGGCCCGTTGGGAACTCTTCTTCACCCGATTCGATTTCCGGGTCACCTATCGTCCCGGTAGCAAGAATTCCAAGGCTGACGCATTATCTCGTATTCATCAAGCATCCTCTGATGAAAACCCTCCTGAACCTATCCTCCCTCCAGCCATCTTCCTCAACCCCATCTTATGGGACATTGATGACCAAATCGCCCAAGCTAACAATCTTCAACCCGCTCTGCCGGGAGGTCCAGAAGGCCTCATCTTCGTACCACCTCAACTCCGTACCAGCCTTCTGGACTCAGCACACTCTACCCCGGGCTCTGGACATCCAGGTAGTAGGCGTACCCTCTCGCTCCTCCTTCAATGGTACTGGTGGCCATCCATCTCCCAGGACGTCTCACGTTACATCAAGGGATGCTCAGTCTGCGCCGTTACCAATACTCCCAGAAGACTACCGGAGGGTAAACTCGTTCCTCTACCCATTCCTCAGCGTCCGTGGTCCCATCTTGGGATAGACTTCATGACAGATCTCCCTCGTTCCAACGGAAACACTTGTGTGTTCGTCGTAGTGGACCGGTTTTCCAAGTCATGCAAGCTGATACCATTGCCCGGATTACCTACCGCATTCGAAGCAGCCGAAGCTCTCTTCACTTTCGTCTTCCGAAACTTCGGCATCCCTGAAGAGATTGTCTCAGATCGTGGACCACAGTTCGTCTCTCGGGTATGGAAAGCCTTCTTCAAACTCCTCGGAGTCACGGTAAACCTTTCCTCTGGATATCACCCTCAGACTAACGGCCAGACTGAGCGGAAGATCCAGGAGATTGGACGGTACCTCCGATCCTATTGCCACCAGTACCAAGACAGCTGGAACCAGTTCCTCCCCTGGGCAGAGTATGCCCAGAATTCCCTCCGCCAGAGCACCACTGGACTCACACCTTTCCAATGTGTTCTAGGTTACCAACCTCCTCTCTTCCCTTGGTCTGGTGAACCATCTGAAGTTCCTGCTGTCGACTACTGGTTCCATCAAAGCGAGAGGGTATGGGACTCAGCTCATGTACACCTTCAGCAGGCAGTGCGGAGACACAAGAGACAAGCCGACCGTCGTAGAACCGAACCCCCTCAATACCACCCCGGGCAGAAGGTATGGCTCTCGACGCGGGACATACGTCTCCGCCTGCCCTGCAGAATGCTGAGTCCTCGATACATCGGACCATTCACTGTGCAGAGGCAGCTCAATGACGTCACCTATCGTCTCAACCTTCCTCCTGAGTATAAAATTGCACCATCATTCCATGTATCCTTACTCAAACCTCACACTGAACCTGTCACTCCTCTCTCCTCAGATCCTGCCCCGGCGGATGAACCTCCTCCTCCCGTTCCTGTTGAAGAGGAGGCCATCTACAGAGTCCGTAACATCCTAGACTCTCGGCGACGAGGTCCCCGGTTGGAATACCTGGTCGACTGGGAGGACTATGGACCTGAGGAGCGCTCCTGGGTTCATCAAGATGACATCCTTGATCCTACCTTACTCACCCAGTTCCATTCTGACCATCCGGACCATCCTGCACCTAGAGGTCGCGGGAGACCTCATCGCCGTACTCGTCCCTCTTCTCAGTCGTCAAGAGCCGCCTCGGGAGGGGGGGGTGTTGTCACAGCCACGCCATCATCTTCACTCGCTCCACCCTCTCGTTCATTCTCCCCTGAATTCTAATCACCCTCACCTGGCCATCTCATCTCATACCCTTTATAAACCACTCTCACTCACCAGTCATCGTCTGGCCTTGTCAATACCACTGACAACAGACTCACCCGCGCTACTCACCTCAAGAGAAAACAACTTACCTTCAGAAGCCTTCATTCCCGTTCGTCAGCCGTCAGCCTACGGTCCTCCTTCTGAGAACCTTCCCGCACTCTTCCTCCAGCTCCTAAACCAGAGACTTGGGTTACCTCTCAGTTAAGTCACAGTAAACGATATCATCTACTTTATCGCTCACCTTTGCATCCCGGTTCTGCTGCACTTGTAAAAATAAATCTCATTTCAACTCACCACCTGTCTGCCTCTTGGGATTACCTGACAGAAACAAGCTCAATAAAATAAATGTCAAAATGCCACCTATACAATACAATCAGCATTTACCAATACTCCACCCCAAAATGAAAATCTTGCCATTAATCACTTACCTCCATGTCGTTCCAAACCCGTAAAAGCTTCATTCATCGGAACAAAATTTAAGATATTCTGGATACAACCGGGAGGATACTGACCATCCCACTGACTGCCAAGTAAAAACAACTGTCAAGGCCCAGAAAAGTATGAAAGACATCATCAGAATAGTCCATCAGTGGTTCAACCGTAACGTTATGAAGCGATGACAATTATTTTTTTGTATGAAAAGAAAACAAAAATAACAATTTATTCAACAATTCGCCTCCTCTACGCAGTAGTGTAGCACCATTATGGAGAGTATCTGTTGGACACAAACTGCAGCTGCTGTTCTGTGTCAGCTGGGTCACATGGACATGCTTTCTATGTTTATTTATGCTTTGGTTTGAAAAAATAACAAAAATAACGTCTTTGTTGAATAAAGTTGTTCTTTTTGTTTTCTTTGCAAACAAAAAGTATTCTCGTAGCTTCGTAAAATTACAGTTGAGCCACTGACGGCAGATGGACTATTCTGATGATGCTTTTCATACTTTTCTGGGATTAGACATTGTTAATTGTTTGGCTGTCAGTGGGACAGACGCAAGCCTCCCGGTTCTCATTCAAAATATCTTAAATTGTGTTCTGAAGACGAACAAAGCTTTTACGGGTTTGAAACGACATTAATCACTGTTAATCACGTTAACAGTGATTAATGACTAAATTGTCATTATGGGGTGGAGTAACCCTATAAACTAAATAAGTAACCTTTTTCGCAAATGAAATTACTTAAGTAAAACTTATTACCTTGAAAAAATTCAAGTGTGCAAAAGATGCCTTCTCCCGGGACTCCAGACTGAAGTTGTAATAAGGCTCCAAATCCAGCTACAAAGTTGAGGTATGATTTCACAACCATCTGACCCTCAAATAGTTAAAAGCCACTGGGTGCACCTGAAAAAGAAATATAAGCAATAATTCAACCTACATTGCAGTATTTCAATATAAAATGTAATCTAACTTACAAGTTTATCAAATTATTTAAATAATTAATACATTACCTAATAAAATCAGCTTCAGAGTCTTGAAGCATCAAACATTTCTCCACATCAGCTGCTATTCTTTGCACCTACAAGAAATAAAGAAAATAATCTTGTGATTTCTTTAAAGCACATAAATGATACCAAAATTAACACAGAATAAACAAACAATAATAAATTATATAAATTATAATTATAAATTATAATATTACATTGTAGAACTGTACCACCAATCAAATTAATTAATTTACGGTTCAAAATTACAACTGTGTAACGACATTAATGTTTTACATTAATTTTTGAAAATACAATTAATAAATGTTGGAAAAATGCAATGATACTTTTTAAACGTGTAACTAAACCGCCATAGATACAGTCGGCATCTAGTCATAGCTGGGGGCGTGGCGAGGGCAGAGTCGGCGTGGGGGAAAACACTGCGAACATCGTGTGTATCTGAATGACAAAAATGCACATATTGAGCGCTCATTCCCAGAGACACGTAGAATAATTGTAGTCTCTTTTAACTTTAATATTCATATACACTAGTCCATATCGATATTTGATTCATTTTACAGCCCTAATGTAGATGTATTCATTCAAAAATAGCCAAAATCCTTGACGTTCTGCTTTATACAGCAAGTTCTATTTTTGACTGGATTCCGCGATTCAATCGTTTCGCAAACACAGACGGGGTGAATTTATGAATGAAAGTGTAAAAGTTCTGACACAAAACTAAGTTGTTACGTGTCCACACGCTTTTTTAAGTGGGTTTATGTTCGACACTAGGCTAACGTTACATAGTTTTGCTTCGGGTAGAATGATAAGGCTAATTATATATGCATTCCACTTTCTGAAACAACCTTACACAGTTTTGATAACGTTAATAATGAACACGATGTTAATATAGCCTGCCTGTGATGAAATGCCGACTGCACACATACACATGCTTAGTCTTGGGATTTCACAACTTCCCTTGACCATCCTCACAACTTATTGCTTGTAGCCATTTTGTCATCCTTTCCGGCTCTGTATGTTTATTAGGAAGGATGTAGAACTTAATTTCATAATTTGTTAGTTTATTGGAGGTACAGAAAACGACACAGCAACTCTTCGGCGTGATTGTCCCATGTATTTCAATTGGCGCCAAGGCAAAGTTTTCCCCCACGGGCTAAATTCACATCACGTGACGGGGCGTTCCCAGGGGCGTTCCCAGACCAACCGACTGTATCTATTAGGTGGCAGCGAATAACTTAATGAGTGAATCAACTGAGTCATTCATTGTACCGATCCGTTCAAAAAGCTGAATCATTCAGCAAAAACACCGCTTAGTTTTGATTTGAGGATGAGGAAAATAGTTTTGATTGGATCGTTGTTTGGGACTATATTCATTGGTGAAATAGAACAACAGTTAATATTGTGTCTAAAAGAACTAAGTAACTTGTTAACTAATTGTTTATTGGACTATGTATTTGCAATCGTGATACTCACGAAAACAGCTCACTTGTGATGCTTTAATCAGGCTAACTTGTCCAGTCGGGCATATAAATATGTCTTTCACTTATTATACTAAGGCGTCACGTCAATATGGGACATTTGAACACATACAAACAAATGAACATATAAAAATTTCACATATTTTGCTGTTTGTCAGTTATTTCGACAGATAACGTTAGTAACGTTAGTTACTATGACAATCGTTCGCATTGGGCTTTATGATAAAAGTTAGGTAAACACTACTTTAAATGCTCTCAATAAGAAAATGTAACGAAAATTTGGCCTAACTATGCTATGATAGCAATTCCCAGTTAACTGAACAGAAGTTACCAAGGCTACTAAATGTCAGGATAGGAGGCTATTGTGACCTGATATCGCTTATACATTAACTCAAATAAATATAAAAAGGATATATTTCTCAAGTATAATTAAGTGAACTTAAGTGAACTAAGTGAACCAGGAATTATGAATAAAGCCTCTAATCTTCAATCGTTCTCGAGCTGCTCCAGTCGGCACTCGGCTGGGTTTCTGATTTGAAGGATGCGCGCGCAATCCCATAATGCCACACTACAGTAAGTTAGTGTAAAAAGCAGGAACTACAGTGACAACACCTGCTTCTTGTAAATGAATTACAGTTGACGGGGAAATATACTGTTAACAACTGTAAAACCTTATTTGACCCATAATGCATTGCGAATTACAGCTGCATCTTGTAAAATGTTTATACAGGAAAATTGTGTAAAATTTAGCTGTAGAAACTACAGCAATTGTTTACAGTGTAATCATTAGGCTAAAGAAGCAGGGGTGAAAAATTATTTCTAAGCAGGAAATGGATTAGCATAGAAGTTGGGGAAAAAGCTTTTATCATCTCGTGAAAGATTCAGATCAACATTTGACGGCAGCGGTGCTGGAACCCAGGGCGATTTTGTGTGTGTGTGTGTGTGTGTGTGTGTGTGTGTGTATGCTTGATTGTTTTGCTTATTCATGCATGCATGTGACATTTCATGAGAAGCCGGTTTACATCAGTGCCTGTCTGTGGCCAAACAGCATTTCCTGTTTACGGGTTGGCAATTAAATATCACATTTTCACAAGCCCAATAACCTCCTTTGTAATTGTGGAAAGACAAGGTAATAAAAGGTGACATCTAAAGTTTGTCCTAAGCAGTTGCTGATCCCTGTCATTTATGTCACACCCTCTTGTGCAACGTGTGGGACAGAGTGTGTCTGTTTGTGTTTGCTTAACCTTGTACTGCATAGTGTCACCCTGAGGCAATATAAAATCTTTTTGCAGTTGTTTACTAGATGTTTTAATCCAAAGTGACACACTCATTAAATGGACAGTCTTTCTATAGTGACCTGGAGTTTAGTGTCATGTACAAGAACTCAATGGTGATTGCTAATGACTTTCTATTTTTACTTATGATACTTCTATAAACCCCAAAATTATGTTTTTACAATATGCAAGTTCAAAAGGCTTAGAACTTTTTTTTGTTTGATCAAACTTGTATATCAGTTTTTCATCAAACTGACAATGTTACATTGAATCATTTCTAATGAAAATAGCATCAAAATAAGTTGTTTATACTAAATGAGCCTTCACAGGGAGCTTGACTGACAGGCAATCTGAGCAATCATAACACTGCATCTGCCATTTTGTCTGACAAACAAATCAGACAGGAGAGTAGATTAATTTTGGTGGAAAAAAATGGTGTGCACTGATGTCTTTCTGAGGATGAAATAACATACCTTCTGATGTCCATTCATGTTTATATCATGCTTTAAGTAAATATGAAAATACGATAATTCATGTGCCGTTTGACTGAGGCAATACAGTCATCTGTCACAACACGTTAAATGTATAGATTGTAGGACCTGCCACTACAGGGCGCACTACCAAAACAATAACAATCATGTGGTTTGATGACGCTAAGAAGGAGTGCGGAATGATGGGATTTGTTGTCTTCTACCCAACCGCTGACGACCATCAATCAGGCGATATGAAAAAGATTACCACATGTTCAACAAATATATACACCCGTGTACATTCAAACACAATAATTGGGCATACATAGCAAATGCGAGTTCAACGATTTGCGCGAGTAGATTACATACAAAGTCAATGCAAAGACGTGATCAGACTATGGATCAGATGCGTCCTAGTGTGGGTCTAGAGACACGAAGTGCCACGTTTGCCGTGTATGCCCCATAATACTAATCTTGTTAATCGTTATGATAGCATACGTTTTCTGTAAAGATACGAATCAAAACAACTCACCTGTCGAGTAAAACACAAGCGAGATCGGGATCTCTTTCTAGTTGAAGTTTGTCACGAAGCTCTCTCCATCTAGAAAATGCAACACCGATATTGATCTTCGCTCTTTCTCTCCTCTTGTCCCAAACTCTTCTTGGGTCGTTTGGAATGCCCGTACGCTTACGTTTACCGAAGCTTTCCTTGTCGACAGAACCAGCGGCAGGCGGTAGACAGTAATTATGTTCCATAAATAAGTAACACAATCCACCATAAAACGTGCAAAAAGAAGTAAATAAGGAACTGCTTGAAGCAAACTAGTGGTTTGCTGGACACTACTTCCGCATTTGTCCAAGACACTGTTGTCATGTGGTTTCTACGTTAGTAAAGACGGTAACAAAGGGTAACTAACGTCATTGACAGGCGACTGCACTGCCCCGTGTCACTGTTTAGAATGGGAATTTTCTCATGATTTACAAGTAGATGAAAACATTAGAGATATTGTTAATAATCAGCTGGACATAATATATAACACTAGCCTAGTGGTTTTTGGACATTTTACTGCAAATATCTTACAAATTGTACCTTTAAAGAGCCACAAAACAGTATTTATTGTTTGAAAAAAAATATTTTTGGAAAGCTAAGACTTTGTTTCATAACTAACGTAACCTGCTCTGTCTTGTCTTTTGGCATGTTGCCAGTTTCTTCTTTGCTTCGCAATGTATTTTTTACTGTGTGAGAACATAGATATAGCAACAGTAAACAGGGGGACGGGTCTTTGTGAAGGGTCAATTAAAATGGTAGAATCTTTACAGAAGAGAACACTGATCACTAGGGGTGTAACAGTACGCAAAAATCACAGTTCGGTACGTACCTCGGTTTTAAAGTCATGGTTCGGTTAATTTTCGGTACAGTAAGGGAAAGAAATGCAAACATTAAACTGCATGTTGTTTATTACTATAAACTTTTTTTTAATTTGTTTACACTTTTTTTAAATACGTTTTAATAAAATATGTTAAATTAAAAAAAGAATAAGAAATAAAATACTGCTGCAAAGTTTTCCACTAAATAAAATACTCTCAGTCTCAAACCAATATCATATAATAAAATATAATGAAACATATAAATAAATAACTATGATTACAGTGCAGCATTACCAATCCCAGCTTGTAGGCCTGCTCATATTTAAAAAATATATATAACTTTTCCAAAGTGTAAAGTGCAGCATCAACAGTTTCAGTTTTTAGACCTGCTCAGATTTCGTTATTGCTTTGGACGGATCGGAAATTAAGAGCAAAGGTCTGTTTAAATGCCGACGGGAGCTGCATTTGAATTACAATCATTTTTTTCCTAGTTGTAGTGCACCTGTCAAACATAGTCTATTTTGCCATCAATACTGTTGACGGTGTCCTTTATCAGTAGGCTTTATATTTATGCTCAACATGGAGTATAGATTTTGTTGTCGTGAAGACAAGATCCTGGTCTGTCGGCGCCTCGGCGGCCTCCCTCTATCTCATCACTGTAGCAGCAGTGCGCCAGCGCCGCGTCAGGCACAATTCTGTTGTGTAAAGAAACAGAAAATGCGAAGCAGCCGTCACGCAACTGACACGCAGCAGAAACGCCACGCTCACGCCACGCAGCCAGTGTGTCACCGGCCTTAGAATCAGCTGCAGGGAGGGATTTGCGCTGAACGCGGAGACTTCTGCCACTTAATATGTTCGTTTGGAAACACGAAAATGTACCTATGTTCCGCAGACAAAATATTGCATTCGGTCATTTGGTACACACGTGCACCGTACCGAAAGCCCTGTACCGAAACGGTCCGGTACGAATACACGTACCGTTACACCCCTACTGATCACCCTAATGGTGACTTGACATACAACTTACAATAAAATGTAAGCAAAAACTTAACATAAAACAATTATTATTATTAATAATAATAATAATAATAATAATAATAATAATAATAATAATAATAATATTAATAATCATCATTAAAACAGTTAATTGTGAATAACAAATATTTATGTCATCATAACAACTCATGCTTTCATCAAAAACACAAATTATTTAAGTGCATCGTCAGACTGTTTATTTGGACCCTCATCACCAAACTTGACATTGTAGGTTTTGGTGTTTAATATTTCAACTATTAAGTTGCTCATACTAAATGGCCTCAAAATTGACTGCAGTCTAGATGATTTTCAGCAGGGGAGAGAATTATTTTTATTATATGAGTATGGTGGTGGGGGATTATCCATGCTGAGGGTTGTGATGAGCCGGTAAAGGTCCAGGCTTATTTTTAGTCCCGATTCATCCATGAACTGTTTTGACCACATGATGAGAAATACTTAACTTTTTGAAGAATAATGAAATCATGCAAATGTACATGAATACTAAAGGTGTATGGCAGATCTTTGTGTATATTTAAGTGAAGTACATTTACCGTATTGTTTGAATGAAAGTGACTTCTGAATGAAAAATTGTAATGTACTGAGTAATGAGTTCTGAATAATACAGTGTAAACATCATGTTGCATATAAAAATAAAACGTTTATTAATCTCCTCCATAAAGAATTTAGCAAACCATGAGCATTCAAAGGGGTCAAGGGATTTTCTCAGAGCTAAAATGGTGATTGAGCTAAGGCAGATTGCAATAATTTACCAACCCATGACTGAATCTGCGATTGCTATTGCACAATCCCATGCATTTTAGAAGTACGCACGTCTTTGTGTGTACATTCATTGATTTACATGCAAAGTGTTTCTTTAAGCAAGTATATGTGTTCATGTGTGAATGTTTACCAGTCTCAAGGGCCTTAAAGTGTGCTGCATAAATGTTTTTAAATTAGGTTTCTCTATGAGTGTGGGTTAGTGTTTGAGCGTGTGTTTGAGAGATGAAAGCGAGAGCAAAGGTAAATTAGAAGGGCTTGTAATATCATCATTTTCCCACAGGGCAGTTTCATCTGCTGAGGGAACCACTTAGTTCTCTCAATTCACGCTGTGCTATATGGTTTAATTTGAAGTTTAAAAATTACTTGTTACAATATTTACTTTCATTAAGATTTTTTTTTTTTTTTGCACTGGCAGAATAGTTATCTGTACATTGCATTTAACACACCAAATTACTTTTATCTGTGTAAATCTTCTATAATTTTAGATCCATGATCTGATTTTACTGAATATTACATCATGCATGTGATAAACCAAATTTCAAGGTGATATGGCATAAATAAAGGAAAAGCTGCACACAGTTGCGTTATACTATTGCAGGACTCAAAGCTTCATATCTGTGTATTGATTCATGATTTATGACCATCACCATGAGTATTTTTTTAATACTCATCACCATGAATATTTTATTTATTTATTTTTTGGTGCAGAATACTTTTATTTTTATATTTAGGATGTAGCAAATTCAGTGTGTGTGTTTAAGTGTTAGCTGCTTTTTGATATCTTTGACAGGTTTGTCAAGTTGCTGTATAAAGCAAGCGTGCTGTAAGGCAAGGTGAAGGGAACTCAAGCTCAGAGTCTCTCAGCACAGACACGGTGCTTCGACTGGTTCACGGCTGGAAAATCACACCTGAACATCATTCTCAAAGGTTTCAGTTCTGACCCAAGAAGTGACCCACTATGGTGCCCTGGAGTCTGGAGATTACATGGTTGGTTCACTCGTGGGAACGTCATATTATGTCGTTGCCACAAGATAATTTTGTCTAGGTAATGACATCCTTATGTCGTGGCCTCGAGATGCTAAGTTGACTGAATGACATCCATTTCTCGTGGCCACGACTTCTTATGTTGAGGAAACAACATGTTTTTCTCGTTGCCATGAGTTTAATGCATAAACAAACCTCCGTGACCATAGCCACCAGGGATTATTAGAGATTTATTCATTAATATTTTATTTTGAATTAAGAAATTGTTATATTATTTATTATAGAATATATTTCATTATTTAATTATTATATTAACCATATGCCTTGGCTACTGGACTTTATTAGGTGTGATAGTTAGCATTCAAATTACGTTTATCATGAGTATAATGTTACATAATGTGCATAACATAAAATAGGTCTACCAGAAAACATTATCATGCATCCTACAGTCTTGTAAGTCCATTAACTGATCGTCTTTTCCCCGTAATATTTGTACATTATTATTATTAGACTATTATTATTGGTATTTAGTACTGTTATTATATAGAATTGGTATTTTTTTGCTTCATTTTGATCTCTTTACTTAACGTTCGTAATACTTTTGTAAATAATAGCCGACTGTAAATGCTCGACATGCAAATCAAGATTTGATTATGCTGACTGGAACTTTTGTTTGAATGCATTTTAAACTTAACATATATTTCATTTTATTTCAGGTAATTAATAGACCATAAGTATAAATACTATAGTGTTTAGTTGAGGAATTAATAATTCATGTAGTTTCATTTGTAAATGAAAACATGACACACTAATTTATCATAGCAACCCGGAATTATCAGAGATGTATTCATTAATATTTTATTTTGAATTAAGAAAATATTATATTATTTATTATAATATATATATATATATATATATATATACAGAGTACAGACCAAAAGTTTGGACACACCTGCTCATTCAAAGAGTTTTCTTTATTTTCATGACCTGGCCTCCACAGTCACCGGACCTGAACCCAATCGAGATGGTTTAGGGGTGAGCTGGACCGCAGTCAGAAGGCAAAAGGGCCAACAAGTGCTAAGCATCTCTCGGGGAACTCCTTCAAGACTGTTGGAAGACCATTTCAGGTGACTACCTCTTGAAGCTCATCAAGAGAATGCCAAGAGTGTGCAAAGCAGTAATCAAAGCAAAAGGTGGCTACTTTGAAGAACCTAGAATATGACATATTTTCAGTTGTTTCACACTGTTTTGTTATGTATATAATTCCACATGTGTTAATTCATAGTTTTGATGCCTTCAGTGTGAATCTACAATTTTCATAGTCATGAAAATAAAGAAAACTCTTTGAATGAGAATATATATATAATAGAATAATAATCTTTTGTAATATAATGTTTTATAATATTATTTGTAAAGTAAATCTATTCACTGTAATTTTTGATCAATTTAATGTTGCCTTGTTTAATAAAATAATATACCATGGATGTTTTAAATTTAGAGTTGATATTCTTTATGTAATAATAATAATAATAATAATAATAATAACTGATTACATGTATATAGTGCTTTTACATTGTCAGGGGGTATCTCCTCATCCACCACCAGTGGATATGTAAATTATGGTATTTTATGTAAATTTATGTAGCAGTTTGATGCTGTCACTCTAATTAAGATTGGTTATTCATTTAACAACCCTATTTGTTTTAGTGCCTTAAAATATGCCTCTGAATTAAGTTACATAATTACATTAATATGAATTTAAATAGATATTGCCCCCTTAAATAATTTTCAAAGTAGTTAGCCTCTACTATACAGTATTAGTAGAGAGCAGTATAACTAACTTGACTGTGAGTGAACAACTACATTAAATCACAAGTAGCTTTTTGCAAAGTAACCTGAAATTAACCATGACATATTTATCTTCTGCACAAATAATATTCTATATTCCTAAAGTGGTTACAACTCCCATTACATTTCTGCTGCGGTTTCCAACCAGACTCCCTCCCTGCAACCCTTCTGGATAATGCATTCGGCAAAATGACGACAAGATCGCTCTCAACTTGGCCAAGTGTTTATGTTATCAACCACCTCAGTCCACCATCTGCTGGGACACCAGCCACACATCCCCCATAAATCCCTGTGCAGATGTGGCCATAAGGAGCAAGCTCATCCCAATCTCTCCATGTAATCCCTCTGCAGCCCATTCATACCAGAGAGAGGTTGCACAATCACCAATAGACTTGGCTTTCATCTGTTTATTTCTTTTCTTTTATTCAGGTCAATGGTGAAGCATGTTCTCACACAGTACAATCACGCTGCATGGAACATCTTATTATGGTGGGAGGATTAAATCGCACATTGTCAAATCAAGTGAAAACAAGCACAGATAACAATAATACATTCAAACCAGGTCTCGTTAGTACTTTCCCTTTTGCCAGTAACCTTTATCTTAATCGGAATTCCTGCTGTGTTTTACTCGCAGATCATTTGTTGAAGAAGATATATAGTTTTAGAATCATGCACATTTCCTGGCAGAGTAAGTCATGAATGACATTTAATGTTTGAAAGATAAGAGGGGGACACAGATTGAAACTGATAACTATCTGACCGCACGCTGCCACCGTTCACTTTGAAAAAGCTTAATCCGCATGAAGTGCTTTTTTTTTTAAAGTTTGTGCTTTATCTTGATGTGCTGGAAGCTCTTCGCTCACTAAAGCTCTGTTGACGTTACATTTAAATTAGGATGCTCTCACAATTTTATTTGGTTCGATATGACAAACTGATTTTGTATATCAGATACTTTCTGTCAAAGCATTAACATTTGGCACCTTGATTAAATATATGGATTTTTTATATATATATAATTCACGTGAATGTTCAAGTGTAAGGCAGAAGTTCTGAATTGAAAACGACAAATATGTGATACTTATTTATACAACATACTGTATACAGCAGACCCACAAAATTTTACAAAATGTCTTCAATAAATAGTCATGGATCATAAACAGTCCATAAATAAATGGATTTAAAATTAGTTAATTTAACTTTCAATATAAATGGTGAGTTAAATATTTCTTATTAATAATAATAGTGTTCTGAAATGGATCACAACATCAAAAATAAACAACCAAGGCTCACTGGAAATATGTAACTGCCTACATTCCCAAATGAATGCATCTATTCATAACATGATTCACTGCATTTTCCAGATGAAATGAACACTAGAGACAGTAAAACAACAACTTTCTTTTCTTTTCACACAAGTTATGATTATGGGACAGATTATTGAGGAATAAATGGCTTGTTTTTGCACGGTTCCTTCCACAATACTATGCAATGGCCTCAAAATACTTCTGCTATTCTGCATGATTTGTAAACTAATATGTTTTATCATATACATCACATAATTTGCTCCATTTGAATTGCTTGACTTGCTCGGTAGCTCACCTGGTATAGCATTGCATTTGCGATGCAGAGTATCCTGTAAAACACAAGTCATGACACTCCACAAAAGAGCTCAAAGCTTTGAAGCTAAAATGTCATGTTTGCTTCCGCAAATGTGTTTTCCTCACATTTGCTTTTCTTAACATTATCGGTAGGGTTTAGTTTAGGTGGTACATTCATTTCAGATGCAATGAAGCATTTTTGCGCCACTCACCTGACATCTAATTTCTATATTGCGATGTTACAAACAATGTAATAAAGCATTAGCTTATTTATGTTCAGTGTTTCAGAGAAAATTAAACTTGCTAGACAGAATATTTTGCTTTGAAACTGCTGAAAAACCTGCTACAAGCAATGCAATATCATTTTGCAACTATTTTGTACCCACAGGAATGTCATTTTCATGGTGATGTACTGTTTAATTAACCTGCATCTCCAATGGGGGAAAAATAAGAAATGGTTATAGCACTGCTTGTAGACATGTTACCTGAAAAAATTCTGTGAAATGTACCCAAAGCAACATGTTTCAGGTTTCGCAGGAATTTAGACACTCACAAATTTACAATGAGCCAAGGTTGAAAATAGAACAAGCACCCTGAGTTGCACATAATGGTTTTGTAGCATTAAAAAAGTCAAGTGTTCACAGTTCAAAACATAGAAATTTGCTTCTGAACAGTGATTGGCTGAAAACAAAAGTCACTCATTGTTATTGATGGCTGGTGAGGGTTTGCTCCTCATCCCATCTGTGGCAGCCTTAGAGGTCTCAGTCACAAACCTCCGAGGAATCCAAACCGAGGTCAGGATCCGCACGTACTCCTTTCGGAAGTTCCGATTGAGGAGTCCATAAATGATGGCATTGAGGCAACTGTTGAAATAGGCCATAAAGTAGCTGACCACAAAGAGCCACTCTGGAATACGTGGAGCCATGACATCTGGATCGATGGCCACCACGAGACCGATTAGATTGAGTGGAGCCCAGCAGATTGCAAATAAAACGAACACCACGAACATGGTGACGAAGTTGCGCAGGTCGCTGGGTCTCACCCTCGAGCGTTCCTCGCTCTTCACCTTCCTCCTCACCTGTATCACCAGAACCCAAATCCTCAGGTAGCAGAAGGTCACCACCGCGATGGGCACCAGGAAGTGAACCACCACCACCACCACAGTGTACGAGCTGCTGGCGGTCTGCGTGAAGGTGCAGGAGTAAACGCGAGGGTCATAACTCAGTGAACCCACAAAGAAGTTGGGAAGAATGGCGAGCACAGTGAGCACCCAGATCAGGGCCACTAACAGCAGCGTGTTACGGAAGCTGTAGAGACGTCCGTAGGCAAAACTGTGACAGATGTAGCAGTAACGGTTGATGGCGATGCCAGTGATGTTGAAAACTGAGCCGATCACACTCAGGCCCATTAGGAATCCGCTGACTTTACACTGGGTTTCCCCCAGAGACCAGCCGTCATGGAAGATTGCGTACAAGACCAGCGGGTAAGGATAGAAAGCCACCACCAGGTCAGCGAAGGCCAAACTGACAACAAACACATTGCCTGTGCAAAAAAAGAGTAAGAGAAAGAGGGCTTGTTAATGACTTCATTTCTACAAGCACAGATTGATGTTGATTTGATAGCCTACTATTATGCCTACTGTGGCAAAATAAAAAAGATTTATTAATTACACCTGCTCCTGGTGCCCCTATGTTCTGTAAAGTTTATTTCCAACCTATTTCAGCTCACCTGGCCTGTGATTTTTCAAGTGATCCTGAAGAGCTTGATTAGCTGGTTCAGGTGTGTTTGATTAGGGTTGGAGCTAAACTCCGCAGGACAGTGGGTCTCAGAAGCAGGGTTGAAGACCTATGTTGTGTTATGTGAATAAAATTAATAAAAGATGCATTCAACAATTTAATTCAACAATGATGCATTTTAAAAAGTGACAAGTCACACACAAACATACACACATATTTTTTTCAGGATTCTTTGATTAATAGAAAGTTCTAGAATAAAATATAATAATCATTATATGGTAACGCATTAGATAACAGCCCACAACGTACTGCGCAAGTAAACAGAATTTACAACGTAACTTTTTTGGAATTATAGTGCACCTATTCAGTACCTCTGTTTAGGTATAAGGTATAATATGTTTGGGGAATAAGGGTCTGATAATCTGTAAAATTACAAATTATTTCTACAGTAAGTATTTTGAAACTAAGGGGTACCTATTCTAATATTATGTGGCATGTATGACCTAACAACAATCTTATATTTACAAGCGATTTAGCAAAAACATATGAAGTGTACTTTTTTATAGCCTACACATTTAAAACACGCTGGTAATTGTTTTGATCCAAATGCTTGGTTGAAACTGTTGAGTTAGGAAGCTGGCTTGATTTGACCCAATTTGGGTTGACATCAGTAATCAGTAACCCGACAGTGCTGGGTTAGGAATGTGGAGGATGTGAAAGAGAGTGTGTAGCTAAGTCACGCGAGTTCAAATTCAGTATACTTACATAGTTCTTTGTGCGTTGTAATCTAAAGCGTTACCAATTATATTCGATATCAATCACCGCTTAAACAAAAATATAAAGCGGCACATTGGATTTCTTGAACAGCCAGTCCACAAATTTGAATGATTTGTAAAGAATCATGTGACACTGAAAACTGGAGTAATGGATGCTGAAAATGCAGCTTTGCCAAAACAACAAATTACATTTTGAAATATATTAAAATATAAAACAAGCCTTTAAATTGTATCATATTTGTCATATTATATCATATTTTATAATCATATTTGTCAATATCATTACTATTACTGTAATTTTCATTAAATAAATGCAACTTTGTAAGCATTAAATGTTTCAAAAACATTCCAAAAATTGCAGGAAATAAACTTTTGAAAGGTATTGTACACTGACCCTACCCTTCTTTTTATTTTGCATGTTAAACTTTTCTGTTGTCACGAAAATGATGTCAGCTGTACATGAAAATCATGAGTTATTATTCCTCTAAGTATGTTTATGCTGACTGCAATAATAAAAAAAAAACTTTTCACAGTATACCTGTCACTTTTGTTGCCCTGCTTCCTGCCTTTGTACTTACAATCATGTTTTATGCTTTAAACTGAATATAGGACTAAATTCATGTGAACAACAAGAATTAAGACTGACAAAGCTACAGAGTGAAAATAAAAGACATAGAATGAATCACATCAACTTCAAAAGCAGGATCCCCGGGGCCTTTGATTACACTGTGACAGCAGAAAACACATTGCTCCGTAAAACAATGTGCTCTCTTCTAGCCTCTGCCCTCTCAGATTAATCTCATGCATGGTCTGCTGTGTTAAAAGTTCTGTTATGTCGAGCAATCCATTTACTCACTTTCTCATGTTAAACAGTCACTGTGTACAGTCGATGTATAAACAGCTGACTGAGTCATTTAAATAGTCCAGATAGCCCTTCATTCTGTGTTAGCGGTAACAAATATCTGCATACAGATACATTTGCTACAGATATATTTAAAGTGTAACTTTAAAAAAGCAGCATAAAACTTACATGATCTATAACTAATGTAAAATACATTAAATATGCTAAGACATAAAGATATGCTTTGTGTTATGGTAATAATAATTTGGGGAAATATGTGCTTAATATTAATAATTTTATAATAATCCTTATTAAAAATTATCTTTATGGTGCTAAAATTAAGATTAATCTTATTTTTTCTTTTTGGATTGAAATGTGATTTAAACATATTCTTGGCCAATTTAAAGAGACTCACCTTTAAAAGAATAAGAAATGATTTTATCAAAGTCATGAGTGGTGAACAGCTTCAATGAGGCACACATTTTCCCCTCATCGCCTACATCTTTTTAGACATCCAGTCCATTTTACCATTCAGTCAGTGTCTTTCCCCCACCCAGCCCCTAAGACTCTGAATGAAACATGAGGGCCATAAATGTAAGGACCCCCCATTAATCAGATTGTTCTGTTGAAAGTGAAGCAAAACATTTCACTTGGAATTTGTCAGATATCACCAACAGGAATGCATATACAAAATAAAAAATGCTTGCTTTTACAAAAAAAAAAAAAAAGCCTTTTCGGCAAATGCTGAAAAGTATTCCTGGCACTTCTCAGCATGACATTAGCGAGATGATAACCCAATATTCTCTGCTTTTCATCACGATGGCCTTTAAAAATTATTAAAAAACCTAAAAACTGTTTCAGTCTGTCATGTTGAAACAACACTGACTTCACTCTTTTCAGCTATTCCCTTTTCTTAGCTTTATTCAGAGGATAAAGCTAGAGTCTATGAAATGATAAACACAATTACCCTGACCTACCTGAGCCCAACCTTTCTTCTCTGAGCTTTCTTCTCTTTTCTTTAGACTTTTATCCCCAGACACTATAATTCAACCAGAGATGAAGCACATTCAAGGTCATAGCGCTGCTCTGTAGATGAATGTATCGTGAAATAATGCACAAAATCAGCTGCTATAAATGCCTTTTTGTGTGTGTGTGTGTGTGTGTGTGTGTTCACATATGTGAAGAAACCAACCTGTGTGTTACATGTATATATTTTTTTAAATCTCTTAAGCCACTTAATGTGTGAACTTCACTATATCCTAATCCTCCTACAAAAGGTTATTTTTTAGCAATGCCTTTGGTCATAATAAAAGCTCCTGTTTGAATTCATATTTATTTATTTACATTTATATAACTAATCTCTGCATTTTTCAACATTATCAAGAGATAATTATCCAGAATATTGATGTGTTTTCAGACAAAGCTAAATAAGTAAATGCTGCCCACTGAGCCATAACAATAATTGCAGATCTACAATACAGCATGATAATAAAATAAAGGGTAATATATTAATGTGTGCACATAATAATTATAATTATAATTACTATTATTATTATTATTATTATTATTATTATTACTACCCCTGCTGTCCATTTAAAGCAAGGTGTCCCCCAGGGATCTGTTCTTGGTCCACTGTTGTGATTTTATTTTATTTTTTTTTTTTACAAAAATTAAGCTTTTCACTTCATAAGACGTTAACTGATGAAAGTGTGTAGTTGTGTGGATTATTATGATGATTACTTGTGGATTGTTATGATGTTTTATCAGCTGTTCAGACTCTCATTCTGATGGCACTTATTCACTGCAGAAGATCCATTGGTGAGCAAGTGATGGTAAATCTGTTTCTTGTGAAAAAACAAACTCATCTTGGATGGCCTATGTGTGAGTAAATTTTCAGCAAAATTTAACACCTTTCATTTTAAGGTGAACTATTCCTTTAATAGCACATGGATGTCACATATTGAGATATGAAGAGGAAGAGTGAGAAAAGAAATGCAAATAAGGACAAGAAGATGTCTTAGTTATTAAAATAGTTACAGTGTAATGGAAAACCTCACAGAGGAAGCTGGGGAAAAGTTCTGGAGGGAGAACAGAAGGCAAGGGTTCTTATTCCATGTGTAAGGCTCATTATAAAAGCACTTGAACAGGGTCAGACTGGGTTATGAAACCCTCAGAGTACAGTATAAAATCATATATACATGCCATGCTCACCTGTCAAAGACACACAGACACTTCTGCTTCAACATACCCACAAGACAAGTGGCCTTTTTTGCTTTTCCTTAAAAAATAAAAACAGTTTTAATCATATACATAATAATATAACTGAACCTTGGGAAAATTAAAAGGTCCATATATCTAGAGAATGTAGACAGAAAATAAAGCCAAATGATCAGTAGAAATCCATGCTGATACTGTACATAGTAAGTCTTTAGACTTTAAAGGTCCCATGACATGAAAATTTCACTTTATGAGGTTTTTTAACATTAATACTACTTCCCCTAGCCTGTCTATTGTCCCCCAGTGGCTAGAAATTTCTATAGGTGTAAACCAAGCCCTGGGTGTCCTGCTCTGCCTTTGAGTAAATGAAATCTCAGACACGCAGATCTGGAATCTTCCCGCTTATGTCGTCATAAGGGGAAATGTTACCTCCCCTTTCTCTGCTTTGCCCGCCCAAACATTTACATTTAATTCCGTCGCAATGCCAGCACAGGTGTTACAAACAAACTTTTACAGCATTCGACAGCACCGCCACAAACAGTGAGTAACAGTGTTCATTAATGCCTGATCTGTGATCAGTGATTTATGATGTGTAGCTAATTATTCAAGTTCACACAGACTTTCTTTCTAAATCGCTTAATACTGTTTATGCATCAGTGAATCAAGCCAGTGACCAGTAAACTATCAACTTCAGGTTGTTTCTCTTAGTAGCATAGCATGAAACTAATCTGTTATGTAAATTGTGATTAAACTACAGAGAGCGATCAAAGAACGCTCCCTTTATTTTGTTCGGAACTGTCAATCACACATCGCAAGTATATCTGCACACTTGCCCAAACTGCTGTTATAATGAATGACGCTGTTTTGCTGCACAACGAAGCTCTCACTGTATTCATGTCGATATTGTGTTTGCTGTTACTTGTGGTGAAAGCATTTTGTGAGAAAAAACGCGTTGCATTGACGAGATCACTGCATTCACGCAATAAACAGACTCTGTCTACACAATGCTCTTCACTGCAGCGATTCATGTGATGGGAAAAGATATAAAAAATAATGCTATAATCAACAATTCCACGATTTGTTAATCTCGACAGCTGTAATAGGGCTTGGGCGCCGAGTTGATAGCTCGATATCAGATATCTTCGGCTACCTTGTTTGTTTTGTGAGCGCCTACACTTCAGAATAGTTCCGAAGCTACAAGTCATGGGTGGATTCAGGAGCTGCAAATCATAGAACCGGAACAGCGGCAAAACAGTACGTTATACAGTAATCCGGTAACCTGCGCTCTACCTAGCTGCTAGTTTAGTAACCGTTAGTGCTAACAACCATTCACACATGGACTTTTAACAATGTGTTTTAAAAGTGTAGTTAGTAGCTGTCAACCCTCCCGTTTTTCTGGATTTCTCACGTATTTGAGCTCTTTTCCCGCTGTCTTCCCATTTTAGTATTTTCCTGTAAAATATCCCGTTAGCCCTTCAATCGGACCTGTCAAGTCTCTGTGTTGTTGTTGTCCTGTTGCTACTCATTGCCCTTCCAGCGAAACAGATGTTTTCAAAGCATCGTTTTGCTTACTTGAAAGCAACCTTAGCGTGATGTTGGGCTTTTTAAGATAGCGTGGTTGTTGTGAGAGCACGATTTCACGCTAATCTATAACTAAAGTCACGTTAGACCTAGCTTCACTAATCGCTTAACGTTAGTTAATGCAGGAGTTTTGTAGAACGAATTTTTGCTGTCAGCAGAGGGATAGCAACAAAAAGATGAATGTTGAAATTTCCCGTATTTTGGATGAGTAACCCGAGAAATTTCCCTTATTTTCAATGTTGACTTAAGCTATATAAATTAATATTCAGATGTTATGGTCTCCGTGATCGCGCCTCCAAGCAGGAAAGCGGTGTAAAGTTAATCCATTCTCATTTTATTTTCCCCATGGCGATTATGTGTTGCGCTATTACACCCCACAATACAGCAACGGTTTACCATGGTTGAAATAGATTTTTAAATAATCAAATTAAGACACACGGATGAGAGGGAGTACGTCTAAACACTGCGCAGTAGTCCGAGTAGCAGTAAAGGAGGCCATCAATGTGGTGGCCACGCCAAGTAATGAAGTCACGACGCCCAAGCCCTATAGTAAAAAAAAACGTAGTAAAAGTAATTTGAGAGGGGTTCCACAAGTAATACGCGTTTCGAATGCAAAGATGTCAGCCAATCACAACAGTTGTCGTTTACTCTGAGTCTCACAGCAGACATGCCCCTTTAAACAGAGCATTCAAGCCAGAGAACTAAAATCCGGATATAAAAATGCCTTTTATTTCTAAATTTTAAAAGTAAAAATCATACTAACAATATAAGTACACCTCAGGAAACATTAAAAAAGCATTTTAAAAAAAAAAAGAAAATAATCCACATCATGGAACCTTTAACTGTTTCATTACGCTGGTCCATGGTTTAATGAATCAAGCAATGCGTTTTAATAACGTCTGCACTCGTCGCCATCTTTGTTTCTTTATTCTTTATTTGCAACTATGCTAATTTGCGCTGCGCTTGGTATATTGCGTTGGTCGATATGTAAATGAGATGTCGCGTCTTGTGTTCTTTGACTAGCGGGTTTGTTAATAAATCAATCGCAGAAATTTTCGCTCCCTTCTGCGCTGTTTTGGCATTGCGCTCTCACACTAATTTGCACTGTTTAGTAAAACTGGCCCTAAATATACACTAACATTCAAACGTTTTTCAATGTTTTAACTTGTTTCAAGTGTCTTATGCTAACCCAGGCTGTAGTTTTTTTAATATATAAAAAAATTAATTAAAATTGAAATACTGTGAAATTTTATTACAATTTAAATTAACTGGTTTCTATTTTAATATATTTTAAAATATAGCTAATTTATTCCTCTGACAAAGTAGAATTTTCAGCATCATTAGTCTTCAGTGTCACATGATCCTTCAAATCGTTCTAATTTGCGTATCTGGTGCTCAAGAAACAATTTTTATTATTACTGATTCTGCTATTATTTCTGGAATGATATGCATTTTGTCAAGATTCTTTGATTAATAAAAGACAAGAGCACCATTAATTTGAAATAGAAACCTTTTTGTAACATTTGACATGTCTGATGAATTTAATGCATTCTTGCTGAAAAAAAGTTTTAATTTATTAAACAATATATATATATATATATGAGCAGTCATTTATTCTGTCATCATCCGGGTGCTGAAAGCGCGCGCACAGATGATACCTGAACAGCACACGTTAATAAGTATTTAAACTAAACTCATTTAAGCTTTGTCAGTTTAAACATTTAAGAGCCAGAGGACGCGAGCTCGCGTGCGCAGTGAGAAGATTTGTGCATGCGCTCATCCGAAGCGCACAAACCCGCGCCTTAGAACGCGCGCAAATATAAGATCTCTCTGAAGTATTGTGTTTAAATGGACAAATTCAGACAAAATTATGTCAAAATGCCCGTCTGGGTAAGTATCCTACAGCAGACACAGCCGGCTGAACGCAGGCCACTGTATCAGTGTATTCTCTTAAAGTGACAGTCTTTATATTAATAGAAACAGCAACAACAAAGAAATCACTCACTGCTCTTGATTAAAAAGCTTTTATAACTTTAATTAAGGATTATCTTTAATTTATATAGTTCAATATGCAATGCTGTTTAACATTTGATTACTTTATTCAATTTCTGTACCTAAAAACTTATGCTAGACCCCCCCCCCCCCCACAAAAAACCCCCCCTGAAAATCACTGTTTATTGTTTGTATCTTTACTCTATTGTATTTATGTGTGCTGCTGCTTGTAGTTGGATAGAATATTCTTCTTCTTTTTTTATTAGAAAGTATAGTTTTTCCATAAACATAGCACATACCGAACTGTACCGAAAACCGTGACTCTAAAACCGTGAAACAAACCGAACTGTGAAAAAGTTGAACCGTGCCACCCCTAATATATATATATATATATATATATATATATATAACTGATCCCAAACTTTAGAATGGTAGTTTATTACTCCAGATGTTATACAAGAAAGTAAGCTAATTGCAAGGAGAAAGAGGTGTAAAGGATTGACCTGTGCTTTGACTTGTTCCATGTTCCTTCATTAAACCCCAAAAGAAAATAAACTTGTGATGATTGATTTTTTTCCAAAATAAAACTTCTTGGTCTTTCAGAGTGAAAGGTGATCCAATGCATAATTAGAGGAAATTAAACTTCTGATGGAAGCCCTTGTTCTTGCTGAGTGTGGCTTATGGTTCACTTCAAGCTCAATTCCACTTAAGTTCAAAAAGTGTAATTACTAATGGAGGAGGATGACCTTGAGGAACTTCACATGCAGCCTAATTTATGTGCTCATTAGCACAGCATCTGCGGTGTTACTCATAATTGATCAAATCTGAAACCACATGGAGACTCGACTGCATATGATTAAGGAATAAAGTAAAAAAAAACATAAAATACATTTAGAGCCTTGGTGTTACACAATATTATTGACAGCGACTATATTATTGATATGATTGGTTCTTTACCACATACAGTACATATACACATCCTATTATATGTTCATCATTATTGATGAAATTACAGTAATAAAGACAAAATGAGGCATGATGCAGTCCAGATTCAAACCTGGATTACCTACAGTTTTCATATTACATTTACATTAAGTCATTTAGCAGACGCTTTTATCCAAAGTGGCTTACAAATGAGGACAATGAAAGCAATCAAAAACAACAAAAGAGCAATGATATATAAGTGCTATAACAAGTTTCAGTATAGATAGATATAGAGAGGTACTTTTCTGTGTCTTGAATGTGGTAGTTCCCTTGCTGTCTATGGGAGGGTCAGAGAGCCCACATATTTCATCAGAAATATCTTAAATTGTGTTCCAAAGATGAACATGGGGTTTTTGGCAGATTCATGAGCGCCAAACTGCTGCTGATGCTCTGGAGCTCACATTTCCGAAAACGTTGAAGCAAATTTTCAAAAAGACACTATCTTTATTAACAAACTACCTTTGAAGTACATACAAGTATATTCTCACTAAAAGTTCTTTTTAAACTACATTTCGTGACACAAAACAGTATTATTTTTTTAATTATAGTGGATTTGGGCACCTGCAATGACACTCGCTGTGAGAAATACTGCAACTTTGGCAAGCGGAGTGATACAAACAGTGAAACGGCTGTTGAAGTTCTGTTGCACTCTTATATCAACACTCTTATCTGCCAGTCAGATTCGAGGACCAGAAAAAACTGTTGTATATATATATATGTGTGTGTGTGTGTGTGTACTGTAATGTTATTTTATTTTTTATATAAATTTGTTTCTATTTAGATGCTAGTGATCTTTATTACACAAAGGCTACTGCCTTTGGGGAAAAAATTACCTGTCTTTTGATCACAACCTTTTATAATTTCAAAGATTTTTATCAGTGAAGATTTTAGCATTAAATGTGTAGTTTAAATGTAAAAGTTAAAAAAAGTTAAAAATATAAGCCTTGATCATGAAAGTTTACAGCACTTATCGATATTAACCAGGGTGCAGCAGGGTGAAGGACTCGGATCAAGGCAAATTACTGAGGAACCAGTTTTCTGTTCCTTTGGAGTGATATATTCGCAAGGTCATTTCATACTAGGTAAAATATTGCTATTTCAACTTTTGAGATATGAAAATGAGGATGGTGACATGTTTTTGTTGTATTTTTACGGATTGCAAATTGTGGCAGTGGTCCAGTCCTTGGGGATATAAGAACTAGAAATGATGGAAAACTGGACTGAGGCCCAAAAAGTGCGGCACCAAGGGCTAGTCTTAATTGGTTCCCCGAAGCATGCACTCTAGTAGCACCAAATGACAAGCACTACTATTGTGCCCTTGAGCCATGGCCACTGCCACTGCAGCTTCAAACAGCTGCCCTCACTTCCAAAGGATGTAATGTCCTGTAATACCGTTAGAACATTATGCTTATTTCATGACCAATTAATAAAACATATTTATTGACATGAACTAGCATGAAAGAACCATAGTTGAATTATTATTATTATTACTGTTATTATCAGGGTACTATTGTGAACGTACAGAAGAAAATAAATTATTGAATAAAGACGTTATTTTTGTTTTCTCTCTATTTTTGATGATGTCCTTACCTTTCTGGGCCTTGAACGTAGTAGTTGCATTGCTGTCTATGCAGAGCCATAAAGCTCTCAGATTTCTTTAAGAATATCTTAATTTGTGTTCCAAACATGAGTGAAGGTCTTATGGGTTTGGAACAACATGAAGGTGAGTAATTAATGACAGAATTTTCATTTTTGGGTGAGCTTTCGCTTTAAAGTATGTACTATCCAAAAAGCTCCCATCGCAAACAAAAGCCTGACCTTTCTGAACTGGAATTTGTTGTTTTCCTCTCAAAAGATAACTGCTGCTTGAGTGCACGTCATTCTACCAACACAAATCGAAAAAGACTATATCCCACCTGTATGAAATCACACCGACTTCTCTACAATCCACCCTGTAATCAGTCAGCGCAACTCTGAAGCTCAGCGTTCCTTTCAGCCAAACACTATTACATCATTCAGCCCTCTGAACAGCCACATAGAAAATAGTATCTTCGTTGAAGGCCTCTGTCAAAATGTCAACATGTTGACCTTTGACTCCTTCAAAGTGAATCAGATGAATCATGGAGTAAGGTAAATAAAATGTATCAGATTGTGTTATGTAACTGCAGCATAAACGTCACAAAGGTTCAACTTAGGCTTTGTTGAAAGCTTTGGTAGGATGATATATGTCACACTGAGTTTGCTTAATTTTTCTCTTTTTTCAGAAAAGTGTGGATTTTTATTTCATGCTGATGTTGAAGTAAAGCTTTAAAGGGTTTAAAATGCTTGAGGCATGCAATCTTTGATCAGATCAAAATTGGGTTTCATGAAATTCAGATTGTGCGCCTCAGCCCACAATTCCCAATGATCAAATGATTCAGTCCAGAGCTTTGCATTACTATCACTGGTTATAGGGTGTAGAACGATGGATTTTATTAAACTAAAGTGATCCGATAATGCCTCAATGTACGCATACATAAATGAATCTCAAAAATCTTGCAGCACTTTTTTTTGCTGGTTCTCTGATTTGTGAAATCAGGATATATGGGTTTGAAAATCATGGTGATGCCTCAGGCTGCCTGTCCAGGGTTTTGCTGTTTTATCTCGTGCCAAGGTACAGTCAGCATGCAGCATGTTAAAGAGAGTGTTTGCCTATAAAGCAAAGTTTGCAGAGCTACAAAACCCTTCAGATTTAATATATATATATATATATATATATATATATACAGGTCCTTCTCAAAATATTTGCATATTGTGATAAAGTTCATTATTTTCCATAATGTAATGATAAAAATTAAACTTTCATATATTTTAGATTCATTGCACACCAACTGAAATATTTCAGGTCTTTTATTGTTTTAATACTGATGATTTTGGCATACAGCTCACGAAAACCCAAAATTCCTATCTCAAAAAATTTGCATATTTCATTCGACCAATAAAAGAAAAGTGTTTTTAATACAAAAAAAGTCAACCTTCGAATAATTATGTTCAGTTATGCACTCAATACTTGGTCGGGAATCCTTTTGCAGAAATGACTGCTTCAATGCGGCATGGCATGGAGGCAATCAGCCTGTGGCACTGCTCAGGTGTTATGGAGGCCCAGGATGCTTCGATAGCGGCCTTAAGCTCATCCAGAGTGTTGGGTCTTGCGTTTCTCAACTTTCTCTTCACAATATCCCACAGATTCTCTATGGGGTTCAGGTCAGGAGAGTTGGCAGGCCAATTGAGCACAGTAATACCATGGTCAGTAAACCATTTACCAGTGGTTTTGGCACTGTGAGCAGGTCATCTCCATAAAGCTTTTCAGCAGATGGAAGCATGAAGTGTTCCAAAATCTCCTGATAACTAGCTGCATTGACCCTGCCCTTGATAAAACACAGTGGACCAACACCAGCAGCTGACATGGCACCCCAGACCATCACTGACTGTGGGTACTTGACACTGGACTTCAGGCATTTCCTTCTCCCCAGTCTTCCTCCAGACTCTGGCACCTTGATTTCCGAATGACATGCAAAATTTGCTTTTATCCGAAAAAAGTACTTTGGACCACTGAGCAACAGTCCAGTGCTACTTCTCTGTAGCCCATTTCCTGCACACGCCTGTGCACGGTGGCTCTGGATGTTTCTACTCCAGACTCAGTCCACTGCTTCCGCAGGTCCCCCAAGGTCTGGAATCGGTCCTTCTCCACAATCTTCCTCAGGGTCCGGTCACCTCTTCTCGTTGTGCAGCGTTTTTTGCCACACTTTTTCCTTCCCACAGACTTCCCACTGAGGTGCCTTGATACAGCACTCTGGGAACAGCCTATTCGTTCAGAAATTTCTTTCTGTGTCTTACCCTCTCGCTTGAGGGTGTCAATGATGGCCTTCTGGACAGCAGTCAGGTCGGCAGTCTTACTCATGATTGCGGTTTTGAGTAATGAACCAGGCTGGGAGTTTTTAAAAGCCTCAGGAATCTTTTGCAGGTGTTTAGAGTTAATTAGTTGATTCAGATGATTAGGTTAATAGCTCGTTTAGAGAACCTTTTCATGATATGCTAATTGTTTGAGATAGGAATTTTGGGTTTTCATGAGCTGTATGCCAAAATCATCAGTATTAAAACAATAAAAGACCTGAAATATTTCAGTTGGTGTGCAATGAATCGAAAATATATGAAAGTTTAATTTGTATCACTCCATTATGGAAAATAATGAACTTTATCACAATATGCTAATTTTTTGAGAAGGACCTGTATATATATATATATATATATATATATATATATATATATATATACACACACACACACACACACACAGGTGCTGGTCATATAATTAGAATATCATCAAAAAGTTGATTTATTTCACTAATTCCATTCAAAAAGTGAAACTTGTATATTATATTTATTCATTACACACAGACTGATATATTTCAAATGTTTATTTCTTTTAATTTTGATGATTATAACTGACAACTAAGGAAAATCCCAAATTCAGTATCTCAGAAAATTTGAATATTAGTTAAGACCATTACAAAGAAAGGATTTTTAGAAATCTTGGCCAACTCAAAAGTATGAACATGAAAAGTATGAGCATGTACAGTACTGAAACCTTAGTTGGGGCTCCTTTTGCCTGAATTATTGCAGCAATGTGGCGTTGCATGGAGTCGATCAGTCTGTGGCACTGCTCTGGTGTTATGAGAGCCCAGGTTGCTCTGATAGTGGCCTTCAGCTCTTCTGCATTGTTGGGTCTGGCATATTGCATCTTCCCCTTCACAATACCCCATAGATTTTCTATGGGGTTAAGGTCAGGTAAGTTTGCTGGCCAATTAAGAAAAGGGATACCAAGGTCCTTAAACCAAGTACTGGTAGCTTTGGCACTGTGTGCAGGTGCCAAGTCCTGTTGGAAAATGAAATTTGAATCTCCATAAAGTTGGTCAGCAGCAGGAAGCATGAAGTGTTCTAAAACTTCCTGGTATGGAGCTGCGTTGACCTTGGACCTCAGAAAACACAGTGGACCAACACCAGCAGATGACATAGCATCCCAAACCATCACTGACTGTGGAAACTTTACACTGGACCTCAGGAAACGTGGACTGTGTGCCTCTCCTCTCTTCCTCCAGACTCTGAAACCCTGATTTCCAAAGAAAATTCAAAATTTACTTTCATCAAAGAACATAACTTTGGACCACTCAGCAGTCCAGTCGAGACGCTTTTGATGCAGTCTGTTGTTCAAGAGTGGCTTGACACAAGGAATGCGACAGCTGAAACCCATGTCTTGCATATGCCTATGCGTTGTGGTTCTTGAAGCACTGACTCCAGCTGCAGTCCACTCTTTGTGAATCTCCCCCACATTTTTTAATGGTTTTTGTTTCACAATCCTCTTGGGAAGTCGTGGCCTAATGGTTAGAGAGTCGGACTTGCAATCGGAAGGTTGTGCGTTCGAGACCCGGGCCGGCAGGAATTGTAGGTGGGGGGAGTGCTCTCTCCACCCTCAATACCACGACTTAGGTGCCCTTGAGCAAGGCATTGAACCCCCGACTGCTCCCTGGATGCCGCAGCATAAATGGCTGCCCACTGCTCCGGGTGTGTGTTCACAGTGTGTGTGTTCACTGCTCTGTCTGTGTGCACTTTGGATGGGTTAAATGCAGAGCATGAATTCTGAGTATGGGTCACCATACTTGGCTGAATGTCATGTCACTGTCACTCTCCAGGGTGTGGTTATCCCTATTGCTTGTACACTTTTTTTCTACCACATCTTTTCCTTCCCTTCGCCTCTCTATTAATGTGCTTGGACACAGAACAGCCACAGAACAGCCAATGTGCTTGGTCTGTGAACAGCCAGCCTCTTTTGCAATGATCTTTTGTGTTTTGCCCTACTTGTGTAAGGTGTCAATGGTTGTCTTTTGGACAACTGTCAAGTCAGCAGACTTCCCCATGATTGTGTAGCCTACAGCACTAGACTGAGAGACCATTTAAAGGCCTTTGCAGGTGTTTTTAGTTAATTAGCTGATTAGAGTGTGGCACCAGGTGTCTTCAATATTCAACCTTTTCACAATATTCACATTTTCTGAGATACTGAATTTGGGATTTTCCTTAGTTTTCAGTTATAATCATCGAAATTAAAAGAAATGAACATTTTAAATGTATCAGTCTGTGTGTAATGAATGAATTAAATGGAATTAGTGAAATAAATCAACTTTTTGATGATATTCTAATTATATGACCAGCACCTGTATATATATATATATATATATATATATACATATATATATATATATATATATATATATATATATATATATATATATATAAAATAAATACATTTGGTTGGGGGGGGGGGGGCATAAACAAGATTGTGAGTGGTTCAAGGACAACTGCTATTGTCACCGCAACTATCCAACTGCAAGACCTTTGGTTTAAAGTGCCTCCTGAATGATACATTCTGAGACAACAACATCATGGTCCACTGAGAATCAAGGACACATCTGTTAAATTGGATGGAAACAGAAAGAGTGGACATATTTTTGTTTTATGCATTCAAATCCTAGCATCCTTCGAAAAGTTTAAAAGAGGCTGCCGTCCTGAGAACAGACAGGCAGAGACAAACAGTTACTGCTGTGAACCCTATCATCAAGTAAACCTGAAAGCAAAGCAGAAACCCTGTCTCCTATTTGAACCTGCTGTAGAGTGAAACAAGAAGTGAATACAAATACTTCTGAGTTTTTTTTTTCTACCTGTTAAATTTCAAATGCCTCCCTGGGCAATGACATTTGCTGGTACTTCAGTGAGGGAAAGACTGAGAAAAAAAGAAAAGAAAAGTGAAATAAGGAATAAAGGACACCAGCAAAGTTCTATTACAGCGGTGAATTCACTCGTGACAGGCTCTCCTGGTGCCACTATAGCTCAACTGGGCTGAATGAATTGAAGAGAATTATAAGATATTCTAAACCTTTCGGCAAAACAAGTCAAATTCAATCAGGTAGATACAAGTACTCTTCATAGGGGGTGTACTAGAAAAAAAAATCATTTAACATTTACTGTGTCATTCATGTGATGAAGTACATTTTCATGCCCGATTACAATGCTCAAAAGGTCAGTAATTTTTTATGTTTTTTTTTAAAGACGTCACTTATTCTCACCATATTATCAGATCATTTATTATATTAAAATACAAACAATATCATGAAATATTATTACAATTTAAAATAACAGATTTCTATTGTAATGTATTTCTTGCTAAAAAAAAAAAAAACATTTCTTATTATTATAAAAACATTATTATCAACAAATACCTTGATAAAAATACAATTCAAACGAACAACATTTATTTGAAGTAGAAATCTTTTGAAACACTGAAAAAGACATTTAGGCTAATGTATAATCAAATGAATGTGTCCTTACAAAATAATTGTTTAATCTAATTAAATAATCTCACTAAAAACAAACGTTTGAACAGTAGCATTTGACAAAATATAATGAATAAAATGTGTTTTTTAAAACTCATTTTTAGGATAAAAGATTATTTATCAAAATATTACACATAATATTAATTGGAAATATGTGTGAATTTAAATCATTTCACTGCTGTTGCCATGTCTCTGGCTCCTGTTTGAATTTTAACATAAAAAAGTCAATTTATTAATAAATATTCCAAATAAGTCTTCTTTATTTTCCTTTCTCCTTTTTTGAGCAAGATACAGTTGCATAAAGCAATGAAAATAGCAATGGATTCTGTAATATTTTGTGGACTTTGCATGTCTCAGACTATAGACCTTAGCCATGTTAAACTGTGATACTTCTGGAAACAATTTTACTGCCCTGTGAGGAGGGTCTCTTGGCACTAAATAACAGCAGGTGGGCTTCTCTCTTTCTCTCTGAGCACAGTTCATACAGACTTTAGACTGCAATGTGCATCAAATCCACAGCTCTCTAGCTCAATTGCTCAAGGGTCCCACATGACAGTTACATAAGTTTCTTTTAAGTGATTACAAAGCATTCAGGACAGATATAGAAAGTATTAAGATTTGAATTAATGATCCATTGCTGTCCGTGGTGCTGAACTGAGTCACGTTATCATCTTCATGGTTGTCTCTGAGGACACAGGATGTAGATTGCACCAACTGCTGATGTTGCTGGTGGGGGCCTTTCTTTGAATTCTTCTGTTCTTCCTTTATTTCTTGCTTCTTCTAAATGTCAGACAAACAAACACCCATCCGTATTGCTTATTGGTGTTAATTTCTTTGGTCTCCCTGTGTCTGTTTGTGTGACAGGCAGAGGTGTTTCCACACTTGTGCAGGACATGAACACCCTGGCAGGTGGTGAGGACAGCAGTTCACTTTCACAAAGCTCAAAAGCCAAGACGAGAAAAATCAAGGAGAAATTCAAAATCGCTCAAAGACTCAAAGAGAGAGAACAAAAGCAGATACACCTCATAGGGGAAGCACCACAGATGCTGAAAGGCTTTGACAACTCTGCAGATGGACACTGACCCGATCTAAGTTTAATCACACATAGCCCTGAGGCCGAGAGAAAAGCAAGAGTGCACATAATTCCCCTAGAACAAACAAGAATCATACAGAACATTTCCAAAATCCAAAGATTTCTTAAAGCAATAGTTTACTCATAAATGAAAAACATCCACCTTTATGTTGCATCAAACCTTTTTTTTGTTGAAAGCAAAAACAGGATTTTGAAACATGAATATTTAAAATGACTAGTAACATTATGTTGCTTTTAATGTTTAAGACATATTCTGCTCTCGACATAAGAATGAAAGTTATAAGACTTTGAGACACAATGTCAGGGTGAATTAACGATGACAGTTTTCCATGATTATGAATTTGAACCTCAAATCTTTCACTTAATCTAAACCTACAGCTAATACCATGCCAGTCAAAGTCATTTACCAATCACTAATCTTCTCCAAAGTTTTGGCTTTAAGCCCTCTAAAGTCTTTTTATCTGACTTAAAGCAAAATTACAAGACTACACTTCCCTGATCACAGAACAGAAACACCCTGTCTGCCTCCACTCATTTTTATGGTCTCCTGTGGTTTACAAATCCATTTTAACCACACACATACATCAGTGCACATAAACACGTGCTGACTGTAGCGCTGACCACTGTAACATCCATACTTGTGTGGCACAGCAGGGCCTGCCAGGAATCTGACAGCAGGAGGACTTCACTTGGCACTCACCCCCTTTCTAGAAACAGTATTACATAACCACACAGGGGATAGTGCAAGGGAGAGGGGCCAATGGACAGTGATACTCCAGAAGCCCTGGCTGCCATGTGCCTTCAACTGTCAGCTGTTGGAGTATTGCTGAAAGAAATAATTCAACCAAAATTTAGCTGAGAATATATTCACTCTCAGAGCATAGATACTGTATAAATGAGGATTTACAGACATTTACCATTACATCACTTGCTCACCAATGGATCCTTTGTAGTAAATGGGTGTCATCAGAATAAGACTCTAAACAGCTGATAAAAACATCACAATATTTCAAAATTATGCATACGACTCCAGCCAACAATCCATTATTAACTTGTGACAGGAAAACTTGTGTGTTTATCCATAATCCAAAATAAAAGTCAATCCCACTTTGTCCTCTCAGAATCCATTGACATATTTGTTTAGAACTGTTTTGGATGTTTTCAGTTGTAAACGGGTTGACCTGTGCATACTTCTCTCCTGACTAGAAGGAGATGACTTTTTCACTGGAGAAAGCAATATTATGGATAGAAGGACTGTATTTTAGCCAGACGCAATGGTTTTTTAGATAATAGTGTCTTAAAAATTTTGTTGTACAAACATCAAGGTCAATTAGATGTGGATTGTTGTGATGCTTTTATCAGCTGTTTTGACTCTCATTCTGATGGCACCCATTTACTGCAGAGGATCCACTGGTGAGTATATGTAATGTTAATTTCTCCAAATCTGATTGGATGAACAAACAAACTCATCTCAACTTTAATGGACTGAAGATGAGTACATTTTCAGCTAATTTTAATTTCTAGATTAAATTTCCTTTAAATGTAAACTCGACATGGAAGTTTTACTAATAAAGCATGGCATCTGTTCTACATCGCATAAATGGAGAAGCAAAAGACATGGAAAGAAGAGTCTTTTTATACAGTCTCTTTCATACCCACCCTCTCATCAGAATGTGCTTCGTTATCATAAAAGAATGAGATTTTAACCAGTCCTAAATCTTTTATATGCGCACTTCACACTGGGTGATTACGTGGTGAATCGGCAAACGGGATTCTGCGAACATATGATTTTACTTCCAAATACACTTGTTTGGAGAACAAGGCTTTCAGTTTCTGTCGTTTCTCAGCTCTCTGCCCTTGTTAGTTCACACGCCGCACACCACTAAAGATCTGTGTGGTGTTCCTTGCTGCTTTAATGCTTCTTTGGGTGTTAGTAACAGTGTTATTGCTTTCGTGAGATGCCTGATTGGCCCTGGTAATGACAAAGGGCTGAGAGATGAAGGAATAAATTCTACTCCTTCACAGAAAATCCACTCAGGCAAGAGGCGAGACAGAAGCAGTCACCACGGCCATCGGGGGGGAAACCACGCACAAAACCTGACAGCATTCATACTCAATCTAATGAGCCGTTGATGCCACCTCCATGTGCTCGAATTGCTTTGGAGGGGGAAGACAGAGAGAGTCAGGAGTGTCTATCAGACAGAGGGTGATATAAGACTGTGAGTGCACCTTTGAAGCAGACAGGTCTGGCTCTTGCTCAATGTGAAAAAGCTCCACGCTTATGTCTCTGCAGATGCACAAACTGTCAAGGGGTTCTGAATGCAGTCCAACTCAATTGCATCAGTGGTGTGTGGAACAACCCCACAAACATACGTACACATATTGTCACAGGCACTGAAAGAGAAAAAATCTGTCTCTCCTCTGAATCCCTCAGTGTCACACATCATAAGAACAACCACAGTGTGACATCATAGTTCAACAATTGTTCCCAAAAACAATTTTAGACAGGATTATGTGTAAAAACACAATGCATTGTTAGGGATCAAGTGGGTAATTAGATTTAACATCAATTTGAAAACATCAGACACATCCATTTACAATCAAATAAAGGGTATAATAAGGCTTAAGAGGGTGCCAGATTTTCGCTGATGTACACGTCCAATTATGCCAAACTACAGTCAAAAGTCTTTGAAGCCCATACTGCTGAGAGCGATAAGCTGCTGTAAATTTTTCATGACATGGTCAAGGTGAAGTGAACTTAAAACTACCAAAAGCTCAGACTTAAAAAATGCTGAAACAAGGAGTTTCTCCACAAAATGAACTTGCGAGTGACAAAAATATTGATATGGCTGCTGGAATCCTCAATTTCGTTATGCATGAGCATATCCAGTACTAAAATGTTGCATTTTAATTAAAACAAACTTTTAGCTGTTCATTAAATTGCATACTTTAAAAAAAGGCTGACTTCTGCTGTTTGGTTGGAATGGTTACATAAGATGTTTGCCAAATTCAAGACTTTTATTGCTATAAAGTAATCCTTCACTAAACACTATGATGTTGGTAAACAAGTCAATAAGTCAAAAGTGAGATAAATAGTTCAACTTAAATGTGAACAGTTTTCATTTAGCTCAAAACCCTTAAACAACACAGGCAAATATGTTAGAGAGTAGAGGCACGTTTTATCACCATGTATAATTTACACCTAAGGCAGGATGTCAAAGGAGATTCTTGTCAAGTAAAGGGGAAACAAGTTGACTAATTACTTAATTCAGTACATTATTCATTATCTGTATCCCCGTTTAACACTTGAGCCTAATGGCACGTGAAGCGCTATGCAAATGAACAGCGCGCGAATGTAGTGCGCATAGCCCAGAAAGATAAATGAAAGCTCACCAGCATTTCTCAGTTTCCGATTCCTGAACACCGAAATTATGACTAACAGGTTACCCAAACCATCCACCACAGTGGTGAAGATCAGCACGCTGGCCAGCACCGCTATTGCCCAGGCGGGACGCGCGCTCGAACCCAACGCGCGACCGACGTGCCCCAAATCTGTGCTGTTCGTCAGAAAAGCGATATTGTCTGGCATCCCGGACCAACTTGTTCTCTGAGGTTTGGTTTGTTAAAAGTTCACGCGACCTGTGGAAGTAAAGAGAGAGAAAAAAAACTTAAACAAAATGCGTTTGTACTTGAACATTTTTTATGATTTATTTATATTTGTATTTTCCATACTTGTAAAAAGCGAGTCATTCCAGATAGCTTAAAGCAGAAGTTGTGAACAGTTGAGCCATAAATCTTGGTCGCCTCTGGTTGATCCACGCTCCTCTCTTCACTCTCCCCAGATATACGAGATAGAGTCCGTCTCAACATCTTTTCAGCACCTCAAACTCATTTCTGTCTTGTAGTTCAGTTGTCTGTCTTGCGCAAATGTTCAGCGTGCTTCCCCCTAACCTTAAAACTGCTAAGGAACTGGAGAGTCTTGGCTCCGTGTTGCCCCATGGCGACTGTTACGTTCGCTCCAAGTTATTTGTTAAAGCAGCTGCTCGGAATTGTAAATACAGCGCGTGATCAGAGGGGAATCTGGCCAGATGATTGGCTTGTGCTCAGAGCTTGGACAAATCACACACTTCGCAGCACGTCTTTTATTTGCGCGGGAATTGTCATAACAACCCCTGCGCGCTTCTAACCCGAGAAACAAGGCTGGATGTGCTTTCACCTCGTGTGTGTGTAATGTAGTTTGTATAAAAGGTGTGTTTTGTCAGGCAAACAAAATGTACTAAACGTTGTGACATCTAAAATAAATTAAGGTTTTTGATGAAACATTCCAGGATTTTTCTCCATAAAACATGAACACCTTGGATGACATAGGGGTAAGTAAATTGTTATTTTAAAAAAATTCTGTAAGTGAACTAAACCTTTAGAGTTCACATGAAATCGATATTTACAATACTGAAAGGTAGACAATTAGTTAATCCACTTTTTTTGTAATCTTAATCAAAATATGATCATTTGCTTTCACTCTGGAATGGCATTGCTTCTCTGATGACGTAATTTTGACGGCTTGGGTGTTGGTTTGAGCAGAAAATGCTTAACCACGCCCCTCCAACCGTTATAGTTTGCAGCAAGTGAGCGATGGCGAGGGGGAGCAAAAATAAAACCTCACCCTATATTCAATATTCCGCTTCACTTGTACTGTTTCAATAGTTCACGCTTACATATAATTAGCTGAGATATGGAATGCGTATTTGGCGTGCTGTCCGGGGAAGGGCTCCGAGCTCGGGAATGGCCCGAACCTAGAGTACCCCCCCCCTTCCCCGTCTATTTATAAAGTGAACTTGAAGTGAGGAGATGGGGTGGAGGAGGGATGCTGATAAACCGTCAATGGATAGAGGTAAGTCAGCGATATTTATACTATGGGATTGATTACTTGATTATGGTCCACCTGTGTTGATTAGGCTAAGTATCTGACGCGCTCCTCCCGAATCTTATTAATAAAATTACATTTCAATAGTTCACGCTTACATATAATTAGCTGAGGTATGGAATGCGTATTTGGCGTGCTGTCCGGGGAAGGGCTCCGAGCTCGGGAATGGCCCGAACCTAGAGTACCCCCCAAAAAGCAAATATACAGGAGGACAGCCACCAGTTTAGAGAATGCCCCCCCAAAAGCATAGAGTACTGGCGGGGGCTGATTAGGTTTCTGAGAAGTCGTCTCGTTGGCAGGTTGGAAGGGCCTACGTACTCCGGAGGGAGCGACTTGGGCGTTGGGAGAGTAGGCCCTACCGGCTGCAGCTAGTGAACTATGTGGTTGTTGGCGCCCGGTCGGTAGGGCTCGAGCCGCTGCTCAACTGGAGCTTTTTGGCGTTGGAACGGTGAGCCCTTCCGGCCGATGAGGAGGAGCAGCGTGGTTGTGGTGCCCGACCGGGAGGACCCGAGTTGCCTCGACCGGAATAGGTCACGGTGTCGGCGTACGGGCCCTACTGGCTGATAGCCCCTGCTATTCAGTGGGTGAAGGGCCTAGTGCTGACCGAGAGGGCCCATGAAGCCTCCGATAGGAGATTGAGACTCAGAATGACGGACGTCTGGGTCCTCTCGGTTTGGCAGATAAAAAGCTTTGGGCTGGCCGACAAGGAGGACTCTGGCGACATCTGATGGGAGATCCCGACTCACGGCATTAGATGGATGAGACTCACTTGCGGCCGGCAAGCATAGGCCCGCCCGGGAGAACTCTCGCCAGACGTCTGAAGGGAGCGCACGCATCAGACGGGTAAGCCTCGCCGGACGGGGAGAGTGGAAAGGAAAACCCGACTGGGAGGTCTCTCGCAGCATCCGATGGGGCATTAGACTCAGAACATCGAACGGGTAAGCCTCGCCAGGCGGGGTTAAAAGATGTGAGGGTAGCTGAGTTATTATTATTATTTATTTATTTATTTTATTTATTTATTTATTTATTTTTTTATTATTTTATTTTTTTTGCAGGATTTGGCGAGAGGACGAGACTCGTAGCGTCGGACGGTTAAGCCTCGCCTACCGTCAAATGGAAAGGGAAGTTGCGTGGCCGAGAGACTGTTACCGACGTCCGAAGGGAGCACTCGCATCGAACGGGTAAGCCTCGCCGACCGTAGAGTGGAAACGTAAAGCAAGTCTGTCCAGGAGGCTCTCGCCAGCGTCCGAAGGGAGCACGCGCATCGAACGGGTAAGCCTCGCTGACCATAGAAAAGGAAAAGGTAAGGTTGTCTAACCGGGAGGCTCTCGCCGGCGTCCGAAGGGAGCACACGCATCGAACGGGTAAGCCTCTCCGGATGTGTGACAGAAAAGGTAACGATAGGTGGCCAGGAGGCATTTGTCCGCATCCAACGGGGACTTCCTGTTCCCCAAAAACAACTGGGTGAGCCTCGCAGGCCGTAGGATGGAAAAGGTAAGTTTGTGTGGTCGTTAGGCTGTCGTCAGCGTCTTATGGGAGTTTGCTACTCACGGCAAGAGACGGGTAAGCCTTGGCGACCGTAGGAAGGAGGGAGGGTTTATTTGTGTGTTTGGTGCCTGCGGCATCGAACGGCTTGCTTGTAGGTTTTGTAACCTAGACCACGCGGAATGGTCGTGATTGGCTGGCCAGGAGGCTCTCGCCAGCGTCCGATGGGAGCACTCTCATCGAACGGGTGAGCCTCGCTGGCCAAGGATGGAAAAGGTCAGGTTGTCTAGCCAGGAGGCTCTGACCGACGTCCGATAGGAGCTTAGCTCCAGGAATCGAACGGGTAAACCTCTCTGGCTGAAGGACGGAAAAGGTTGTCCGGCCGGGAGGCTCTTACCTTCGGCCGACAGGAGCTTAGCTCCCGGAATCGAACGGTTAAGCCTCGCTGGCCAAAGGACGAAAAGGTAAGGTTGTCTAGCCGGGAAGCTCTCACCTACATTCAATGGGAGCCCTGACTCCGTGCATTGGATGGGTAAACCTCTCCGTACGTAAGACAGAATGGCAAAACAGGTAGCCAGGGGCTTTTACCTACGTCCGAAGGGAGTGTGAGCTCCAGGCAACGAACGGGTAAGCCTTGTTGGCCGCAGAATGGAAAAGGTGAGGTTGTCTGGCCGGGAGGCTCTCGTCGGCATCCGATGGGAGCTCGAGCTCCTGTCATCGAAGAGAGAAGCCTCGCTGGTCATAGGATCGAAAAGGTAAGGTTATCTGGCCGGGAGGCTATGGCCGGCATCCGGTGTTTTTTTTTTTTTTTTTTTTTTTTGGGGTTAATCTAGCTTTTTAATCGGGTAAGCTTCGCTGGTGGTCGGATGGAAAGTCCAAGATTGCTTAAGCGGGAAAGCGTCTGACAGGAGTTTAATACTCACGATGTCATACGAGTAAGCTTTGCTGATAGTTGAACGAAGAAGGCAAAGGTTGGCTCAACCGGGAGCACTCTTGCAGCGCCTGACAGGGAGTTCGATACTGAGGAGGATTTGGTTGTCTACGAGGGTAGACGCTGTGAGGCTTACTTGAATAATTGTTTAGCAAATCCAATAAGCTGCTTCCGAAAAATCTTGTTGCAGTCATTGTATTCGAAATTAAGCGTGCAAAAATAAATAGGATTTCCTGTGCCAGTGTACCCCAAATAGGTGCCGTGTATCAGCAATGTGGTCGTTGTCGTATTGTCATATTGTCAGCACATGAGATCGATGGTACATATCGACGATGTAATCGTGCATGGGTGGAGTAAGAGAAAGATTCTTTATACTTGTCTGAGCTTACTATTTGCCATTTTAACCATGCAGATGCACGAAAAAGCCTATGGAATCACTAATAATCGGAAAAAATATATATATTTTTTGGACGTACTGATAAACTGGCATTAAATATAAAATACTATACTTAAAACTGCTAGTTCATGTAGTCGGCACTATTGTCATCTCGCTTGTCCAGTGAAATTATTTTTCATAAGTTTTTTTTTTTTTTTTAAACTATAGTAGATTCCATTTAAAGTCCAACGATTTAACCCTAATATGGACGTAAACAAATGCCTTAAATATAAGGTATTCAAAAACCGGTAAGTTCATATATTTGGAGTGAGTTCGGTTGAAATGATGCCTTGGTCATACGCGCTCCGGACCACGTGCCTCATGATGGGACCGACGCGCCGCCCCTGAGACCAGAATGAGATGCATTCTAATGTAACTGTGGCATTAAACTCCGTTAGTGAGAGCTCCTTTAAAATGTGGCACGTATCGGATTTACCTGGTAAAGTACGATGGAATACCTTATATCTGCAAACGATGCATGTCTATTTGTGGATGGAGACTTCTTTGCCACCTGCAGGCTCACGTCATCCTTTGAGAGCACGGGCGAGCGTGAAGTGCAGTGCTGAGATGGGATAACGGAGCGGTTTGATAGCCGAATTATGGTAGGCCGCCTGATAGTTATAATTAAAAAAAAAAAAATTAATAAAAAAAAAAAAAAACGTTGATTGGAGAATGGGCCTAATATCGTCTTGGCTATTGTCGATACATGATGCTGTCACCGCAACCTAGGATGCCTGGCATACCTAGAAGCGGAAATTATTATTATTACTTTTTTATTTTTATTTTTATTTATTTATTTTTGCTTGTGAACAGACGCTGCTGTGGCAGTGGGGAGATACGGGAAAGGCTCCTGCAGGAGCAGATACTGCTGCGGCAGTGAGGAGGTATAGGAAAGGCTCCTGCGGGAGCAGACACTGCTGCGGCAGTGGGGAGGTATAGGAAAGGCTCCTGCGGGAGCAGACACTGCTGCGGCAGTGAGGAGGTATAGGAAAGGCTCCTGCGGGAGCAGACACTGCTGCGGCAGTGGAGAGATACGGGAAAGGCTCCTGCGGGAGCAGACACTGCTGCGGCAGTGAGGAGGTATAGGAAAGGCTCCTGCGGGAGCAGACACTGCTGCGGCAGTGGGGAGATACGGGAAAGGCTCCTGCGGGAGCAGACGCTGCTGCGGCAGTGATGAGGTACAGGTAAGGCTCCTGCGGGAGCAGTAACTGATGCGGCAGTGAGGAGGTATAGGAAAGGCCCCTGCGGGAGCAGACACTGCTGCGGCAGTGAGGAGGTACGTGCAAGGCTACTTGCTTCGGCTGCTGTAGATGTTGGCTGTGGGAAGAGTAAAAAAAAAAAAAGGTTAGTAACATTTGATGGGGCAAGCTAAAAATGAATGGGTAGCCTACTGTGTCACCAGCTCAGCAATTGGTTGCCTGATTTGACAATTCCTCAAGCCTTGTCCACATTATTAGGTTCCTGTTGGAAAAGCATCTTTCCTCTCGTTTGGCCTCCGGGCTCTTTAGACTGTTTCCCGAGCGGATACGTTTGGAACGCTGTTTTCACGTTGTAGTATGGACTGTGGAAACAGAGGCTTTTGGAAACGATGAAGCATGTTTAGTCTTGTAAGACGTTGTAACGAAAGACATGATTACAGCAATAACATTAACCCCTTACCAGTCACCCCCCATTTTTGACATGGAGACAGAAATTACATACCCAAAATAAAGATGTTTCTGCTCATGATTCTTTCTGACTAGATCCATGATCAACATTTGTCCACGAGCTAACACTTCGACGTTTACCGTTCAGGAATAGGAATCATTTTCCTGACATAATTACTTAATAACTGTCACTGAAATGATGTTTTATCGAAATATTGGTCAATTGGCTTTCAATTGATGCCGGGTTTATCCAGATCAAGTAAGGGAGTGATGTTTAACGTGCTGTGAAAATGAACGATAATAAACTGGGGCGGTTGGCGATGCTTGCAAGCAAATGGGTTAATGGCAGTTATGTGCTATTCGCTTCCAAGTGGTTTCTAAAGATGTTTATTTGCCAGTTTTTTCGTATTACGGTCCTTAAAGTCCCCGTGAAACGGAAGTTGCAAACGACTTTTCTCCAGTGTTGTGACGTATTTCCGAGAGAAACGGAATAATAAATGAGGAAAGTAGTGGGCGTGGGTTATTTTCCAACTAGCACCTGATTGGATCTAGATAAGTAGGTGTTTAATTTGAAAAATAGAGGCAGATCTAAATGCAAGTTTACAATCGGTTGTTGAGGATTACTTGCCACCTGAATCACCACAATTTAGTTTCAGCAGGAAAAGGAAGATGAGAACAGGAACACACCGAGGATCATTTACAAAAATGCACCTCCTTGCCATCTCTCCTTTCACACGCTGTCAATGCTCGCTACACACAGGCAGCCTGTCAGTGTCAGTTTGAGGGGCGTGGTTATGGATTAAGCAGACACCAAATTCCTCAAGCCTACATCAGTGAAGGTCCTCCAATGCAGAGGGGGGGGGGCATTTTCAGATTTTGATTAAAGATTATGAAGGCAGAATTTTTTTTTTTTTGTTTTTTTGTGTGGATTGGCTCGCATGGATGAATTGTTCAGCACAAAACGATCAATTTAGGCAAACAAAGTAAATATAGTCAATTTTGATTTCATGTGGACTTTAAAAGGCGACAGTTATTTTACTCACACTTGCTATCCTGCGTTGAAACACTATAGCGGATACGTTTTAGATGAATTTTGAGTGATCACACCTGTGAATGGTGAAATAGGTCCCTAAATGATTTGGTCCTACCAGAAAACTTGCATAGAAATTAAATTAAGCATTTAGCAGAGACTCTTTTATCCAGAGACTTACGAGCTTTTTTTTTTTTCTCCTTCATGGAACTTATGTCTGTATCATTTCCGTGAGGTTTAAACGTGCGCGGTAAGGCGAATGTAATGCCTTTGCTTCGTGGTTAAGTGGCACCTTCGTCCGACGGAACGTTTGTATCTGTAGTCCAAATCTATGCGCAATCCACACTCCAAATCAGCAGGTGGTGGTAATGCACCTTTACGCTGATTTGCCAAAACCGCCATAAAACACTAGCAGAAGAAGACGGAACTGCGTCATGACGTCGTTTAACAAACTTTTGCCGCGAACCTGCTTTTAGATGCAACACTTTGGATGCCAACTGCCGTAAAAATCCAATGAAGAAAAAGAAGAACCTGTTTTTAGCGTCTTCGCCTGAAAATGTATTGGTTAACGTCGCGCGGTCTGCGACGCTAGAGGAAGCGGACTCAAACTGCCACTCGGCCGGTACGCCGGGGTGAAAGGCTGAGCCGCGGTGAGAACTGGGGTTCGACCCGTGCTGGTTGGGTTCTTTCTGCTGCAATCCAGCGCTCGGGGAGGGCTCGGTCTCGGGCGGCACGATTGTTGTGTCGAGCAAGGCGAGCTCGGAGCTTGCACGGTCTATTGGCCACGACGTGTGGCTTGGCGAGGAGAGCAGCTGTCACGATGACGCTTAATGCTGCTCAACGGCCGTGTTTGGCTGGGTAGAAATGATCTCGGGTCCGAGAAAAGCAGCAGCAGGTCTTATAAATCCCCTGTGTAGCTCTCTTCGTTGGTACGAAAATTGGGTCTGTGGTAAGATGACGGACGAAGCGAACCATCATGCTGATAAACCGTCAATGGATAGAGGTAAGTCAGCGATATTTATACTATGGGATTGATTACTTGATTATGGTCCACCTGTGTTGATTAGGCTAAGTATCTGACGCGCTCCTCCCGAATCTTATTAATAAAATTACATTTATTTATACTGTATAATTGTCAGGCTATTTTTGAAAGCAACATTTAAAAGATGAAAAAGAGGAATTAGAGAGAATCAATAAACTATGAACAATTTATTGTTATTGTGTAAAAAATATGTAATCATGTAATCAATAAAAATGTAATTCCTTTGAGTATTTTTAAATTTCATTATTTAATCTAATTACAAGTACATATTTTTTTTATCTGATTACATAATCCAGATTACATGTAATCAGTTACTACATAACTCTGGTCATAAAACATCATGTAAAACATGTATTTATTAATAGGGTAGATGGAAAAAAAATCCATATCAAAATGGCATATCTCTAAAACTACTTTATATCTATTCAATAAATTCAGTTCAGATGAAAAAAAAACTACTGAACTGAGTATTGCTGACAGAGTGTTGTCTGCTATAATGTACACTCTATAACAACATATTTTAAAATGAATAGGACTAAAAAAGTTACAACAATGATTATTAGTCAGAAAACTGAACAAGACTGAAATCACAGCTTTTTTTAAAAATATGTGTAGTAAATTATACGGGGGTTAAACTTATTTTTGTAACTATAGCAACAGCAGGACAGTTGAGTTTTCTTTCAGCATCATCATTTGTTGGTTGAAAGCAAAAATGTTGCATACATGTTGATGGAGGTATCACATGGGGAAAAAGCTTACTGAATTATAATATTCAAGAAAGAGGTGTTAAATACATTATACAAATAAATTCATGCTGTAATGAATGACACACTCACAAATGCATTGTTTGTTCTATGTGAATAGTTCAGTTGGGTAATGAATAACAGTGATTTAAAATTATTCCTATTCTACACCGAAAAACCAGGGGTCGTTTTATAATCTTTTTACTTTTGTGCTACTTTACTTGTGAAGTCATTTTGTATTTCATTGACTTGTGAAGACAATGTCAGTTATAATACTCTTAAGTGAATACAGTAAGTCAACTGAGGAGAAGCTGACAAATACATAATACTTGTGAGGTAGACTGCCACATAAGAGGGAACATCACCATAAGAGTCAAAATATGAATCATAAAAATCACAACATTTTCAAGAATCCTCCCACCACCTCAGTTCTTACCTCACCCACAAAAGATGTGATCTTAATAGTGCCACAGGGATGACTTTTTTTCTTTTAGCATTTCTGGTTCCTTTGTGCAGAAGTAAATAGTCAATGGGAAGTCATTTTGTGGTTAAATGCCTGATGTAAAGTTAGCAGTTAACACGAGCTCAAAATCACTACTCAGTCTAGTCTCTACAGACTCTGCTCACTAGTCCATTTTTAAAGGTTTATCAAGTTTATAATCATGCTTTTGAAAACTATTTTAACTCAAACGTTCAGGGAAAAATCTTTCTTTTTTATGAAGACTGAAAGAGTTGTCAGTGATTGTATTTAGACTTCAAAATTCCCAAGTTGTGTTCATTTGTGAAGACTATCATGATGTACGAAATGTAAAAATCAGCCTTTGTTGGTTACAGAGCTTATTTCCTGCATTTTGTTTTTCTCTAAGGAAACCAGGGTAATGCTAACTTCCAGGTTGGCCTACAAAAATACATAATCACTGCAGCATCATTGCTCTATTGGTTCTCAAGAGCTGCATTTGCGACATCTTTGTGTCGAATAATACTTGTTTAATTATTAGCTGTTCATAATAGATAATCACTATAGAATATCACTGACAGGCATGACAGTCTGATACGGCGAAAGAATGTTTTTTCCCTCTGTCCCTCTTAAACCCTACAGAGTTCAGTAATACTGGACGGAAGCATGTGTAATTACTCTGCATTGATCTAAGCCTCCTCACCCATGGACACTCGGGTCTGTTGAAAATATCCTCAGGGTATTTTTCTTCATTCCCACTACAAAGTAGCATACAGACTTGAATTGAGACAGCTTGGCAAGTGGTATATTCAAAGAAAATGTGGGAAGCTGGAAGAGTGTCTGAACTGTGCTCTATACTTCACAAGCTGCTAAAATAGGGAAAACAAGGATATGAAATTTGCAGGCGTAGCACACAAAGCAATTGTTTCTGCTCTGTTTGCAACAGTGCTGTGCCTTTTAACTCACCACAAGCATCTGTTGGAGACTTTTTCACACAGAAATGTATTAATTAAGCATTTTATCGCATAAATACCAAGGGTTGGCTGCACTAACTATGTTTTTTCAGGATAATCATCAATTGTTTTTAAAGCACAACCTCTAGAGACTGAGGAAATGCATTGGATAATAGGGATGATTAGACTCAGTGTTCTCAAGGCGAATCACACTGGTAGATGGATCTCCATCCCTGCAGGAGATCAGTTTAATGAGAAGATCTGTAGATGACTTAAACAAGAGCAGAAAACATGTGCTCTGATCCCATTTACATTAATAAAAAAAAAGAAATAAAAAAAGAAGAGAATTTTATATCTTGCCATGCAAAGGCTGTTTTAAATGCATACTGTTCACTGTACACTGCTTTTCAATTTCAATGTTTCATTTGTTTTTGTGTTTTTCAATTGTTTTCTATGTAAACATGCACCAGATGGACACATTTGATCATTGTGCTGGGTTTTGTGTCTTTTGTACCATCTTCCATATCACATCATTCTAAAAGCACGGCGTTCAAATGAAAATAAGTTCAGCTTTTAAAAAAATTCTTTAGACCTTGCTTTTTTTAAAATTACACTAATTTAACTTACTTCCCTGCATTTTGTGGTTTTGCATTCTGCTATGCAGCTTTTTCGTTTGATAGTAACGTCTTTGTGCAAACACATTTAAATTACAAAAATGTTGTGATTATGTAAAAAGTTCAACTTTAAATGTGTCTCTGGACCTTGTGATTTTTTTATTCCATTACCCCGCACCTTGCATTTTTTATACATTTTTTATTCTCCGTGTAAAAATGCTTGTCAGACATGTTTGACCATTGTGCTTATGGTGCTTTAACATTTAAAAAAATGTGTCTCGTCTAGACATTACACCCCCCCCCCCCATTCCACTACACTGTCTTACGTTTTTTAAATGCAAAAAAAAAAAAAACAGCCTTTATACTGCATGCCTTTTAGAATTATTCACCAAACTGTAAGGCAAATTAATTTTCACTGAGTAAGCAAACAAACCCATAATAAATTCACTGTGACAAGCTCAGTGGAAAAAGATGGTGAACAAAGTGAGAAATTTGTAACTATACTAGTTGTCAAACTCTCCTAAAGTCAATAGAAACTCCTCCACTTCAGGTGAATTGCATATGCATTGTGTTCAAAATGTCTTATACAAAGTTCCATTTCAGCTATAGGTTGCTGCCTGTAGGCAGTAGAAAGCAAGGCAGTTCACTATATTTTGGAACGGAGCCAAAGTGTTAGAACTGAATTCAGATTTTGACCCTCATGTTCAATGAGCTAAGAGCTGTCATACCTTTGAGGTAAACAGGAGTATATAGGAAATCCATGAGTGACACTAATAACCTGCCACTTATTTATAGATAGACTAGCTAAACAGGAAGATTCAGTGGGGGAAAATGGGAAATTGGTGTCACAGGCTCTGAATCATTGCAGTGCAGTTATTTTTTCTCATATAAATCCGGAACCCAAACCTAGCTGTGAAGAGCAAGTCAGGACAACTGCTTTATAAAAGGTAATGGGCTGTTATTCATTTATGCTCCACAATCTCCAGGCTTTTTGTCAAAAGTGCTGTTAAGAAAATATTATTTTAATGTGAACAAACAAGTGAATGCGCACATCCTGTCATAGAACAGGACTGTGCTTTACTCGACCCATCTAGTCAATTAGTGTGTGACACTGACTGCAGGCTGTGTGCTAGTGAGAAATGAAATAAGCATAGAACAAACTTTGGTCAAATGCAAATATGATTATGCCTGGATTAATTGCCATGTATCTTACTTTGGTTATTTAAGGACACCATGGAGTCAGTTTGGATTCGTTTGAATAGCTGAAGTTATTTACAAGCTGGAACATGGCTCCAAGCTAAAAGCCTATCAGACAGAAAGTGCAAAACAAAGAATAACAGAACAACATAATCCGAACCAGCCTCAAGCGTCCCTTATTCAGCTTTATTTCGACATGGTGTTCTTTTATTTTGTCTGTGGAATTATTCATGATCTGATGATAATTTGAAACAAATAGATATTACACAACACTTATTTATCAGAAAAAAGAATGCCATTTCCCACCCTGAGTTCTTAATGTACAATGTAGTTTTAAAATAATCATTATCTTACACACTAACACAGCATGTCAGAGCAAGTCATTGAATCATTAATTCAGCCAGGCCCATTTATAAACAGACTTTCATAGGCATAATAGTTAAGACTTCTTTAGCTTCGTTTAGAACTGTTATGAGAACATGTTTTGAGATCATTAAGTGATTTTGGTTCCAGCGATAGTTTAAAGGTCACAATCTAGCATGTTTGGTGATGCGGAAATGATACAGAAAGCTGACTGGCTGTAAATGTGGAAAAAAAAATTGTATTTCAACACGCCTCACTAAAAATAAATGACAAAAAATAATTAATGCATTACCTTCAATTGTGTAATTCGACCTTCCAATATTGGTCAGTTTAGTAAGGTATAAAATAAATGTATGGTTTACGAAACATTGTGGATAATTCAACTGTGTCGACCGGGAGAAGGGAGAAGGATCTAGAGCGTGGTTCACAAACAATTCACAATGCATCTCATTTACTAATACTATGCACAGGAAAAAAAAATTCAGCTTAATGTTAATGAATATGGAGTATTCTAACAGAGCCAATGTTAGTCATTTGCATAAAACATGGCCAAACCATCTCTATATTTGGGCTTTCACCACAACCTTCAATCACTCTCGGCGAGCAAAAGCTGCTCTGTAAAGACGAGCTTGCAGCAAGAACCTCTAGCAATGTCAAGTGTGCCACCCTCAAAACCAGGTCAAACACAATAAACATATGCAGACCCAGGCTACAGACCTCTCATTAGCCAGCTGTGCGTACGCGTATCTGTCACGATCATTAGATGGAGTGCCCATAAGCTTCAGTAGAGGGCACTCCAGTCAGGACCATTCCACCCATTCACCACCAGTTGTCACTTGGACACTAGCACCTCTCAAACTGTTGCACCACACCCGAACTACATTACCCATGAGTCACTGCATCACAATCACCCTGCCACACCTGCACCTCATTCATCAGCCAATTTCCTTGCCACACCTGCACCTCATTTACACACACACATAAAAGCAGCACACTCACTCTCACGGCGAAGTCTTGTTTAGCCAGTCTGACATTTCCGAGCGTTTTCCCTGTGTTTATTATTCCTGTGTTTTTACCTTTGGACTGTTTATTCCGACTCTGATTCTCCGCTGCCTGTCCCGATCCCTGCTTGTTTCTGATTACGATTCTGGTTATCCCTGACACACCTGACGCCATTCCTGATCTCTGCCTGTATGGCCATTCTGTTTAATAAATGCTGCATATGGATCCGAACGCCTCCGACTCCTTGTTACAGTATCTGCTGTTTCATAGAGAAACCTATAGAAGCTCTAGCTAGCTTACAAGTATTTAAAATGGCATTTCATTACACAATTATAAGGCCACCCACAGTATGTGGACTTTGCATATGTGTGGTTCCTACATTTTTTGTAAATTTATAATACATTTTAGTAAAACTGGTGATTTACCATTACTGGTAAATCATGATGTTTGTAAAATGTTTTACACAACAATTTGTATATACAAATTTACAAAAAGTAAATGAGACAATTTTTTTACCTTGTCAAATAAAATGTACCAATCTATATTCAAGTACTGTAGGCCTAATTATATTTCCTTTAGCAGAGTTATATTAAAAAATAAAATGCTATGTTTAATGTCATCCACATAATCAATATTCATATTTCGAACGAGGAAATCATTACAAACATTAACCGTGGTTTTACCACAAATAAAATATGGTTTTGATACACTAACCATAGCTTAACCATGCTTTTGTAGTAAAATTGTGGTTATACAAAAGTTAATCAATACCCCCCATCCCCCCCCCCCCCCCCCCGATAGTGAACCATAATTAAATATGGTTAATTTTCATAAAGGATGCAGCCTTTGAGATACAACTGAATAGTTAATTTCTGAATACTTCTATAAAGCCTCCACTAACAATCATAAAATAATTAGCCTACCAATATAAGAATATTCACATTGACTTTGTCGTAAGTTTCCTCAAATTTTGTTGATGTTGTCTGAAATGTAGTAGAAACTTTCCCCAATTATCCCCTCATAAAATGAACAATTTCCCCATTTAAACAGTCTGGGAAGATTTTCTCTATAGCTACATGTGTCAGCAAAAGACAAAAAGGGAGAATTTGGCACAGCTAAGTACTCTGTAAACATGCCTCTTCTGTCGGTACTTCTCTGTTTCTGGTGCGTGGTGTTATAAGCTTGTGACGTATACCAGCAGCATCTGTTCCAAAGTGGTGGGTTTAACATCCACGGTGCCAGAGCGTGTGTGTGTGTCTGTCTAGAGGCAAAGGCAGATGTTTTGTGTGGAGATGAGGCCTGGTTAGTGTGTCTAATCTGGGTATTATTCAGTAGACTGTGTGGGTATAATCACCCCTAACTCTCTCATGTCTCCGAGCAGAAACAGGGGAACGATAATCCAGCATCTTTCTCCCACTGCTTATATAACCAGCCGTCTTTCTGTCAGTCCAACGGCTCGCTCTCACTTGTTTTAAAAGTCAAAGGAAGTGGTACTGAAGGAGTGTGGATTCTCTAGTGGTTGGGTATGCTTAAAGATGTAAACACCAGTATTAATTCAGAGGGATTACGTCTAGTTTCATTTCCTTGTAAATTATCCTCCTGGGATTCTGTGTTACACGTTTGATTTAGTGGAAGTCGACTCATCTGTGAGATTGTGGCAGTTTGACCTTGTGGATGCACTGTGTTTAGGCTTAATTACCCATCAGTCTTCAGTGTTAGAATGTGATTGGCATATTTTTGGAAAGCAGTGAAATCACTTCACTCACAAGAGAGAGAGACTATAGAAAATATAGATGTAACAATGTTATTGTGAATTTGCGCAATAAAACAGAAGTATCCAACCCAATCTTATGATAAAACTTGACTATTTTATGAGCTTATTTCATATTATTTTATACAATGTGATTAAAACGGATATGTATGATTTTAGAAAAAAAAAAAAAAAACAGCTAACAGCAGGTCGTATATAATTCATAGCTAGTTATTTGCCAAAACAGTAGAATTATGGAAGACTGTTTCCACCACAAGATAAAAAGGTAACTTATTGTCTCACCGTTCTGACTTTTTTTTTTACACAAGTCAGGGTTTATATTTAATAATCACTAAATTTCTTGTGCAATTCTGAAAATAAAAATGTAAGAATTACAAGATATAAACTCTGAATTGCAATTCTGAATTGAAAAGTCATATTTTGAGATACACGCTCGCAATTATGATGAAAACTCAAAACTGTTAGAAAATGTTAAAATGACTTTTTTTGTTTTTAAATGTATTAATTCTGTGGCAAAACCAAAAAAAGTCAGAATTGCAAGATATAAACTGGTAACTACAAGAATAATTCAGAATTCTGAGTTAAAACCATGCAGAATAGCGAGTTTATGTGTGATGCATCTTTAAAAAACAAAGTCAGAATTGTAAGGAAAAAAGTTGCATTTACTTTGCATTTATTTTTTTATTCTCTGGCAGCAAAGGTTATATTTAAAATAGTTCAGAATTGCCATGATAGTGTGTTGAAAGTATTATAGTGTGAATGCACGTTCAGCTGGCCATGTAACCCATTTTACAACTAACCTCCCACCTGTTACGGATCACTCGGGAGGCTGAGGAGTAACAGACAGAATGGTTTATTGAAATGACACAAGCAGAGGAGCAGGTAGTGTAGGGTGGAGTCAGGGATGGATCCGTGCAGGCTGGGTGAAGACATCAGAGGAGGAAGGTGAACCACACACACGCACACTGGGGATCTGGATCTTCGGAGAATCGCTGGAGAGAGGTAAGTAGAAGAAGAGTTAGTCCTTAGAGTTAGCATACAGGTAAGACCTTGTCGCGAACGAGACCGGACATCGATTGAGTGCGTGTGTGTGGTTTTTATGGTGCTGAGGTGATTGGGTGGTGATGAGGATCAGGTGGATGTGCTTAGTATTTCGGCGAGGGCATGCGTAGTGATTGCGTGGAGGTGGAAACTGGCGTGTTGGTAACAGTACCCCCCTCCCCACGGCCCGCTCCTGAGGGCCGAGGACCCCGACGACGTGGTGGACGTCCTCTTCCCCTGGGAGCTGGTCGGTCAGGATGATTGGAGTGAAAGGTGTCAAGTAAGTTAGGATCCAGGATGTCGTTGCGTGGGACCCAGGAACCTTCCTCTGGACCGTATCCTTCCCAGTCCACTAGATATTCCAGTTGTCCACCATGCCGCCGGGAGTCCAGGATGTCACTCACTGCATAGGCACACGCCGTCGTCTAGGAGGAGTGGGGGGGGGGGCTTCCGGCTTCCGTTTCGCCAGGTTCTGTGGAGGGAGAGACAGAAGGATGGTGAGGTTTAAGGAGAGACACATGGAATGTGGGGTGAATCCGGTATTCAGGGGGTAACTTGAGTTTGTACGTGACCGGATTGATCTGCTGGATGATGGTGAATGGGCCAATGAATCTGGGACCCTCTCGCTCTCCCGGAACCAGTAGTCAATGGCGGGGACATCTGAGGGTTCACCTGACCAGGGGAATAGAGGTGGTCGGTAGCAGAGTATGCACTGGAATAGAGTGAGTCCGGTGGTAGGTTGACAAAGGGAGTTTTGTGCGTACTCGGCCCACCCAAGGAACTGGTTCCAGGAGTTCTGGTGGCCGTGACAGAAGGTACGGAGGAAGCGTCCAATCTCCTGAACCTTCCTCTCCGTCTGCCCGTTTGACTGGGTATGGTACCCGGAGGACAGGCTGATGGCCACACCTAGGAGTGAGTGGAAAGCCTTCCATACCCGGGAGATGAACTGGGGGCCTCGGTCCGTCCTTGTACATCCATTCACGTACCTCCTGATATCCGAGGCCATGTTGGGCCACCAGAAGCGTTCCTTCAGCAACAAGAGGGTTTCATTGACCCCCGGGTGACCAATGCCAAGCGGTGTGTGATGCCATGTGTGAGCGGAGTGTATGATTGGAGTGCGCCATGTCCTGGGAATATAATGAAGTTCCGGTGGGCAACCCGGCGGGGTGTTGGTGGTAGGCTTTGGTAGGAGGAAGGGTCTCAGCGGACCAGGTAATAGGAGAGACGATGACTCTTTCTGGAAGAATGGTTTCCGGAGTTTCGGGATTCTCTTCGGGGGCGTAACACCTGGAGAGGGCGTCAGCCTTCACATTTTTCACCCCTGGGCGGTATGAGATGGTGAAATGGAAGCGGGTGAAGAATAACGCCCAGCGGGCTTGTCTCGGATTTAATCTTTTGGCCACTCGAAGATACTCTAAGTTCTTATGATCTGTTAGGACCAGAAAGGGGTGTATTGCTCCCTCCAACCAATGCCTCCATTCTTCCAAGGCCAGTTTGATGGCCAACAGTTCCCGGTTGCCGATATCATAGTTGACCTCCTGCCGGGTTAAGTTTCCGGGAGAAGAAGGCGCATGGGTGGAGGCGACTGGGATTCCCCTGCTGCTGAGAAAGGACCGCTCCCACTCCGGTGGTTGAGGCATCGACTTCCACGACGAAGGGTTGGTCGGGATGGACCAGGAGTGGGGCGGTCGTAAAGGCCTCCTTAAGGATGTGGAAGGCCTCTGTGGCGGTAGGAGTCCAGGAGAGAGATTTGGGTTTGTTACAGAGGAGACTGGTGAGAGGGCTGGTGATGGTACTGAAGTTTTGTATAAACCGTCTATAGAAGTTGGCAAAGCCAAGGAACCGCTGTAACTCCTTGATGGTGGTTGGAGTGGGCCAATCTCTGACGGCGTTTACCTTCCCCTCGTCCATCCGGATGCCACTGCTGCTGATGTTGTATCCAAGGAACTGCTGGGGTCACTGAGGGCTGATGGAAAGAGCACTTTTCGGCCTTGAGATACAGTTGGTAGGCCCTCAGGCTTTGCAGGACCCCCGCAACGTGGCGTTGATGTTCTGCCAGGCTCCGGGAGAAGATGAGGATATCATCAATGTAGACTAGGATGAACTTGTGGAGGAACTCCCGGAGCACCTCGTGAATGAAGTCCTGGAATACGGAGGGGGCGTTAACAAGTCCATACGGCATCACGCAGTATTCATAGTGGCCTGTAGGGGTTATGAAGGCGGTCTTCCCCTCGTCCCCCTCTCGTATACGGATGAGGTTGTAGGTGCTGCGGAGGTCCAACTTGATGAACACAGTGGCACCACGGAGATGTTCCAAGGCAGCTGGGACGAGGGGAAGTGGGTACCTGAACTTCACTGTTATATTGTTGAGAGCCCGATAATCAATGCATGGTCTTAAACCTCCGTCCTTTTTCTCCACAAAGAAGAAACTCGAAGCAGCAGGGGAGGTCGATGGACGAATATAACCCTGAGCCAGCGCCTCCTTGATGTACTCCTCCATGGCCTTCTCCTCAGGAATGGATAGGGGGTATATCCTTCCTTTAGGCACTGGTTCACCTGGCAGCAGATCGATTGCACAGACCCACGGCCAGTGTGGAGGCAGCTTGGAGGCCCGTTTGGGGCAGAAGACGTCACTGAAGGGGGCGTAGCAGTGAGGGATGGCGATGGATTGGTTTTCCACTGGGCTCTCTACTGATGTGGAACAGAATGGAAGAGGTTCAGGGGAAGGTGTGGCTGGAACTGGACAACCTGAGATGCAGCTCTTGAAACAGGCGTCGCCCCACTTCAGGACTTCACCCGTCTTCCAGGAGATTACAGGGTTGTGCTGCTCTAACCACGGGCGCCCTAGAATCACATCAGCGGTGGATTCCTCCAGAACCAGCAGATGGATTTCCTCGTGATGGAGTAGTCCGGTTTAGAGGGATATGGGACCCACACTATGGCGCACGCATGTCCTGCTTAACGGCTTGCCGGTGATAGTGTGGACTTGGTAGGCTGACGGCGTTGCCGTGGTAGCGAGCTTGAGCTGACGGCAGAGGGTGCCAGAGATGAAGTTGCCAGCTGACCCAGAATCGAGGAGGGTGGAAACTGGAAGAGATATGTCAGCGGCAGTAAGTGTCACAACAGTGGTGAGAGGTTTCATTTGGTATCTTGAAGGGAGAATGGCACTCACCATGGGACGAGGAGGACGGACGGGGCATACAGCAATGGCATGCCCCGGGGCTGCACAGTAGAGGCACAGATTCTGGGCCAGCCGTCTTTGTCGTTCAGCCATAGAGAGACGAAAGGAGTCTAGTAGAATGGGTTCACTGGCTGGTTCTGGGGAGCTGACGGCCTCTGGTCGGCAGAGTGGCGTAGAGGAATACGCCTGTCCCTGGTGCTCTTCGAGGCACGACTGCATACGAGTGGCGAAGCGGATGGACAGCTGGATGAATCGTTCTAGCCCGATGGTGTCCTCGTATGCAACGAGATGCAACCGCACTCGAGGTTCCAATCCCTGACGGTAGGTAGTCAGTAAAGACTGTTCGTTCCATCCACTGGAGGCCGCTAGAGTCCTAAACTGAAGGGCATATTCATTGACAGACATTTTCCCCTGTTTGAGATTATACAGCTTCTCACCAATGGAAGAGTCCCAAGCTGGTCTGCCGAAAACTTCACGGAAATGGTCGATGAAGCTGGAATAAGACTGGATAACTGGGTTATTTTGAGTCCGTATTGAATCTGCCCACAGTAGTGCTTTACCTTGCAGTTGAGAAATTACAAAGGCTTTCTTAGATCTCTCAGTGGGGTACAAGTGCGGTTGCATCTCCAGGACCAGCGAGCATTGTAGGACGAAACCGCTGAATTCCTCCGCCGCACCAGAGTAGGGCGCTGGCCGGGCCATGGGACTGGCGTGAACGAAAGGTGATGAAGTGCTGGCATCGTTGACAGAAATGCTCGCTGGTGTTGGGGATGCAGTTGTAGCCGTGAGTGTCCTTCGGAGTGCATTAACCAGATCTTGAAAGGGGTCTGTGAGGCTCATGCTTGTGCCTGGCGGTGTTGGTCCGGTCTTCTGTTACGGATCACTCGGGAGGCTGAGGAGTAACAGACAGAATGATTTATTGGACAGACACAAGCAGAGGAGCAGGTAGTGTAGGGTGGAGTGAGGGATGGATCCGTGCAGTCTGGGTGAAGACGTCAGAGGAGGAAGGTGAACCACAAACACACACACACTGGGGATCTGGATCCAGAGAATCGCTGGAGAGAGGTAAGTAGAAGAAGAGTTAGTCCTTAGAGTTAGCATACAGGTAAGACCTTGTTGCGAACAAGACTGGACGTCGATTGAGTGCGTGTGTGTGGTTTTTATGGTGCTGAGGTGATTGGGTGGTGATGAGGATCAGGTGGATGTGCTTAGTATTCCGGTGAGGGCGTGCGTAGTGATTGCTTGGAGGTGGAACCTGGCGTGTTTGTAACACCACCTAACTGACTTGGGGCCAAAGTGATTTACAAAAGATAATACACTAAAGATAGTTTACTGCAGTTTTGAACAGCACACTTCCAAACCTGAAAAGAAAAAGTGGTCATGCTCACTGATGCACCCAGAGCATAAACGCACAGAAACACAGTGTTTACAAAACCTCATCTCTGATGAAATCATTGTATTCTTGGAGAAGTCCCTCTACAACAAAGAGAGAAGGCCCAGAAATAAAAAGTGTCATTATGTTTCGATCATATAAGCCGGATTCCTGGAAACTTGCCCATAAACAAGCTTTGGATCATGCAACTGGATTGTGTTGTCTCCTGTACAGTTGCCTCTTTAAACGCACAAATAATGCATTTGGAAATTCTAGAGTGTCTTAAATTGTTTGCGTTTAACAAGAGCGGACTTTTGTGCACTTCTTTCACAAAAGATGGAACACAAATAATGATGTAACGACTATATAATAAAAAAAAACAGGAACATTGTGTATAACGCTGTTATCTTCAACTGTACTCTTGTGGCTTTCTGTAGTGCAAAGGGAAGATTGGCTCTTGCAAAGATTTGTTTAGCTCATTATGTGTGATAACGTCAGTCTAACTGTTCAATTAAGTGTCAATCAGGACTATTTTAATAGGACTAGAAATTTTCATGAACTGTCAAATCACATACATTTGCATAAAGTAACTGTGTATGTGTGTTTTTCAGAGAACAGAAGCTTCTCTCTTAGAAGAATGACATAAATACGACTTAATTGTATAGCCATGAAAAGATTATGTGATGTGCATTTGTGCCGAAACATCTTTACTATTGAGATATACTCAGTAATCCTTTTTAAATCGATGTAAAGATGATATATTTTGGTAGCTGTAGTAATTTTTTATTTTTACATTGGACAATGTATTCTATTCATACATACAAGGTGATTTCTACACATTAAATGGACAATACTGACATGTACGAGCACAACACAGATCATCAAAACCTCTGACCCACAGGGTCATCCTGAAAAACATTAAAATAATCAGATTTATTGCTTTAATAAAATATTATCTGGTTTGTTTACAGAAACAAACTAAAAATAAAATTAAATAAAACATTCTTCATGCTCTTTCCTATTAGCTTATCATGCCTTGTAAAATGGCTCTGGACTCTGGTGCTATAAAAACAATAAAAAAAAATTATACAAATAATAATTCCATATAGTCTATGCATTAGCACTCAAATGAGGTATTAACCTTTTCTAAAATATTTATCAAGGACAAACAAAATAATATTCGTGTCATAATCCAAGTAAAATTTCAGATTTAGATTTTCAGTATGATTTGTATACTGTATATATTATATGGGCAATTGCTACTGGGGATGAAGGAAAACAGAGATATAATAGGCATAGTCTGAAAAACAAATCCCATTTGTAGCCACAACCTCAAATCAACCTTAATGAGAACTTTTTTCTTCAACATACACTAAGTCTATAACATTCTAAACAGTTAACATATGTTTCTGAAGTGTCAAAAATGCTCCCTCCTAAACTAAATCAAAATCACAAAAACAACAGCAAAACACTTAAATGCCAGATGTGCAATGAGAGATAAATACTATATGTACTTGTCATGTATACAAACAGCTCTAAATAAACAGCTCTTCATTTATGTAAAACACACCTGTGTGCTTTCATTCCTGGAATCATTTTGAGTACGCATACATTACAAAGCTTGAAGCTTTGACAAAAATGTAATTACATGAACTTGTTTTTCTCCACAGCTTCTATATAGTCCATGGAATGAAACCGGTTTCCTCTGTCCTTCAAGACTATTGTCATAGCAAAACACTTGCTGCCCAAAGACATACTTGGAAGATTTGGGCCTCTTTACTCATAAATATCAGCAGTACTTAACCTTTTTGACTCCAAGGTTGCCCATTGTCTACAGCAATATTCAAAGGCCCCAAGACGTTTTACTAAAACTAAGACTTTATATCCAGTTTTTTTTTATGTTTTTACTCAATGTCTACCTGATAAAATAATTATTTCATGGCATTTTAAGCATTCACTAATTTCCATTAACTGTTTTTTTTTCCACATAAAAAGATGTTGAGGGGGGTTAAAAGAGCATTCTCTTGTTTTTAAATCTTTTGAAATCTTCCTGAGACCCCCTTGTACATTTTCTGAGGCCTCCTGGTTGAGAACCAGAGCTGTATATGGATTCCATCAATAAAATATGTCGTTTCTCAATAAAAACAGTAGCATTCCTAGCACACAAACCCCCATCACCGTGTTTTTCAGATGTGATCATGGAAAAGTATGAGTTAATAATGTCAATCTCACACATATCTAGTTAAAGGATAGTTCACCCAAAAACAAAAATGTACTCACCTTTACATGGTTCCAAATCTGTATGACCTTCTTCAGTAAAAAAACAAAAGAAGATATTTGTGTAATGTCATTATTCTAAATAAAGAATAATTACTCTTTGTATGGAGAGAAAAAAAGTTAAAAATAAGATAAAAATACCTTCTTTTGTGTTATACACAAGAAAGTTGTATAAGTTGAAACGACAAGAGAGTGAGTAAATGATGACAGAATTCTCATTTTTGGGTGAGCTATTCCTTTAAATGAAGTACGTGAAGAATAATCACTAGTGTACAGTATGGTTGACACTGTGAGAGTCTAGACTTTTCCATTCCAGACAGATCAGCACACATTTTCAGGGCGAGTCCTTAGTTGCATGATCACAAGCTTTCAGTATAATTAAGGACTCTTTGTCCAGATAACGGTCAGTAGTACTCTCTCATGCCAGACAAAGAAGTCTTTGGGCTCTGACTACGCAGTCGTTGGGCCCGAAGTGAAATCCTGCCTAGTCTGTCGATCTCCTGCTGGCTGCCGAAGGGGTGTGCATCCTCCCAGACACGCGGACGCTCCTCCCAGGCCAGTAGAGGAGGGTGAGAGAGCAGGTACTGGCTAGAGTGATGATAGTCGGGTCTGGATCGGCCCTCACTAAAATCCAGCGGTTGAACAGTAGAGGCGTTGTCGTAGTGATCCGGGTGATGGTATTCTTCATATACAGGCGAGCTGTTGTCGTCCAGGGTTAGGGACGTGTGGAAATCTCTCTGGCCCTGGTATCGTCGTAATGGGTAGCCAGTCTGCAGCGATAGAGTGCTGCCATCCAACCGCACGCTGCCGCCCAGCCGTGTAGGGGTCAGGGGAGGTGGAGGAGCAGGAAGGGGTGGAGGAGGTGGTGTAGGGGTCTGGTCTCGGGGTGGTGATTCCAGTCCTGGAAGACACGTATCAAACCACTCCGAGGTTTGCCATTGATAGGCTGGAAAATACATTCAGAGTATCAAAAAAGTGCTTGAGCATATGCAACTTTCATTACATGCGGATTTATATATGTCATTTGTAAAAGAGTTTATGTATGACTTTATATATTTATTATTATTAGTCTTCAGCATCACATTCCCCTTCAGAAATCATTCTAATATGCAGATTTAGTGCTCAAGAAACATCAATGTTGAAAAGTTTTTTCTGCTTAACTTGTACTTGTGTTGTTGTTGTTTTTTTATACTATATCTTTATAGAATTTTATTTAAACCTTTATTATTGTAATATTATAATAATACTAAAAATAATTATTATTATTATTATTTGTGATCCTGGACCACAAAATCCATCATAAGTAGCACAGTATATTTGTAGCAATAGACATTATTATTATTATACATTATTATGGGTCAAAATGATAGATTTTTCTTTAATGCCAAAAAAAAAAAATTAGGATATTAAGCAAAGATCATGTTCCATGAAGATATTTTGTAAATTTTCTACAGTAAATATATCCAAACTTAATTTCTGTTTATTGACATACATATCTAAGAACTTCATTTGGACAACTTTAAAGGTGATTTTCTCAATATTATTATTATTTTTATTTTTTTGCAGCCTCATAGTCCAGATTTTCAAATAGTTGTATCTCGGCCAAATATTGTAAAATATTTTATTATCCTAAGAAAACATACTTTAATGGAAAGCTTATTTATTCAGTTATTATACACACTTATTTCAAACTTTTTTTTTTCTGTGAATTGTTTTCTTGAATTTGTTTCGAGTAGAAAATACAAACTGTCATGGGACCTTGATATTGAAATAGACAAGATCTCTAGTTTAGTAGAGTTAATGAAGATATAAAGTCTTACAATTCAAAAAATACTCTTTGATGAATTCCATGCATATCTCATCCTCACAGTGGAGGTGTGGGCTTGCTGTGTAGAGACATAAAATGGAAAATGTTTCAGGGGGAGCGTTTTAATGAGTTATGAGATAGAAACAAATAATCAAGAGCCAAATCAAAAACAAAACAGTCAGAACAATCAACCTGTTCATGCTTGATGAAATATTAAAGATGGAATGTTTTAATATGCGATGCATGTAAAGGTTTAGAAATATGTCTGACCAAGTGAAAAAGATGAACAGAAATTAAAGTAAAATGGGACAATAAACCAAACATAAAGAGGACTCACAGGTGCTACTGTGAGGCTGCACGTCACCCAGACCTGCAACTGTTAGGAGAAGATGAAAACACACCATATATCACTGCTTATGCTTAGCTTGTTTTATGTGACCTACTCAACATCCTTGTTTTTATAAACATGTTTCATCAGATTTTAACTGTATATAACATATAAGCGTTTAATAGTAATTAGTTAAATTAAACATTTTAATTAGAATTAAAAAAAATAACTAATTCTTATTTAATTAATAATAAAAGTATATTTTAATATATTTAAAATTAATCTTAAAATGCATTTGGAGGATAAAATGCATTAAATGTATGGATTTAAAATACATACGTTGTTTATATTAATTTTATTATATATTTATTATATATTAATATTATTATATATATATATATATATATATATATATATATATATATTAATTATATTATAATTATATAATTATATATTTTAATGAAATAGTAATAATGGAAAATTCTTAAATAAATATTACTATATAAATATTGAATAAATAAATATTTAACAACCGAAATATAACAAAGTAACAGCTGAAAATGTGAACATTTTAATTAGAGAAAATAATTAGAATTAAAATGCTTCATTCCATTAAAAATAAATAATTACCATTTGATTATTTTAAAAATATTAATATTTTTTTAATTATACCAAAATAAGTTTAAAATATTTCTAGTCATAAAATATACATTTTATTACATTTATACATTTAAAAAACATATGCAAATTATATATTTGTTAATATAACTTAAATCAAATCAACCTGACTAATTAAGTTACACCAGTTATTTATAAATAGTAATGAATATAATAGCAATAAATAGAATAAACAGTAAGTTATTAAGGGGCAATTCATTAATTAAATAAAAATGTATTTTTCTCAATTTAATTTATAAAAGAAATATTAGCTAATTAATATTTAAATCATATAAAATATATTTAAATTTATTATATTTATATAATATTTATAATATAGTTATAAAGTTTTATTATATTTTAAATTAATCATAATTTACATTTATTATTCAAATACTATTTTAAAATATATTTGTAAGATATAAACTGTATTCAATCTAAATTCAAAATAACTTTTAAGAAAAATATTAGCTAATTTATATTTATATAATATTTATGATATAAAGTTATATTTAAAATTAATTAATATTTAAATTTATTTAAAATTATTTTATTCAAATAATATTGTTTAACATATTTGTAATATATAAATTGTATTAAATGTATACATTTAAAATACATATACACATACTTATTATAACTTAAATCAACCTGACTACTTTAGGTTACAAGAAAGTTATTTAGAAATAATCATTAATACAAAAGTAATTAATAAGATAATACATAGAAATGAGTAGCAACAAAAATATTTTCTCAAGGCAACAACTGAAAGTTTACCCATTTTAAAGTTTAAGAATGCTGGTCCAAGACCCAAAAATGTTGTTGATCCAGGAACATGTCCTACTTGGATAAATCACATTGTGCTGTTTAGCGTAACCAACAAAAACAGTCCACTTTCATCCAGACCTCTGAGAAAGAAGGTGGAGCCGGAACTCCTCAGACAGCAAAAATTACCATAGCGTGTGAGACTTTCAAGCAAACAGCTTGTTTTCGCACTGATTGGAAACAGCTTTGGTCTAGAGCAGGTTTAATTAGAGACTGGCTCTGGTGCGCCTCAAAAACAGGTCACTGCAGCTAAGCCACGGACAGGGATGCTGTTCTTCACTAACTAAACGCTACTTAAATAGTTCAGGTTTTCAATGCTGGATTATGTGATTGATTAAAGAGCAAATCTAAACCCTGGTTTTATTCAAGTCCAGAGTTGTGCAGTTTAATTAACGACTCTAATCCTACTTTGTCCAGCGTGGACTGAACTCCTGCATGAATGGACACTTCAGTTCCTGTGCTCTGGGATTTCATCTTCATCTTTTCATGTTTCCTCTAACATTTAAACTGAATAACACTATAAGATATTACTAAATGGCACTCTACCTGACTCTACAGCTCTATATTTCATTCTGTCAGTTGCAGCATTCTATGGTCAGTTTTTCTTCTATAATGATGCTAAACGGTGTAATTGACTGTTGTATCCAGGCAACCGATTTCCTTGCAGTGCCAGATGTCTCGATCTATACCTTTCTTTCTTCTGACACAATAAAATACTTTCACCGCATATCAATATTTCACATCCATTTATTTATTCATTTACCTAGAAGCTATCTAATAAGCAGGACGTTCTGCTTTGCATCATTGTCCTGATGAGTTATTGGGTTTATTTTGCAATTATGCCTACAATATTTCTAAATAATACACTACAACATGACAATATTTCTAAAATTATTATACTTAACAATAAGGTTTCATTTGTTGACATTCGTCAACACCAGTAACATGAATGAACAATTAAAGTTGATTAACGTGATTTCAACATTTAAAAATACATTATTAAATCGTTTACTAAAAGAGAGACAGACCCAAAGATGGACGGACGGATATATGGAAGGAAATAATAATAATGATAATAATAATAATGCAGAAAATAAATAATAATGTTTATAAAAAAAAGAAAGAGAAAGAAAGAAAGATAGACTGATGGAAATACTACTACTACTAATAATAATGCAGAAAATAAAGAATAATGTTTATTAAAAATAAATAAATAAGAAACAAACAAACAAACAGAAAGAAATAATGCAGAAAATAGAATAATATTTGGGATGGATGGATGGATGGATGGATGGATGGATGGATGGATGGATGGATGGATGGATGGATGGATGGATGGATGGATGGATGGATAGATAGATAGATAGATAGATAGTGCAGGAAAGAAAGAAAGAAAGAAAGAAAGAAAGAAAGAAAGATGGATGGATGATAGAGATAATGCAGAAAAGTAAGAAAGAAAGAAAGAAAAAGAAAGAAAAAAAGAAAGAAAGGAAAATACTGGGCAAAATTACTAAGAGAAAGTTCATAGTTTATTTTGTCAACATTTAGCAGTACACTATGCTTTTACTATTAGTAAAAGCTGCAAAATTCTATTCTAATTTTGATTTTGTTGGGTATTTAATGAGTCATGTAATAGAAACTGACTCATACCTTCATTTTCAATGGTGTCCACTGCATTGTTCACCTGTCGTATGACCGTCACTATGGAGGCTAGGGCATAACCAAGAGTAAAATGTCAGGCAACAATTGAATCAATGATCAAACATTTCAAACAAACATCAAACACTCAATAAAACCTTACACAAGCATTTATATAAATCACTATGACCCATTTGTAATCCTTCCAGCATTATGAAATCTGCTAAACAGAAGCAAGTGGACTTCTGATGTGTCAGTCTGGCATCTCTTTTGTACAGCCGAAGTGATACTACACTACTGAGTCAAGATAGCAATGGCGTTTGGAGAGCATATCAAAGGCAGATGGATTGCAATTACTGCTCTGACCTATTTAGGCTGTCACTTTGTTAAAGCAGTGTAGGGTTATTACTAATCCTCATGATTTCCTTTTGGAAAGATCAGACACTGTAAGTCATCTTAATTAGGAGATTAGGTCATTATAATGCAGCTGGGTGCGTGAGAGTTTATGTACAGTATATTTTACTGTGATATTGTTGCATGTTTTTAATCAGGTCTTTTTAGTATATAAAAGCAGGAAGTGACTCAAATTGGAGTTAATTGGAGTCTGTCCAGCACTCAAAACTATCATATGGCTCTAGTCCAGAAGACTTGTTCTTATGCGCTTTTTTTTAAATTTTATTATTATTTATGCATTTATTTTTAAAATGTTAAATGTTAACTAAATATTAAACGTTAAAGGCTAAATGTTTTTATTGTTATTAGTTTATGGATTTATTATTTTATGATTTCTTAAATTATTATTTTTTTAATCATATGTTTTTTAATAATGTTCTGTAATTGTTAATAATTAAAAAAAATCTAAGAACTTGCAATTTAGGCAGTAGATGTCATTAAAGGGGTTATTAAATGGAGAAGCAAACGGTCTTAATATTTACACATATGAGAGGTTACTCTACAGAAACAATTTTTCTTTTATATTCTTCCAAAATGCCGGATTTGAAATCAGAAGAATGGTGAGGTTACAGTTTCCCCTAGACTCACCCCTTAACATGCGTCACTGTCATATTTAATTAATGAGAAACAACTGGACTTCTGTCCATCAATCACAAGAGAGATACTGCTGTTTTTAGAGCTAATAAACATCATAAAAATTATAAACTAACCTCACGAAACATAAGAATCTGAAATTGGATTACACAACCTGTGATCTGTGTAATATTTAAGGTCTCATGTACAGATGCTTTTTGTTGGAAAGTGGTTTACTGCTGTTTTTGCATGAGTGAATCAAACCAAAGACTAAATGATAAACTTCACACTGTTCCTGTTAGTCACTGAAAACCATCAGTTATTAATCTCTATAGTGGTTATTTATATACAGAAAGTGATATACACTACTGGTCAAACGTTTGGGATCAGAATCATTTTTAATGATTTTACAGGAGTTTCTTATGCTCGTCATGCTTAAAGCTCATTCTATTTTAATATACATGAAAATTTAATTTATTCCTGTGATGCAAAGCTGAATTTTCAGCATCATTACTCCAGTCTTCAGTGTCACAAGATCCCTTGGAGATCATTCTAATATACTGATTTATTATCAGTGCTGGAAACTGTTGTGCTCCTTAATATTTTTTGGGAACATGCAAAAAGCTTTGCATCACATAAATAAATTTAAAAGGTTATATTAAAAGGTTTTTGATTTAAAAAAAGCAGCCTTGATGAGCATAAGAGACTTCTTTAAAAACATTACAAGTCTTATCCCAAACTTTTGACCGGTAGTGTATACAGTTCTTTTAATCAACTGCCAGCACTATTAAGCTTATCAAGGCAGACTCATACAAATAGCTAATGAGTGCAAAGAGATCAGGCTTAACAAGAAGTGAGAAAACATCAACGCATAGTGTTCATTCAGTATGTTATCTAATTGCTCTGTGGTTTATTCAAAAATTGCAGTCTTGGCCTAATGATTGTTCTGGGATCATATGGGATTGGGAAATGTTTATGTATGATTACAGTAATGGTTAAACCATGACAGAATATGATGCACTAAAAAATCCACCTTAAAAACCATTTCTAAACTTTTCCATAGTTAAACATTAAATATTATTTTGAGCAGAGAAAGTTTTTGAAGGTTGTTTGGAGGATATGTTAAGGACTTTGGGTCTTGCAATGCATGTTTCTCACCGTTGTCGTCGCAGGAATCGGACTGGAAGGACCTGAGGGAGTGTGCCTCGCTCGTGCTGCTGTCGGAGAAGCAGGTGACCTCTTCTGGTGCATTTCCAGCTTCTGCAGAAGAATACAACAGCAGAATCTTATACAGAGCCACACACATGCAAATGCATGCAGCTGTGCTACGCATTCACACTATACAATCACTCTTTACAGTACACACAACAGGGCTCAACAATAGGGATGGTTCAGGGACAGCTTGAAAGTTGTCACGGTGTCTGTTCAAGAAGCATTTCTTATTATTTTTCATCACTGAAAACAGTTTTTGTGTTTATGGTCACTTCTGTATGAACTACAAAATATTTTTAAGAAATTGAAAATACTGCCATGTTGAGTCTGAACTACTGGCCCAATTGCATTCACTAAACAGACATTTAATATCCAAAAACCAGACTAGCACATACACAAACAAAACCGCATTTACAGCTTAATACTCTCTACTGCAAAAAAATCTTTCAAATCTGCTAAAGTGAAAGAGCAGTAATATCCGTCCTATATTTATCCCAGACTACACACAAAGCTAACAACTAGTCCATGACAAATGAGTTTCTGCTTGAAGAAAACACTAACAAGACCAAGGTCATCCACTTGAGAACACAAATCGAAGAGAAAACTTACATTACATAGGTAATGCATTTCCACAAGCGGAAGTGTAATCACCCTAACATACTATAAGCACTAGCTGCTGTATTTTATAAGGAGAAAGGCTCCTGTTTGGTTTGTTGTAAAACAAGTTTTGAGTCCCTGGTCAATTTTCAAGATATGAAAAATCGCAAGAATGCTGAATATGAAATCATTAAAAAGAAACTCATTTTGAAGGGAGATTAGATTAAAACTGAGTTTTTTAATATACATTATTACGATTAAAGCATTATGCATAGTGTTTATCACAATGTGGATGGATGTTTCTGTTTGAATCTTGAGGATTCACTCTAAATGCTTTACTTTCTCCTTTTGTGTGAAACCCTTGTGTTATCTCTAAGGTAATTACACTCCGTCACACATTATTGTAAGATGGATTTTCCAAATGGAGACTGTGGTGCATATGTATAATCTCATCCACACAAAGACTGGCATTTAATTGGCCACGGGGAGTTATGGAGCCATGCTAACGTACTGCCGATTTGCCAAATCATTACCCTCTGCTCTGTACGCTTCCTCTCTGTCCGCCTGATAACCCCTGTCTTCCCACTCCAGAACTTGGACTTGATGCTCCATAGCACTGTCCTCATCGTGGTCCTCTTCCCACGGAGGTTTGTGGATAGGGCTGCATTCGGACGGGTTCGGGGACAAAGACAGGGGAAGATTGGGTGCCACGCTGCAGACGGCCACACCTCTCCGCGTCATCCCGAGGATGTGTGGTGGATCCGCCTGGAAGGTGCTCATCTGAGAAGGGCAGGAGAGGGTGGCCAGCCCTCCCTCTGTCTTTTCCGTTTCCCCTCGAAGGATTCCCTGGCAGTGGGGAAGCGTGTAAGCTGTGGGCCGCACCATGACCTGCGGCGGCCCTCCAGCGCTGTCATTCTGATAGAGGCTGGTGCGACCCTCGCCGCTGACCCGCACAGCTTTGAATTCGATGCCCTCGGCTCCCATGCCTGTCTTATGCAGCATGTAGTTGGTCTCTGTGGAGATTCCCACTGCCTCCCCGCGGCTCCAGTCCTTCCGGAGGATTTTTTTGCGGAACGCAGCCAGCAGGGACAGCAGGACCAACACCACAAAGAGCAACACGCCGATGCCGATGATCTCTCCCGGTCCAACGTATGACAGGGCCTCAGCCTGAGTGTCTGGGCCGTCCAGAGAAGTCTGGCCACAGAATTGACCTTCGAAACCCATGGTGCAGTTACAGTAGAAGGCTCCGAATGTGTTCACACATGCCCCTCCGTTCTCACACTCCTCCCTCTCACACTCGTTCACATCCTCGTCGCATCTGTGGACAGAAGGATTGTGTCAAACTTTTGGGAATTAAATACTAGCTATATACTATATACTGTAAAGTATACCAACTATTTGAAAATCTGGAATCTGAGGGTGCAAAAAAATCTAAATATTGAGAAAATCGCCTTTAAAGTTGTCCAAATTAAGTCCTTAGCAATGCATATTTCTAATAAAAAAGTTTTGATATATTTATGGTAGTAAATTTACAAAATATCAAAATAATCATGGAAAATGATCTTTACTTATGACTGGTTTTGAAATGTCCACTTTTGGGTTACAATCCACTTGAATTATATGCATTCATTCCTTTATAAAAAAATAGTCATATACATCTAGGACCACTTGAGTGTAGAGTAAAAGATTTTTTAAACTTTTTGGTAGAGTATCCTTTTAAAAAATGCATGATTTCTTGTTTTAAACAATTGTATGCTACATTGTGTTATTTTGGCTTTTTCAGTTCAATTTTGGATTAATTACGTCTGCTGATTGGCTCTCTGACTTATTTGATGGGACTGATAGATATTAAGTTCATTCATCACTCTGGAAGGGAATAGGTCAAGTCAAATGCATTGCGGGACACAATATTGAGATATAATACCAACTATAAAGTAAGTGAAAAGCAGTACCTCTCATAATTATGTTTGGTTTCTAGAACTGTTGATGATGGATGGATGACCTACTACTCCTGAAGAAATGTGCATCCAAAGCACACACTTGCTATCACAGGAGAGCCTTTGTTATATTCATAAATAGTGCAGAACTGTAAAACTGTGATTATGTAGATCACACGACAACATGCCAGATGAAGTATGACCAGATTGAAATCATATTACTCACACACATAAATACTTTTTAGTGTAGTTCAATTCTTCATCAGATGTAGAACCTTCTTTGACAGTACACATTTTCGCACACAAGAAGTGACTACAGCTCATTCTGGCAAATGCAGCAGGTCATCTAAGTATCCACACTATTGTTCAAAAGTTTGGGGGCAGTAAGCTTTTTGTGTGTTTTTGAAATAATTCTGTTATGCCCACTTTTGGTTGCATTTATTTGATCAAGGAAAAAAAACAAACAAACAACAAAAAAAACAGTAAAACTGTAACATTGTTAAAAAATTATTAGTATTTAATTCAACTGTTTTTTTATTCATGTGAAGCAGAATTTTCAGCAGTCATTACTCCGGTTTCCAGTGTCACATGATCCTTAAAAAAAATCATTCTAATATGCACATTTTGTAACTGCATGAATAATAAGAATATTGTTATTCTGAACACAGCCAGTGTTTCTCTCATTATCTAATTAGTTCTTAGAAGCAGAGAGAAAGAGGATTCTTGTTGCCTTATGATTCGTACATTTTCACATTTAATTGAACTCCACTAAGTGCTGCAGACAGCAGATATGTGATGATCTGTTTGCTCAGAGAACTCTTTATATGTACTCTTGATTATGAGAAAGTTCAACAAATCTCTCAAGCGAGCATAAGAGAGCATAATGAGAGGGTTGTTTGTATTGCGTAACATAATGGCACAGCTGGTAAAGCAGAGAAAGTAGTTATATAGTAGTTATATAAAGCAATTCGATTTTCATTACTTTCTCCCCGCTACATAAAAGGACCGAGAGGAAAAGTGCACAGGTCCCAGTATCCCAGTTTTCTCAGTCAGTTAAGTATAGGCTTAGATTTGCCTCTAAAAAGAAACAACAGCATCCTCTAGTGGAGAAATAACTGAATGACTGAATAACCGAATAACTGCATTGTAAATATATATGTATATATTAGAGAAGCCTTAATGGGATTATTGATGGACTGCTCTAAAATCTGTTATTTATTTAATAAACGATTTTAGAAATTAGTGAGAAAGGTCTAATTAACACAAGCAAACAACATACCTATTTTACTGTGTCATGTACTGTATGTATTCGACCAGCAGTTCAAACAATCAAGGTCTGAGATGGAAAACAGCAGGTGAATGCCAAGTCTTTCAGAGAGTGCAATTAAAATAAGCTGCTGATTACCAATTCTGTTTAAATGCAGGATGGCCTTACCAAACGGATTTCAGAAGAAAAACTATTTTTCTTCATTAACGACATTGAGTGTTAAACCACTGGAACGAGAGAAAAAAATGCCCCTTAAAATGTTTGGCTTTTGTTAAGATAAAAATAAATACCATGTCTAAGCACTTTTTTAAATACCATTGTCAAAGCAATTTAAAAAATGAAAAAATAAAAATCATTAGCACAGCTGTGATTGTTTTTGATTGTCAAAAAAAAGTGTGTCTGTTTGTGAGTGAGAGAGAGAGAGAGAGAGAGAGAGAGAGTGCAGCAGAGAGAGAGAGAGAGAGAGAGATGCGATATTCAGTTAAAAATGTACTGAAGAATGGTTAAAATTGCCCATAGACAATCTATTGGGTAACACCAATAAAATAATATGTATATGCACTAATATACATTTAAAACATATGGAAATACGTATAAATTACCAAATTTGAATGTCTGGGAGCTAATTATTTTTGTCAAGTTATTTTCAAAATAATTGGTTTTATATTACAGTATATTACATACAATATATTACATAAAAAAAATTTCACAGGAAAATTACTAAAATAATAGTATCTACTGTTTTTCAGTGTACTGTGTAGTCCTTCCAGAGAAATTGGCATTTTTACTTGATGTCTTATGTGTTATCATTTGTCTCAGTTACTACCAAACTGTCTGCGGTCTGACATCTTAAAGGTCTGAAATGTATGCAAGCTTAATGGTAAATCCTACAAGTAGAATATAATGAAATAAAATATCTCACATGAGTCCCGTAAAGCCTTTGAGGCAACTGCAGAGGAAGGTGTTTCCCACAGCCTTACAATCACCCCCATTCTGACAAGGTGAGGGCACACAGGACGTCACCTCCATCTCACAGCGGGACCCCGTGAACTGTGGCAGGCAGCTGCATGAGAAGTCTGGGGACAAATTCAAAGAGAAACAAGACTTCGTAAACAGAGCTAATACAGAGCTAAGGACTCAAATCTGAAAATTTGGCTGTTATTTATGTATTGATGTATTCATTTCTCACCACCAGAGGGCAGCTTTGTACAAGAAGCTCCATTCTGGCATGGTCCTCCGAGGCACGGATCAGGGTATAAAACACATCCCAGCTTCACATCACTCAGCCCAGCAACCTCTGCATACCGGCTCCTCTTATTCTGAAGAGGGAGTTCATTCCCATTGAGCATGATGGACCCCAGGCACCCCTGGAAGCCTTCTTGTGCCCGTGGGGGCCTCTGACCGCCTCTGCCCACTGGTCCGTGCAACACCTGAGCCCCAAAGAACAGCGATCCGTCTGCGGCCAAGGGCCAGATGCGGACAGGGGCCCGCGCGGAACGCCGGCGCTCTACATAGCTGTCGTCCAGTGAAAGGAGAGTGTAGTTACTGGTGAGCTCCAGGGTCACGGCGTGCCAGGACCCATCATTGATTGGACGCCCTGAGATGCCCAGGATGTCCAACCTGTTGTCACAGTCCATCTGGAACCACAGACGCCCTTCCTCAATCTGAACAAACACAAATACACAACCACTCACTAGAGCAAACACAAATGCACAGAAAGCTCACAATGGCAGGATCAATAATACAATTATATATATATATATATATATATATATATATATATATATATATATATATATATATATATATATATATATATAAATAATATATAAACTATTATTTATTTCACTTAATATTGTATAAATGTAATATTGTGTACCATAATGTCATTTTTGCAATTGGTTTACTTCAATAATGTTGTTCAGAAAACCAGATGAAATCAACATAAATTTAAGTACCTACCTACAATAACATGTACTTAATAATGCCCCCCCAAAATTTCTAAATATGACATACATCTATAGATACACTACCGTTTAATAGTTCAGGTTAGTAAAATGTTTTATTTCTTCGTCTTTTTTTTTTTTTTTTTGAGAAAAAAAGCAATTCTTTGATTTAGCAAGGCCACTGTTCAAAGATCCTAAAACAGTTTACCCAAAAAATTATATAAAAAAAGCAGCAGAACTTTTTTAATCTTTTCAACATTTATACTATAGTATAGAATTATAGCAGCAAATCAGCATAATAGAATGATTTCTGAAGGATCATGCGACACTAAAGACTTGAGTAATGATGATGAAAATTCAGCTTTGCATCACAGGAATAATTTGCATAACATATTATAGAATACACTTATTTTAAATTGTAATATTGCACAATATTGCTGTTTTTACTGTATTTTTGATCAAATAAATAATCCTTGGTGAGCATAAGAGACTTCCTACCAGCTCTAGACTTTTGAACGGTAGTAAAATTGTGCTTAGTAATGCATGAATAATCTAATGTAATGACATATCTCTGTATCCGTCTGACCTTGAGCAGTATGCAGGGGTCAGCGCGTGTGTACATGATGACTCCTTGGCTGTGCAGCGTTCTGATTCTCAAGCCCAGCTTCATGTCTCCGCTCCTATCACTGTCCGTCACTCTGTATTTGATGTAACTCTTCCCTGCAAAGCTCAGAGATGTTTGGCCTGCCAGCACAGGTACAGAAATCAGTCAGTCAAGTGCTAACACCATATTTCAAAATCTACTATTTATACACACTTTCACAAAAGATATTCACAGAAGTGTTTGGCCTTAATCACGTATGAAAAAATGTCATTTAAATATATATGTTTGACACACCCTCAGGATATTCCACAAGAGGGAACCTTTATTTTGAAGGGAAATGAATGTTTACATAACTTCTGCCCAACACATCAAGCTAAAGTAAAATGCATTCTGTATTTTTTCCTATTTATTAGTAGTGACACACTTGGAGCTGCCTGAGGGGCTCGAAATAAACATTTTGATATGACATCACTCGTATTATATCATGCTATATGGTTTTCCCCAAAGTAAAAACAAGTAGACATCTTTGCCTTACATATCAAATGTTTTCATAAATACATCAATCTCCATTTGCTTTAAAATGATTAAAAATATGATGTAGTAAGACTTTTTTTTTTGCATGTTTTGAAATTTTACACTAGTAAAGTATAATATTTAAATAAATGCACTTGAATTTTAAGACAATATTTGTTAGGTGAAAATCTATTCTCTATTCTCTAACTAAATTTTTACATTATCAAATAAATATCTGTAATATATGTTATTTGTAATTTTGTATTTGCTATCATTTTTCATCTTCTCTTATATGCTACAATTAAATGTGAAAAAGCATTTGAATATTTACCAGCTCGCATGTGTTGAAAGTGTTGCAAACCCTCTTTTTGAAATATAAAATGTTGCTTTACCTTTACATTACACACGGCCTTAAGCCAGGGTTTAAAAAGAGCAGCGTGAAAAGGCTATTTGATCGAACCTGCGCACTTGTCCAGCGTGTCAGGTAGACACTGGCAGAGAGATGGTGCTGCAGGCCCGCTGCGCACACACTGCATGTCAGACTGACACGTTTGGCCATCACAGAGCTCCAGAGAAGATGGACATATTCCTCCTGCAGTGGGTTCAAAAAAAGTTAGAAAGCAAGCAAATGGAAATTCTGCCACTCAAGCTACTGTTTGAATTTAATCAACCAGGATAAATAATGCACACTATGAAATGCATCCTACAATAAACAGGGTTGCCTACTTTGGTTACCTGGCTGGCGTGAGATTTTGATGGAATGGGCAGATCAATTACAGACACCTATTTGAGGTTTTGAGGAGGCAACAATTATTTTTTTGTATTTCATCATAATACTTAAGGTTACTTTAGTATAATATACAGTATTTATACAGTTTTCAATACTGAAGTGCATGGTAGTGTTTTAAAGGGGAACCAGCAAGTAATATTAATAATAATAATAATAATGCTAAAGCAATAGTTATGGAAAAAGGCATAATTTCCGGATAATATGGGCAATATTTACTCAAAAACTGATTGAAAGAAAACAAGTTGATAAAAAGACAGGTAATAATATAGCATAATGAGAAATGTATATGCAATATGCCAGAAGTATAACTAAAATCCTCAAAAAAGTAAAAACAAATATAAAAAAAAGAAAGAAAAGTGATGCTGTTATACTCTGTAAGAGCAAAGTCAACAAATTTTAGTCTAATGCAATAAATTAACTAGCATTTTGGGGGGAAAGAAAATCCTCTCCAGGACAAATAAATGACCAGAACATAACATGAGAGTTGAGATTCCATTATAGTTACTGTTCCAATAAAACATACTCCCTATACAAATAATTTGATGTTCAAAAACAATATTTGATGAAATTTCGAATGTTTATTCTAAATTATCGCTCATTTTTCTCTGTTCTCTGCTTTATTATATGTATTTGATGTTTAAAGTTAGCTGCTATTTGCTTGCTCTTATGTTTTGTGAAATGGAAATATGCACCTGACTTTGAAGTCATAACTTTTTTCAGAATAAAGAATATAAGAATATAATGTAGGTCAAGCATTTAGCATTTTCTTGTTATTTCACTGGGATTTATTAAGGTTAGCATGTGAACATGAAAGCATGTGTCTCACGCCAAATGTTTGAGATCTGGCAACCCTGGAATGAATCTGAATCAGTTTTGAGACTAAATCAAATCACGAACCTGGACACGTGCACATCTCTTTCCTGCTGAAGCGTGGAGACACAAAGCTCACTCTGGAGGTGGTGTAGGAGACCAAGCTGATGGGGTCGAGACTAAGGGTGAGCTCACAGTCTCTCTCCCCGCACTCAAGCTCTCCTGAGCAGCTCTGATCCAAGACGCTGACCACCCTCAGTGCTCCCTTTAGGAAACCCTTCACCTCCTCCAGCTTGAGAGCCAGCTCTCCTGGACCCATATAACCCCCATCTGGTGTCTCCACGGCAAGGAGCACCTCCAGCTGACTGGAGCGACTCAGTGGCTGCACTCCCAAGATGTGAAGAGGGTCTGGTCCATCAATAACACCCGTCCCATCACCAACCAGAGAGGTACGGAGCACCTTCTTTAGCTCTTCCATGTACACACCCACAAAATCCTCAGGGGACAGGTCTTGGAAACGTAGAGTGACTGCATTCTGCACCATCTCATCTGTGGCTTGCTCCACTTGGACGCTAACACCCACGGTCACAGAAAACCGCCCATCACTGACTGTAGCATTTAGGGAGTATCTGAAAAAATAATAATAATAATGTTTCTGAGCATTACTGCTATTTAAATAAAACATTGAATGTATGAAAGAGTTTTAGGGAAATTATTTTTTTATTAAGGTCCACAGGCCAAAATAGCCCATAATTGAAGAAATATACATTTCAAATTAAATTTGCATTTATTTTACCTTCCAGGCTCCAGGCCATTTAGTGCCACAATCTTCCCGTCCTGTCTGTTTATTTTGAAAAGACTCTTTATTTGTGATCTCTGACTGAAAGACAGAACATCATTCTCATCTCGGTCTGTGGCATAGATCTTCCCTATAATCCCGCCAGGAAACACATCTGCTGCCATGACAATGTTGATTTCCAGTGGGAAGGCCACAGGTTTGAAGAGGCTGTCTCCGATGACACGCACAAACACAAAGGATGTGGAGGACAGACGAGGCTTCCCTGAGTCACGCGCCTTGTTGACAAGAACAAGATCAAACTGTACAATTCTAACAATTCAAAGCTTCATTAAACTAAAGAAATAAATTAAATCCCTTAGAAATGTCACAGCAGCTACATGGGCGTTTCTTCATCTACAGGCAGTAGATTCCAGAGGTTGATTTTTATTTAAACAGATTTCTCTTTCTGTTATATGAAGATCACATTAAAGTTGCATAAGAACCTTTTGTCTATTTATTTAGTATTTTTATTTTCCAATTATTATTATTATTATTATTATTATTATACACTTTTATTGTTTAAGCATTGTTCATAAACCAAGACTTTTGTCATAAAATATGACAATCCATCATAAAATAAGAATTATATCTAAAACCATGGTAATCAAACAAGGAGATAAACCAATTTTATTAACTATTACCAGTATCAGTGAAGAGCATACTTGTTATGAAATATGGGACCTGTGATTTTGTGACATAAAAAGAAATCAAGGTAAATTTAACTTGGGAACAGAATATTGTTATGTATGTTTTTTTATACATAATAATAAAATTCCAGTTTAGTCAAATTTTGTTATATACATTATTTAGAATGTATTTAATATACACGAGTGAACATTTGAAGTGGATCAAAACCTTTCTTCAAAGTTGACCTTAAACCAAAATGCATTCTTGTTTTAGGACAACTTTAATGAACTTTTTTGATCCACTTCAAATGTTGACTACTATATGTAAAATTTGTTATAAAATAAACCTTCAAAAATCAAAGAAGTCAGACATTGTATTCTGTAAAAATGTGTTTACAGAGGTCAAAGGTGCTCATACACTCTCAGAAATAAAGGTAGAAAAGCTGTACAGTACCTGGGGCAGTACCTTTTCAAGCAGTACAATTTTGAACCTAATAAGTTCTAATATGTACACTTTAAAATACCAAAAAGGACCCTTTAGGTCCAAACATGTACCTTTTGAAAAGGTACTGCCCCAGTGAAAGCTTTTGTACCTTTAATTCTGAGAGTGTAGTTGAATTAACACCTACATGAGAATTCTTTAATTCTGAATTCACTTTTAACTGACAGTTCATTTTTTTTGAGCTGTTGCACTCACCTGTATTTCAAGCGTATACTCTCGTGTTGCATCAGGACCAAATACTCGGCTTGTCCGTAATTCTCCATTCTGGTCCAGACTGAAAGCATTGGCCTCATTTCCAGACACAATGCGAAACTCAAAAGGAGCACCATTTCTAGAGGAGTCCTTATCAAAAACTGATAGTGAGAGGATGGTAGTTCCTGCAGGCTTGTTCAACTTGAGAAAAAAAAGAAAAAAAAGACATTCAAAAAAAAGGTCTATATTGTAAGGTTTTCATATTTTCTAAAGAAAATGTGAGTGAAGTGAGCGATGCTTGACCATACAAAAGTTTATAATACAATGCTAGTGTGCTATTGCTGGTTGCCTGGTGTCCAGGGGTATTGCTAGGTGGTTATATCCTAGACCTATTCAAAACATCCACCCTAAATTTATATGACATTCCATATATATATATATATATATATATATATATATATATATACAAGTACTTCCTTTAAAGTAAGTCTATGAGATATTTGAGACACTTTATCATCCAGCAGGGGTAGATCATAAGTCACAGAACACCTCTCCTCAACAAGCAGTACAATTCATTTCCATAGGGAGATGAGATATGTGCCGAAATGTAATACTTAAAAGTAGGGGAACAGTATTTCCATATTTTTTGCCTTTTTACAATATATCTCAATATTTATGAATTTGCACCAAAATGGCTTGAAAGGGTGATTTTTTTTTTAAAAGAGTACACTTATTTTCAACCTTTTATTCAAGGGTGCATTAAACTGATAAAAAACATTTACACTATAAAAAAAATAAATAATAATAAATAAAATAAAAAGATTTCTATTTCAAATAAATGCTGTTTTTTTAACTTTCTATTTTATCAAAAAATCATGGTTTCCACAAAAAAAAAAAAAAAACTAAGCAGCACATCTGTTTCAACATTGATGATAAGAAATACTTCTTGAGCATCAAATCAGAATATTAGATTGATTTCTAAAGGATCATGTGACACTTAAGACTGCAGCAAAAACGCAGCTTTGGAATCACAGGAATAAAAATAAAAAATTTAAAAAAAACTTTTTTAATCGAAAAAGTTATTTTAAACTGTAATAATATTTCCCAGTATTATTTTTTTTATGTTTTTTTTCTGTATTATTGATAAATAAATCCTTCTTTGGCCATATGTCACTAATTTCAAGAACTTTCAAAAATCTTACCAACCCCAAATGGCAGTATACATTTTACTAAAGCATTTAAATACAATTAAAATGTCACAGCTCAAATATTTCAAGTTCTGAACTGATGGAACCAAAACAGGCAGTTTAAACTGATTCACAAAAACAATAATAATAAACTTACAAATTCTAAAACCATTTTTGCTATTGAAGTTTAGATCAGAGATGCTATTAATTAAAACATCTCCGCCCTAACAATCATGTAGATTATATCTAATCGAATGACACATTCTTGATGATAACCATTATATGTTGTGAATATATTATTACGATGTATTCAAAATATCATTCAGTCCTGGTTTCAGGTTTCACTGAAATCCCTAACTCTAAGCACAAGAAACAGTAACTGCATACATGTATGTATCAATGTCTATTGTTGCAAACAAATGAGTTCAAATGGTCTCTCACACCTGAATAACAGCTGAAGCATTAGCGGGAGAGAAGACAGGTGGGTTGTCATTCACATCAGCAATCTCGATATTGACATTCACAGTGGTTGACTTGGCAGGTGACCCGCTGTCAAACGCTTGCACAGACAATGAATAGCTGGAGACCTTAAGCAACCGAGACAGGAGGATAAATGTCAGGCAAAAACAGTTCACAATGACTCAACTCTCGATAAATGTCTTTTTTTTTTAAAGAACAGGACTGTTCGCTCACCCACAGTCACTCAAAAATCATACAATATCTCAGGAGAGTGTCTAGAAGAGCCACAGCGCAAGGATGTCAAGATTCATTAGCCTAAGTCAAAAACCGAGCTCATTCCAAGGACTAACCGTCTCTCTGTCCAGTGCCTTGTTAACTTGCAGAAGCCCGGTGACAGGGTCGATCCAAAACTGATTTTCACGGTCCCCTTTCAGAATGGAATAAGTGATTCGCCCATTGATCTGACTGTCCAGGTCTTCTGCAAACAGCTGCACATAACAAACAGATAACAAACTTATAAATTCTAGCATATATTTGAGAGCAAAGAGGCTAAAACTCCCTGAATTTATACAGATCATGAAGCAAATTACACCCTCCTACTGTAAATAATATTACAGCTCAAGTACACAGTACAAATGAATAACTAATGTAAGTTCATTAAGGGGATTTATGCGAGCAATACGCTAAATTATACGCTAGCTGTGAAATTGAAATTATGTCTGCTGTTAATTAAATGCCAGTGAAGTGGCTCGGCTAATGAGAGAACTTTACCCTCGTGACCGTTTCTCCGATGGCTAGGTCCTCGCTGATCAGAACATTGTAGATGTCCTCGCTGAATGAAGGCGAGTTGTCATTGACGTCCAGAAGCTCTATGGTCACTATTGTCGTGGCTCTCAAGGGAGGCGTTCCACCATCAAAGGCCTCGACATTCAAGAAAAAATCCTTGCAGAGCTCATAGTCAAGATCATCCGCCACAGAAATGATGCCTGAAATCATGCGAGACATGAGCCAGAGTAAAGCCAATTAATTTCTATGAAAATGACAGACAACACAGTTACATAACTCGCAATACAAAGGCTCCTTGGGACGCAATAAAAGCCTGAATATTTAGTTCATGCAAAATATCCAAAAGAAAGTACTTCCCAGCTGCACCTTTAAGAGGTTAATTCTTTTAAAGTATAAAGTAAAGCACTTTACACTTTTGTGATATAACTATAAAGTAATATATATATAAAAATGATTTGGATTCCAAAGACTGCCCACATCTTTTTAAGACACAAAGAGAACTCTCAATAACCGCTCACATGTTTTCTGCATGTTAAGCACTGTTATTAAAGTTTCGTGGAGCATTCATAACTAATTTTCCCATTCGCTGCACTTATATTGTGCTGTTTTAACAGACACAATTTATCAAATCATAATGTCTTTTCTACAGTCAATGGACTTTCTTACATTTGTTTCAATGATTCGTGAAAAAGCAGTGATAAATGAACTGACAATAAGCCTTTGTCTGTATTAATCACAAGTGAGCTCCCAGAAGAATTCTAACAAAATATTGCTAGACCAGAAATACATTTTATTTATGCAGAAAACGTGCGTCTCTCTGCCTTGCCTGTTGAATCATCAATGGAAAACTTCCCCAGCTCATTTCCGGACAAGAATCTATAGTAGATTTCTGCATTCACTCCAATGTCTCTACTTGTGGCACAGACTCGCAGGACTTCTGTTCCTACTGTTACATCTTCAGGCACTGTGACCGCGTAATCTAGCTTTTGAAACAAAGGTGGGTTGTCGTTCACGTCCATAACCATGATGGTGAGGTCCACCTCGGTGGAGAGAGAGCCATCGCCCCCTGCTCGGTCAGTAGCCTTGATACTGATCTGATACGAATTTTGCACCTCTCGGTCCAGAGGCTTCTCCAGGATCACCACACCGGAGAATGGGTCAGTGGAGAACATGCCACCAGCAGAGTCAACAAGTGAGTACACGATCTTCCTGTTTAGACCTGGGAGAAGGCATATTTTTGGACTATAATTTTACTAAAATGAAAAGTATACATCAGTTTTATGATCCATAAAGCAACTTGGATCATTGGGGAAAAAATATCACATTGCAGGACTATTTAAAATAAAGTGGTGGAGGAAAACATCATCAGTCACAGAACCTCTTATACACTCATATAAAGTTGAACCTAAATGTTACACATGTGAAATACTTACCTTCATCTGGATCATTAGCCCGAATGCGTGTGAGCAAAGCCTTGGGTGCCGCATTTTCATATACACTCGCCATGAACCGTGTGAAGGCAAATGACGGTGCATTATCATTAACATCCAGAATGGTCAGAGAAATTTCAGAGCGACAGAACAGCCCTCCTCCATCTGTAGCCTGTGCTATCAACTTATAACCTGCAGTTTTCTCACGGTCCAATAAAGAGGCTGTCTTCAGCTCACCTGGCAACAAAACAGAGAGATATAAGAAAAGTGCAAAGACTCACAGGATGGATTTCAGAACCATGGGCCAGAGCTACATTAAGTAAAAACTTCGGTCAGATGAATAAAAGATATTGTAAGTGACAGAGGATCGTGCTAAATATTTATCTGTCATAAATGTTTCATTCAATCAAGACTTATGATGTCATTAAATTAATTACTAAATTTCTGTCATCTATCTAAAGATACTTTCAACTTTTCTGTCAATCTGGGATAACAGGCAAACTTGTATTAAAGATATCTGAAAACCTAAAAAATAGTCAATTTATTAAAATAAATTAAAGGCTGGAATTCACTACACAACTTTTCCAACACACAGAGAAAAAATGGTCATCATAAACTAAAGCAAGAATCATACACTTGTGCATATACTCTCTAATCAGCTCAAAATATCAAACATGTTTGATATCTTCAGAAATTAAAGAATCATAATCTGTCATATGAAATCTAGGTAAAACTGTCAACTCCAAACACTCTCCACCAACATTTGTAAAGTATATGAGTTCAGCGTTAGTCATGGCCTGGTTTTATGGATCCTGGATTTTTTAACTTGAATAGAATATGAATAGAGTTTTATCAGATACACTCTGTACATCCATTGGGTCTCCACAGGGCTGTGTACCGTCATCAGTTCTTTTATCATTTATACAAATGTGTTATGAGGATAACTATTATGTTGTTCAACATACAGACAATACAGTTTTTCTATCCTTGCTATCAAGCTCAAAACGTGACAATAGCCATGCAATTCTTAAGTTTATTACAAGGTGCAACAAAGCTGAGACTAAATATTACAAAAACAAAAGAGATGGTTATTGATTTCAGAAGAAAATGCTCCAATAGTGCAAACACTACTTATTCAAGACAGAGAGGAGGATAGAGTAGAAGAGTACAAATACCTTGGTACCATTTTTGACACAACTTTAAAGTTTCAGCAGAATACGGAGGCTATTATCAAGAGGGTTCACCAAAGAATATTTGCCCTGAGGAAACAAAATTCTTTTTGTATACAAAAATCTATTTTGTGTGTATTTTATAATACTTTTATAGAGAGAATTTTAAGTTTTTCAGTTTGCATCTATTTCTATTAAGAATAAGAATCGCCTCCAAAATATAGTTCGAATTTGCTCAGAAATAACTGGTGTTCCACTCCGGAGCCTAACTGAATTTTCATGATGATTAATGACACTCACCCCTTGCACTCTGAGACAATGGCCTACTGGTAGACGGCTTAGAAGTATTTACCAAAAGCCATTCATATTTGCAGTTTGAATTTTATTAAGGATTCTTAAAAGTGTTTGTATTACTTAAAGATTTTGTATGTGTACAGATTAAGTGGCTAGATTAAATATGAACCGTCTTGTATTGTTGCAATTTGTAATTATGTGGAAGTGTATGTATTAGTGTTTTTTCCAAGAAATTCATGTAGTGTATTCATTCAAGACTTAAGAAATTGAAAAAATTAAATGTCAAAAGTATAAAAGCACGTCAAAAGGAGTTTGTACAGAAATACCAGTATTTGCATCCATGTAAAAATCTTCAACACCAATGCCAAACAGAGAATACTGAATTTCTGCATTAACACCACTGTCCAAGTCTGTTGCTCCAACCGACAGAATAGCAGTATTAACAGGCACATCTTCTGGAAATGAGGCCTCATATTGCGCCTAAAAAATAAAGATAAAAATTTATTCAAATAGTGTATTGAATTCTTAATACTTTTGCATACCAAAACTTCATTAATGACATCAGTATGCATGCATTAAACATGGTAGTTGTTAACTTGGCCTGTATAAGATGACAAATACCAGCCTAAATCAATTGCTCAGACCTGATTGCAGATGGGGCTGTTGTCATTGGCATCCATGACAGTGACCTCCACGCCTATGCGGGTTACAAACAGGCCGTCGCTGGCTGTGATATTGAGCAGGTATCGATCCTGCTCCTCTCTATCCAAAGGCTGCTTCACCAAGACCTTCCACTCCCCCTGAACAGGAGCCAGCGCAAATACCCCCTTGGGGTTTCCTCCTGAGTCAAAAAGATGGCAACTGAATTGAGATAAATGAGCTAGGTAGATTTGTGTATCTCTGTGATGGCCTGCACAGAGACCAAACCATCATTTCCAAAAGCACATTACAATGTTTATATGCTGTAAGGTGCTATTGTTCTTTATGTAGAATAAAACAAACTGCATGTATTTCAAAACTGTATCGAACACATCAAATTAAAATGTGCTTACACACATCAAAATAACTCTAAGAGCATGTTAAGTGGACCCGAACACTTAGGGACACTTTTGGAGAGGGTATATATTTTATCCCAAGTTATTGGAAACAATAAACTGAGCTTAATTCTAACAATCTGTTCACATTCCCAGATGAGCTTTAAACAAAGTAATGTGACACATAAAGCAGATGGCTCTTTACTCATATAGCTTTTGCACACTTAGTTCATTAAATTAAACCCTTTCAATGTGATTATCTTTCCCGGAGAGCCTCCGTGAGCCATTAATCATCCTCCAGTGGCCTACTTTAATACGCACCTGTAATATGGAAGCTGACAAGCCGATTCTGATCAGAGCTGTCCCTGTCACGAGTGCTCAGCACTGAAACCACTTCTCCCAGAGGGTCGCTCTCAAGCACAGCACCTCTGTAGTACTCTCTCTCGAAGGTAGGGGGGTTGTCATTAACGTCTGCAATTGCAACGGTCACTAGAACAGTGGAGGAATGTGAGACACCCTCTCCTAGATCAGATGCCACCACGTTGAAGGTGTAAGATGGGCACATCTCATGATCCAGGTCATCAAGAGTGGTGATCCATCCAGTCTTGCTGTCAATAACAAACATGGCATGAGCGGCAGATTTAGATCTACTAGCTTTGTCCGATTCTTGGTTTAGGGTTGGTCCAAGGCTGTAATTAACCTGTCCGTTAGATCCCCAATCAGGGTCAAGTGCTCGTACCTGGATAACCCGTGTACCCCTAGGCATACCTTCCATAACCATGGCCACATAAGCATTGGTTTCGAATAACGGTTTGTTGTCATTCACATCCAGCACCTTGACTTCTACATCCACTACAGACATGGACTCAACCAGTGCCTGTCTCATGGTGGCTGCAACTTTGAAACGGTAAATGTTGATGAGTTCATAATCAAGGGGGTTTACAAGCCTTAGAAGTCCAGTTTCTCTCTCAACTAAAAATGTCCCACCCTGGTTACTCTCCCCAGTCTCTCCATTTACCACAGAAAAGAAAGCTGTCTGGCCAGGACTTAAGTACACTGATCCCAAGATTGTCCCAACAGGTGTGTCCTCTGGGACAGTGTAGGAGTACTGGGGTTGGGTGAAGGAGGGCACATTTGCATCAGGTGGTAAGACATGAATAAATGCAGACACAAGGGAATGTTTGGCTGGAACACCTCCATCAGTAGCTTTGACAAAAAAGGAGAGAACCGTTCCTCTTAAATGTGCCATGCTTCCCTTTGTGACCATCCAGCCACTGTCAGGCTCAATCTCCAACACATCCACAAGAGGAAGCCTTGCCTCACTGTACAGCGAGTAACTAACTCTGCCATTATCCCCAGAATCTGGGTCTTGAGCCTGGATTTGAGTCACCAGCGATCCCATTGGCACATTAGCCTTTATGCTAACTCTATACTCCATAGCCATGAAACGTGGTGCATTATCATTTTCGTCAGCAAGAATTACCCTAACGGTGCAGAAGGATGCTCTTCCCCCACCATCAAGCGCCATAACAGTTAGCAAAATGTCTCTGTTTATTGGATTTTCTCTGTCAAGTTTCTGAGCTGTAGTTATCAGGCCATCAGCTCCTATGTAAAACTGAGTCTTTCCAAGGTCATTGATAAAAGAATACATGACCTGACCAAACATCCCTGAGTCCTCATCTGTGGCACGCACCTGAATGACTTTGGTACCTCCTGGGGCATTCTCACGAACCTCCGCCAAGTAGAACCTTTGACTAAAGACAGGGCTGTAAAGATTGGCCCCCATGACTCGAATGTTCACCTGTGCAGTGTTGGTGAAGACCCCATCTGATACAGACACATTGAGGTTGTATGCTGGCTGTATCCCTTGTCTGCGCTGACTGGACAAGTAAATGACACCTGTCTGAGAGTCTATTATAAAGTTCATTTTTTCATCTCCAGAGAGTATGCTGTACCTCAAACTCTCGGCATCTGAGCTGTCTGCATCAGAAGCTTGGACACATGTCACAATGTGCCCTCTGGGAGCCAGTTCACTCACAAAAGCTTCGTAAAGTGGCTGGCTGAAGGATGGTGGGTTGTCATTCACATCACTCACTAAGACGGTGACCGTGACCTCACTGCTCTGTAATGGGAAACCATTGTCTGTTGCTCTAACGATAAAGCTAAAGCTCTGTGTAAGTTCATAGTCCAGAAGACATGTTGTTAACACGAGTCCACTAGTGCTGTCAATGTGGAAGTAGTCTGTGCTATTAAATCCATCAGAGAGGATTTGATAGCTTATCACACTGTTTCTTTCAGAATCCTTGTCGGCCGCCCAAAGCTGTATCACGCTATACCCGATCATTGAGTTTTCTGGCAAAGTGGTGGTGTATGATGCATTACGAAATGCAGGGGCATTGTCATTTACATCCACCACAACTATGTCCACATCTACTTCGGATCTGGCTCCAGTGAGAGTGTCTGTAGACCTGATGGTTAGCCTGTAGTAGGGAGTGGTTTCATAGTCTAAAGGATATATGACACTAATCATACCATTGTCAAAGCCAATGTCAAATTGGAAGGAAGGATCCCCTTCCACAATAGTATATATAATGTTTTGGCCCTCTGGGCTGGTGGCATTTATGCATAATATGGGAGTTGACACTGCAATATCCTCTCTAACTGATATGCCATAAAATGACTTGTCAAAAACAGGCATGGCCCTGTTCACAACTGTAACTGGAAGCTCGACAACAGTGAAGAGGGAAGGGTAGCCTGCATCACGTGCAAGGACAACCAGTGGATATTCAACATTGGACAAGTCTGCATCAAAGGCCCTTTTAAGACTAAGCTCCCCAGTGAGCTTATTTATCTCAAAATGTGGATGGTCTTCCTTAAGCTCGTAATATACAGCTCCATTTATCCCTTTGTCCAAATCTGTCGCAGACACCTGGAAGATGGATGAGCCAGGTTCTGCATCAACCTGCACAGCCGCATAATATGGAAGGCCTAGAAACTCAGGGGCATTGTCGTTAACATCCTCAACTTCTACTCTGATGGTTACTCTAGCAACTCGCAGCTGGTCGTATTCTCTACTCGCCTCAACCACCAGCTCATACCGTTCCTGTTGTTCTCGATCGAAAGGGACTCCTGTGGTTTGAATGACTCCTGATGTGGGACGAATTGTAAAGTGTGTCCCTGCATTCAAAAGCGTGTACTTTAGTGGTTCATTTAAGCGATTTCCTACAGCATTTACAATGCTCACGGTGGTAATGTTCACACTGTTCTCCAGTACAGAAGAGGAGTATGTGGTTTGACTGAAGAGGAGGCCACTGTCCATTGCCTCTTTTACTAACACAGTCACGAGTGCTGTGCAAAAGTCCCGCCCGTCTGACACCTTGACACTGAAACGATAACGGTCTTTGGAGAGTTTATTGTTTTTGACCGTAAGTATGCCTGCTGATGAATCCATTTCAAAGTGCTCCAAGTTGCTATCAGCCAAGGAATACATCAGATCAGTAGTCATGTCTGGATCAGTGGCTTCTACTCTCAGAACCTCAACCCCAACGTATGTTGGAAGAAGCAAAACGGTGTCATAAGCTTCTTGTGAGAACTGAGGGGGAGAGTCATTGATGTTCACAACCCTGATTAGGACCTTGGCTGGCTTCTCTGCTGTTAGCTGAGGCCTGCCACTGTCCTTCACATTAACAGAAAAATAAAAAGCACTGAATTTTTCATAGTCCAGTTTAGCTATAGTTCTGACGGAGCCTGTTCCTGAGTCCACAGTAAAGAACAATTTAGCTGTGTCCTCCACAATCTGGAAGACCAGGAGGGCATTGTGATTCTTGTCAGCATCTGTGGCTTCAATTACCAGGGGCTTTCCATCCTCACTTATCACCACACTATTGATGGGGGCTGCCTCACTGACGGTCCCTGTATATGTGAGCTCCTGAAAAACTGGAAGATTATCATTTTCATCAACCACTTGAATGCAGACAGTGACACTGGAGGCAATCCCAGCCATGTTTACAGCCTGGATCACTAGCATATATGACGAGGTCATCTCAAAGTCAAAATTCCTTTGTGTTGTGATGACACCTGTGTAACGGTTTATTTTAAACCTCCTTTGATCATTTCCTTGTATAATGTCATAAATCAGTGTGGTTTGGCTAATTGCACAGACCAATATGACAAAAGTCCCAATAGCCACATTCTCTTTGATCTCAGCCTGGTATTCTTGCTGGGCAAACTTTGGACTGGAGAAATCAGACAGAGATATGGCGATCTTAGCTGTAGTTGTGCTACTTAATGCCGGAGTACCTCCATCGGTGGCTATCACAGTAAGGGTATAAAAACCCACAGTTGTAAGGTCCAGCTCTCTGGCTACTGAAATTAAACCAGATAATGGATCTACTCCAAATATGCCACCAGTGTTTCCTGTGAAAAAATGAGATGTGTCTGTCAGTTCATGATGAAAAGTGCATGTCGGGTAAAGGATACATCAAAGATAAATCTTAAGATTCATGACAGGTTAAAAGAATGAGCTAATGCATCACACTCTGTGGAACAGACAATCAGTTTTACTCAAAACAGCTGAACAATGGAAATATTATCAGGGAATCTAATAAATTCAAGAGATGAGAACATGATGTTTACCTGCAACAATTGAGTAAACTATCTCCCCATTTCTCCCTGAGTCTCTGTCTAGTGCGACCACCTGCAAAGCTGACATTCCTGGAGGAGAAGACTCAAACACTGTACTCTCATAAATAGTGCGAGTAAAAAAAGGAGGCTGGTCATTGGCATCCTCCAAGGTCACAATAATCCGTGCCAGGTCTCTATAATAGGGAAATTCTTGATCTTTCACCTAAAAAAGAGGAGGAGAGACAGGGCAACAGACCTGAGGAGAAAAACTAAGATTTTGCATGGAAAAGATTTGTGAGGAAACAAGTAAAAAGAGGGAAAAAGTATAAAAAATAAAATAAAATAAAAAAAGAGACAGCAGACAGAAAGGAACAGTTAAAAATGTAAATTGTCAAAACTTAAAATCTGGTATGCTGGGCTATATTTATGATTATCATATATATATTATATACAGTAAAAGTACAGTGGAGTTCAAGAGTCCACACTGATCAAAATATCTGGAAACAAATATAAAGCTTATAATTTTGAGCCATATAAAAAAATAATTTGTGAACATTTTAATATATTTTTAGTTATTTATAAATTTATGGTGTTTCTCACCATAACAGTAAGGATGTGCTGAGAGCGGATCTCATAGTCCAGTCGATCTGCTATGTACATGACACCAGTACCAGGATTGATCTTAAACAACCGCATGCTTGCTGGATCAACGCTGCCATGGATAGAATAGCTCAACTTTGCCCGTTCATCCTTGTCCCTGGCCCGGACACGCAAGATCTCAGTGTCGGCTGGCGTATCCTCAGACACAGAGACTTCATATGTACGCTCAGAGAAAATGGGACTGTTGTCATTGCTGTCCAAAACTTTTATGTAAATCTGTAGATACAGCAGACTGAGTCATTTTTCACAGAGACATTCAATCTTAGTTAAACAAATACATGAGTAACCTACACTGTTGCAATAGGCACTTGTCAAAACAGCTTAAATAAGAAACAGAAAATGCACATGCTAGAGTGACAATTCAATGTAGGTTTCTGGGACACTTTAATACTCAGCAGCCCCTGGCCTATCTGAAGACATTTTCAGTGAAGATTATAAAGATATCTCTTTCACACAGCAAACTTGTATTGATAAAATTAGATAAAAGATGGCACGCTGCTTAAAATCCTATAGACGTTTCTCTCTTGGAAATTTCAACCACATCTGCCAGGAATATTCGTGTTTCTGGCAAAGTTAGCAGACTTGTAACATCTGTTAGGAAAAATTTCCAAGAGGTTTGCATAAAAATACACCTACCTGTGTAGTAGCTGTGTTTTTCCCATCTGTCACCTGTACCGTCATGTTGTATAGTGACTGTGTCTCAGCATCTAGAGGTCTGGCTATTAATATGGTCCCCATCCGTCTCTGAATATCAAATGGACCATTGTAGTCACCTATTACACCAAAAAAATCACAGTTAGCATGAAATAAATAAATGAGAAGTGATAGAAAATGCTTTGAATGCACTTACAAATCCAACGAAGAGGTAGGCTAAATGTTTAGCAGAAAAGGATCAAGGTAAACACTCTACCAATCGAACTGTCATGCAGTTTGGCATGTCTGTGAGTAATACATTTTTTATGTTTCACAGTGATTCATCAAAGTTTCACAGCTTTCGAAACATCAACCGCTTTATGTTGGGATCTTTCCCATCAGCTTCAGGTCTCTTATCTTCGACTCCCACAAACATCTGTGTCAAGTTCAGGCCTCTTCACGGCAGATTCTCAAATCATTAATTCAGGTTCATTCTGAAGGATAAGGGCAAACTTTCTGAGCATCTTTAGTATGCATTGCATGCATCTGTTCCAATTCCACTCAATTTCCACTGCACTTAAGTGAGATCAGAAGACCCTAAGCCTGTAAGGTATCTCAGCACTGAAAGTGTTTACAGGATTGAGTGCTTCACGTTTGCCCTGCAGCAAATGGAGTTTTTAAAGCGAGTATCTAAAACTATCAGATAAACCAGCCAATTTTTTCCATTTAGGAAAATAACTACAAAATACTGACAGTTAGCCTACCACTGTCAGATGAACAGTTTCCACCACAGGAGCTCTGTGGGATATAAAACATCTCCCGGGACGTTCTTCCACCTTCTCAGAAACAGATACAGATGAACAGAGAGAAAAACAAAACAGAAAACTGACATTGAAGACAAAAGCTCATGTTAAGTTAAACAAATTCAAAAACAACTAGCTTTTAAATGCTAATTCATTCAGGAGTTTTCCAACTAAACTTTACACAAGCAATTCCAATATGCGGGACAACATCTGCAAAGCTCAGCGAATCCCAAATACTGAGAGGGTTTAATCAAAAATACCCTCTTTGCAGTTGACTAACTTAAGCATCTGTGCATCTTCTGTTGAGTAGAAAGTACAGGTGCAAATTATAAATATGTAGTAGAGCTGTAAGCAACAAGCAAATGGAGTAAATCATTGTCAGAATAGTTTACCACGGATATCCACTCCTTTAAATTACATTTACTTTTACTCATTTATCCGCACGGTTTTATCTAAAGTAAATGAGGAATGCTACAACACAAATTATTCAGCCAAAGCAGACAGTAACATCAGTAATATCAGGGACATTAAAGTTTGCATCCTGACTTAATTTATGACTGGAACTGCTGCATTATTGATGATGCTCACCAATGATGTCGAACCATAAAGGAGTTTCTCTCTGCCAAACAGAGACCTCTCCAACTGACTCATACACTTTGGCGTTTTCCACCACTGTGAAGTTGTAAACGGCTGCGGTAAATCGCAAGGCTAGTTGCGAAGGCACGGGCTTCCGAATCCATTCAACATGCAAACGGGCGGTCGACCACTTCTGAGGGGTCCCATTGTCAATGGCTTTTATCTGAGAAAAAATTAAGTAAATATTAAGGCTGAAAACATTATGCTGCTTTAAAGAAAAACTTTCTTTAATATCCACTGAAGTGCCCATATGTATGATACTTTACTGTGAGCATATCATAGCCACCAGCTGTGACCATCTTCCTGGAAGACACCATGGCTGTCTTGGCATCGATTATGAATTTGCCGTCGTCATTTCCATCCACGATGCTGTACGTGAGATCTGCATTGGACCCTTCATCTCGATCGTAAGCGAAGACTCTGTAGACTGGATCACCACGTTTGTTACGGTCCCGCTCTGGAAGGCTGATGCGGTACACAGACTCTTTGAATTCAGGCGTATTGTCATTCTCATCTTGAACATGCACTATCACCCAGACAGTGGACTGCCTGAAGATCCCTCCTCCATCCATAACTGTAACCTAGATAAACACATAGAAAAAAATATGGTGAAAAGTCTTCTGAAGATAAAGTAAGCAGTGCATTTTCATTTCAGTGCCAATCTTCAATATTAACAGGTCAAGGAAGCTGCAAATGGAGTTTTAACATTTCCTTGTTGTCTCTTCATACCTTCATTCATGCAATCATGTACATATCTTTTCACTCACTTCTTCATGACTAATATATATATATATATATACAATACAATATATATATATATATATATATACATACAATATATATATATATATATATATATATATATATATATATATATATATATATACACACAATATGTATATATGTGTGCGTGTGTGTGTGTATAATATATGTATACTAATATATATATATTTGGGGTTAGTAAGATTTTTATTTGATATAAATTATATTTTTCTTCAGCAAAGATTAGTTAAATTTATCTTAAGTAATAGTAATATTTCGCAATACTGTTTTCCTATATTTTTTTATAAAATATTTAATAAAATTTAATTTAATAAAAAATACCTCAAAAAACATTGTAAAAATTTTGCAGATCCCAAAACTTATAAACTAGTATTTGATTTGCATCTATAAATTTTAATTAATAATTAATTAGTTTTATCCAATCAAAACAATATACTTTGTCATAACATATTGCACATTTTAGAGTATATTTTACTTCTGTTCTTTAAATCTTGTATCTCATCCCATGTCATTTGTACTGAAAGCTCAAGTTAAGCAACAAACCAGATTTCTGGCAAGCAGACATTATAACCTCAGATTTACATCAAAAGAGTGACTCCAGCCATATCTAGGGCTTTGAGGATGGCTTCTTTTGACTTGTGACTTGACAGCAATGAGCCAAAAACCATTCACACACCTTAGCAACTTTACAGCAACTCTGCATATCTCTCTCTCTGTTCTCCAGATAAATAAAAAGACTAAAATGATAAACAAACCAGTCCCTACTCACCCTCTATTTAAAATAAATGAATAGAAAAATACATCAATACAACTTCTTCAGAAAACAACACAATGAGCCAACTGATATCATTCTTCTTCATGGAGCTCCACTGGAGATCAGACATTGGCCACAAAATTGGGGCCAGGGGTATATTACACCAATGCAAAAGTCAGAAGCAGCGGCTCATGAAAGCTTCTACGAACTAAATCTTTAATGGCCACCATCCGCCGTCAGCGCCACACGCTGGAGACGCTGATGCCTGGGTGGCTGTCAAAGCAGGCACCTTGAGGCACTAGATGTATGATATGAACTTTGGAACTTGAAGCCTGCTGCAGAGTGAATCATCATTTGCCGAACACAAAAATCAATGGCCCTCATTCCGCTCGGTCCATGTAGAGCAGGGATCACGGGGAGCCACACCCATCCCATTGATCAATGCTACTGTACTGCCCTCAATGACTGATCAGTCATTTAAGAGCTGCTCACCAGACTGTATGAAAATTTGCACATCTGCACGTGTTTTGGTGTTAAATAAGAGTCCTTGGTCAGTAAGCACTGCGTTTATCCTATCTGTCACTCATAATGCAAATGTAGACAAGTCATTTGCTGTACTGCAACTCATTATAAGACATTAGAAATAAAAAAGCACATGGAAACACTGTTGCCTTTATATGTGTAAATCAATTCCTCACCATAGATACTACAACTAATTCTCCTTATATTCAAATAAATTCGGTAAATTAAATAAATTAATAAAATAAATAAATTAATAAAATAGGTTACTGGTAGCATCTCGCTTTTTAATTGGACAGACGAATGTGTTCCTAAAACAGATCAATTAATAAGTCAGTGTGTGTATGATGATAGTCAATAAAATTCTTGAGGCTGTTGATCGGTAATCATTTTAGGCTGCTTTGTACAGCAGTTACATCATAGTTTTGTCACTTATGACTATTACATGACTTTATTTTATGAACTAATAAAACTGCCCTTGAGAATCGATGACTCAATGTATTTGCTCTTAAAGGGATAGTTCACCCAAAAATAAAATCTGGAACTATTTACTTGCATTCATGTCATTTAAAAGTTAATGGATACTCACATGAAGACATAGAGCATGGGAGTATTGAACCTGAGTTTATTTTTTGCCTCTTTATAGGCCTTGAATGGTTAAATACACACACTTATACTGTATGTGTCAAAATTTTGTCTTTGCAAGTATCTTTATAAAACAGTAATTTAAGTCTTAAGTGAGAGCAAACAACTGAGAAAGAAAACACATCTGTAACAGAATATTGGATCTGGGCAGTTCTTAAAGTAACAGCAGTCTAATATTCCTGATGTCTGTCATGTTAATCAAACAACAAAAGAGAGAAAATCTCTCACTGCTCTTGACCAAACCTCTTTTGTAACTTTAATAAGAAGAAATTTGCAATTTACACAGTGTAGAATATGCAGTTTTTATACATTTGATTATTTTATACAATGTATGTTATGTACCATTTCATATTTATTTGTTCTTTTTTTTCTTGTCCTATTGCTAATAATTTGTTTCCTATTCTTATTTAAATCACGGATTGTTTACTTGTTTTCATTGAGCGTGAGTTTTTTTTTTATTATTATTATTATTTAGATTAGTATTAGTTTTTTTAGATATTTATATATTATATAAAAACTTTATTACAGGCTCTAGGCCCAACAACAAGACAAACAACATAACAGAAGGAATTGATATTGGTGGTGGCAAGAATTATAACATTTCTATTGGATCAAAAATCATAAAGACCTTATTTAAAGCAAAAATAACTATATTGTTATATATATCAGTACCATGAAATGAAATTACTCATATTGTGCTATATTGGTCATATCACCCACCCCTAGTATGTATTCATCTCTATATATTCCAAGTCTTCTGAAGTCTTACAATATTACTCAGGAAATAACTGAAGTAATTTTTCGCTGTAAATCGTTCCCTCCATTAAATTTCATGTTCACATTCAAATACACTGTTTAACGTCATCCTTCTTAACATGTAATTTAGGTTGTCTTTTGATAAGAGCGTTAAGTCTTTTGAAAGCAAAATGCAAATATAGTATATTATTTGTTTTCATCATTGATAATAATAAGAAATAATTCTTAAGCTCCAAACCAGCATATTAGAATGATTTCTGAGACATCATGTGACACTGAACACTGCTAATCAGCTTCGCCATCACAGGAGTAAATTAAATTTTAGAATATATTAAAATGGTGATATCAAGATGGAATATCCCAAACTGAAGTTCAAATGGAAAGCATCATTAATAATGGCAGTTTTTCTTTTCTTGTTTAAATTACCCCTCTAAAGAAGAATTCAGTACCTCTAAGAAGTGCTCTGCTTGTTGCTCTCTGTCCAGTTTCCTTGATGTGGTGGTGATGAGTCCTGAAAAACATTTTTTAAAAATGATAAAACTGAATAAGCTGCAAACTTCTTTGACAACTGTGCAATGAAAGAGCTGCAACAATCACCATGGAAAGCCACTCCACTCGACAATGATTAATAACATGTCAGCAAGGATGCATACATTTACACAACACCGTTTGTTTATTGCAGAAAAACAGCCGCTCACGACACAAGGGCCTTTGGCGTAAGCCCACAGATGACATGTGGTGAATGCATAGGGTTATTTTTCAAACCCCTAGTGGCTTTAAAAACACTTCATTGCAGAAAGAACAGCAAAGATTGAGAACAGGAAGACATTCCTGAATATAAATGCTTCCTTAAGGCACAAGACATCTGGATGCTGGAGTCTGAAGGTAAATAATTTTAAGCAGGTCTATGGGTTAGTCAACAATTCCTGCTGTGGATACTGACAAGCTGTAGAGGGCTTGAGAATCCCAAAAAGAAATAGAGAACAAAAACATATTTACCCATCCTCATCTCTTGTTCAAAGCCCATATGACTTTTTCTCTTCCGTCGATCACGAAAAGAAAAGTTTGAAGAATGTATAACTTATATTTGAGTCAGTTTCTCATCCAGCGTGTGCACATCAGTAATATAGTTGACACTTCTGTGGTGTTTTTGCATCCTTTTTGAAGAGTACATTTCTCATTCGGTGTTCCACACAAAGTGATATGTGAGATTTTCAGCTAATCTGTTTTTAAAAAGTATATACACCATGTACAAACATACTGCAAATTTCATAATTTTGTAGAACACTGCAACCATTTCAGCACAAGTTCCCATTATTTACCTAACATAAATCTATTGTATGTGCTTTCTGAGCCTCGGATTCGCTGTGAAATATAACCATGGCAACAAAAGACCTCCTGATGGCACAGGTTGAAGCGCTCCGCTGGAATCCACAGTATTCCATAATGTGTGTCACCACGAGAGACTCAATTAGAGAAATTAGAGAAGCTATGAACTCACAAAGCCGATGAGGGACTGAAGCACAACAAGTAAAGGATTTTCACTCATAAGCCTTTCATTTAAGTATTCTAAAATTGTCGGGAGGACATTTGTAACTAAAATAATTCCTACAAGATATGACTCTATTAGAGGCAAGCGTCTTACACTAATAATCAAACATGCACTCTCTATTTTCAGTGTGCAGTAATTGGTTGCTGGCTTAGTCAAAGCACATTTGTTTTTATAAAAGAGCTCACAATGCAATTTATCTGAACACTTAGGCTGAGTTTAACAGACAATCACAAAAAGAGAGCAAGATAAGTGGGGAGCAATTACAACGGCTTTTTCCCAGCAGTGGCTGAAGCTAAAGTAGAATCTATGACTGCAGTCCATGGTCAAAATATAAAATGTTCAAGGTTTGATACTTTTGGGTTGATTCGGCCATAATTTCATTTCCTTCCACGCATTGTTTTTCATATATTTCATCCTTGAACACTCAAAGGCTTTCATACAGAGTGAAATACAGTGTTACCTCTCTGCTCACTACATATAAATGCATGCACACACTCGCTCACATCTCATTATATATATTGAGTAAGATTTATTGAGCTTAAACCTCTGTATTCCAGTGTAAATATGTGGTGCCACATGCTGCCTTGGAGGGATTTGCCGATAGTAGAATGAAAAGCTTTCCTGCTGGCAACCAAACCTTGTTTAATTAATTCACTGACTACAGCTGCATACATAAGCTCCCATGACTCACTTCTCAAATGACAAGGAAAGCAGCACCTCGGTGTAATCAGCAGTGCAGCATGCACCCAGCATGCCATGGGATCAGAGCTCTGCATGTGTGTTAACACTTCACACTAGAATGTCCTGACACTGAGCAGATTACAGCCTGTGCTGCTCAGTTTGTTTAGTAGTACTTGTGAAAGTGTTCGTGAACGCAATAGATGGGAGATTGGACTGGAGGACAGCGCACTGGAAATTCAAAGGAAAATATGATCAAAGATTATTTGCTCATATTCAGAGGGAAATAAATTATTTATTATTTATTTCCCATAGATCTGCTTATTTTCTGTAGGTTGAAAATGTAAATGATATAAATTGATGCAGAATAATCTCATATTACTAATGTTTATTTTTATATTAAAAATGTAAATTACAAATTTGAGCCATATAATCTCACATATATGACTAAATGTTTGTTTTTATATTTTAAATGTAAACTAGAAATGCTTGCAGTACAATCTCGCATATAATACTAAATTCTTATTTTTATTTTAAAAATAATATTATCTCATATCCCTAGTACAAAAGTAATATATTTAATACATTTATTTCATACTAAGTATAGTTCAAATCTATTACTGATATAACTACTAATATAAAAATTATAATTAAACTTTATTTGGTGTACTACTTGTACGCAATGCAAATTTCTTAATATTAAGCCTAAAATGTATTTTAATGTCACTATTGATGAGGACTGTATGACATTTTAATAATATCCAGAGATTTTCCTTGTAATAGTTCCATTTTAACACAATCAAATCTTTAGTATATCTTTAGTTAGACTTCAGCATGTTTTTTATTTGTATATTAAAAATTTAAGTTACATAAAATGTAAATTGCATAAATGTACATGCATTTATATAGATCACTTATTAATTCCTAAATAAATGTATTGTGTTCATTTAGAAAGTGCATCAAAGAACTAAATGTAAGAAAAAAATCAAAAAATAAATTAACAAAAGTCTATAATTAAAGTTTTGTCTTTCATTGTTGAATTACCTTCATAATTTAAATCCTTTGTAATTTCCAGCAAAAATTGATATATGCGACTAAATGTGATTTGCCTTATTTAACCTGTAATTAATTGAAAAAAAATAAAATAAAATCGCAGCATTGGTAATATAATGAAAAATAAAAGATTTTATGAGTTTTTCTGTTTCTTCAAAAAGGAAAAGAAGAAAAAAAAATGTATTACCTGTGTTGGAATCGATGGAAAAGAAGTTCTGAGGATTCCCAGCCGAGATACGATACATGAGACGGCTATCTGAAGCGGTAACGTCCGGGTCCTGGGCTTGGATACGGACCACAGACACGTCTTTGGGAGAGTTCTCCATGACGTACGGGTGGTAGACGGGTTCAGAGGTCAAAGGTGCATTATCATTCACATCCTCCACCTGGATAAATACCTCAACAGAGGCAGAGAGCGGCACCACCCCACGGTCTGTTGCATACACCGTTAGCCAGTATGAATCCTGAGTCTCACAGTCTAGGCTGCCAGTGGTGTAAATCATTCCTGTAAGAACAGAGAAAACACATATTTAATATCGATCACCTGTTTGATGAATTCAACAAGAAGTACATCTCACACTTTGTGAGCGTTTATGACATTTTTTATGACACATCAACCACTATCAGTACTCTGGCCTGAGTGAGCTGGGAACATTCACTTAATTTTCAAGCTATCCATAACTTGGTTTGTGATTCAACTACACATCAAAAGCATCCAACCCTACCATGAGTCAAACTTTGGTGTCAAACTTTATTAAACTGTAATGTGCCTAACATTTGGAAGAGATTACAGTCAGGCTGAAAGATTAATGTTTTTAGACACACACTCCCAGAAACCAGAGTCAGTTCAGCAGAGTGTTTCAAAACCAGAGCCGGTGTGGTCTGCCTAAAAGTGTAATTTCTCTTCAGATTTTCTCCGGGGAAATTTACTCAACTGTCAACGATACCTGAGACCAACCTAAAGCAATTTAGTGAAAATGCTTTTTTTGCAGAGGTTTGTTCTCTTACTACAGTCTATTGCCCACAACTCAATTGTGAAACGATTAGATACATATAAAAGAATCTGCAATAAATTATTAAATGTGGCATGAGCTACATAGAAATCACTGTTATAGGATTCAAAGGGGCTAGTTGTCACAAAAGGTTTTCAACAGTGTTTCTACATATTGTGTGAACGTAGTATTTTCTAATATTTTGTGTAGATTAAAAATGTAAATTAAATAAATGTATGCATTATAATATACAGGGCTGTCAATTTAATATCTTAATTTAGTGATAAGTTATACTATATGATAAATTAACCAGATGTATAATTAAGTCTATAATAAATGCCTCTGTTTATGCTAATTCATTAAATCATCATAAAACAATTTGCAGCCCTACAGTACAACGTAAACCATAATATTTTATGTTAGAAAAAAAATACTGTGGTGATGTAATACAGTAGGCTACATGAGATGTGAGACAGCAAGACACAGAAATTTACTGAAGTGAAAAGTGTGACAATTAGCCCTGGTCTCCTCTATATAACACTGTGTCAAATGGTCTGTTTATAATAAAGTTACACTTTGCAGGGGACATATTTGCTGAGCGGACAGATTTTTAGCTGGTGGTGTCCAATCCAAACTGACATCTTGGACATACCACTAACTTTAGATGGGCTGGGAATCCCACCGCAGGGTACAATAGTTCCACTCAGAGACTGTATGACCTTCAGGTCTTCAGCACAGCACATCTAATCATTCCTGACCAAAGTGCTGGCTCTGCCATTCTGTGATTAGGAGCACTTCGACATTGCATCAGGGGCACATGTAAATATGGTCACTGGTAGGAAGGGGCATCGCTGACAGAATGACCCATTTCATGGCTGTGCAATGCAATGCAATGAGTCGATCGATCAACCATGGCACAGAACAAAACCACCCGGCCGTGAAGTGATTCAGCCGAGGGGATTCCGACCCTCACAGCCAGCAGAAGCTGGGAAAAAAAAAAGAGGAGAACTCACACAGCATGCAGGTCCCTGATTCTTACTAAAACCTTAAAAGCATTGAGAAGTAGGACACCCGAGGGGACAAAGACACAAAGGATAAGGGTGAAAACTAAACAGGGACATCTGAAGCTGACTGAATGGTTGCTCAGTGAGCTAACACAGTGTGACAGGTCAGTTTGCCTGAAGGAAATCTGCTATATTCACAATACACACCTTCAAAGAAAAACAAAACAGTTCCCCTTATTTTACTTTTTGATCAACCTGTTAAACAGAGAGGGAAAGCACAAAACACACAGATGAAGCAGACAAACACTGTCTCAAAAAGTACTCTGACCTCATTCACTAAAATTTTGTGTATAATAATTTTTGTATGTTCTAGGGGTGTAATGTTACATGCATTAGACATTTTATATATTGGTACTTTTGATAAGAAACAAAGTCTCATCTTTCAAATCCTGTCAATTTTTTAGGTAATTCAAACAATAAGTGGTGATTTGACAGTTTTTGATGTGGAGTGATATCGCTGTATAAATGCTTCAGTTCAAACGGCAGTGTTTCCTCCTTTCTACTAGTTTAATGCAAAAAAAACATGAATGAGCAACTCATGCCTCATTTAATCCCTCAATCAGTCTTTCAACCGTGTAAAGACGTCAATAAAACTGCTTGTAAACAAAATGTCACGTAGCATTTAATTTACCTCACGCAAGTTATCAGTCAACAGCTCTTTAGTTCAATAGTCTAGCGAAGAGCATTTCACGAAATATTAGACTCGTTATATTTTACTTTACCTGTCTTAATAGTTTAATGTAGTTTAAATAAATCTGTTATTAAAAGTTGTGTAAAAAAATATATTTCAACAACAATTAGACATTTTATAATTTAGAAGTAAATTTAAAATCTGCATTATGTGCAATGTACATGTTTGTATACAATTTTTTTTTTAGTTGAGTGTTGATTATTGTATTTAAAATTAGATTTAAGTTTGGGTGCTGTTGTTAATTGTAAACTGAGGTAGATTTTTATCCCTAAGAAAATTTTAATTATAATAAAAATTTTCAAGGAGAGAGCAATTTGTTCAATAAAACGCTTTTATATATATACAGTATATATATATATGAAGAGCAATTTAACGTTTAGTGTTTTATGTTTTCCCCCTGCTGTAGGCTACTGAAACCATACCGAACCATGACGCCAAAACCATGGTACCGCTAGTATGTTTTTTATGCAAAATTTCAGACGGATTCACGTTGCATTCTATTGCATGTCCACATTCTAATGTTGAATCTGGATTATAATGAGGGAGCACTTGCCCACAGCTAGTAATTTAAATAAAATATGCACAAACTATGACCTATGACCCAGACTTTGTCAGTGTTCCTTAAAAACTCACACAGGGTATTACTAATGTATTTAAGTCATAAAATAGAATGTGAAAATACCTTGAACTTGTGCAACCACAGACCTTATTTCTGGCATTTAAGCATAAACACACTGAAAAATCCCTTCAGGACAATGCAATTTAAAGTGCTGAAATTTTAACTAATTTCTAGGTTTTGGCCTACAAAAATGTTACCCCTGCAGCACTATTATCAAACCAGTTCAAAACACATCAAATGTTTTTTATTGTGTTTACATGGTCTTGTTGCAGACCTCTCATTTGCCAGCTGCTCATGTGTCAATAGTCAAAGTTTTACTTTATACTAAATTAGAAACTTGAAAAAGAATTTTTTTAAAGAAAAGAAACCTGATTTTTGTGTAAAAACACCAAATTATATAACATATATTATACAACAGCATGTGATATATATGAGATATATATGAGACTGTATTAAGAGCACTGTATGTGTATTTGCAACTCTAAATTCTAACAGTATTACTGTATGTCTAAAGTCTCAGAATTTCTAAACATGAAGGCTACAAAATAATAAATTGAAATGAAATTAACCTCTTTTTCGGTCTTTGATCCCTCCAGTCTTCCTATGACTAATCAAAACCCAGCAGAGAGAAATGATTAAACCTTTAATTTAGGTCATAAATAACTTTAGGACTTAGAGACTTTCAGATAGGCACTAAATAAGATTGGTCCATTTGAAGCAGGTTATCAAGCTGAAAGGTTTCTTTATGATCAGTTCTCATGAGATTAGCAAAAGTCAACACGTATCAACCAGGCACTTAAATGATAAGCAATTTGAGCTAAAAATAGGAGCCTTTCAGACCCAAACAGCAAATGAGGGTTAAATGAAAAGTGTACCAATTAATCTAGATAGTTCCAGTTAAATTGAATTTGATGGATGGAGAGAAGGTTCGCTAATGAGCCGTTTCTTTGGATTTTTTTATATTGCAATAGGAGTAAATTGGGGTGCAATTCAGTCTGAAATACAGCCAAAAGTACTCTTATTACATTTACCTCTTGCAACTCCGAGAATAAAGAAAACATATCATCTACTAACATAGAGTTTTCCAGGAGTAAGCAGCCTTTGAAATTCGTCAAGATGTTAAAAATGTATGAAGTTGGCTTTTTTTAAACCCATACATGAGATAACTATATAACCCAAAAAGTTATTTGACATCATCATACAATATTACATGCTTTCATCATATATAAAAAATAAATAAAAATAAACTTTATGCCAAACTGCTGTAAAAAAAAAAAAAAAAAAAAAGCAATGATCACACTGAGAATACAGCACACTATATACATTCATATACTGAGAAACCACATCAGTCGTGTCATAAATATGACAAAACGCATTAAAATGTGACACAAGGTTTCAATGCTGTCTGGAACAGGACTCTGCAGACTCAGACATGTTTTCCACAGTTTTGATTCAAAGATCCTAGCTTTGAAGCTGAGATTGTTTCGATGGGAGTCCCACAGGTTCTGATGCTGAGGCTCAGAAATTTTATAAAACACGAGGCCTGTTCCAGCTCAATTTAAAGAGACACAGATTTACACTAAGTGCTTGATTTTGTAAAGCATTTGAACACAAGAAACTAATTTGCTGTCGCGAAAGGGACTAGAGCAATGAAAACGATTTGACACGCTGCAATTGACTTTCAGCTGATTGTGAATCTCAAACCACTGATCATGTCATTGAAAGCAGCACTAAATCCATCTGCGTCTTTAGCTTTACAAGCCATTGCTTTTAGCATTTATCATTATTCATGAGAGTCAACCAACAGGTGTGTATTATAAACATCAAGGACTGCTTATGGAGCTAGAAGGCAGAAAATCGGTGCTGTGTCCTTCAACTGCAACATATTTAAAAGGATGATTATGTGTTTTGTGGTTAGCAGTATCACAAAGAGTTCCCAATTATCCTCTAAGAACTTGCAAATTAGAGAAAATAACCATTTCAAATGTCACATTGACACGAATGCCATTTAGTTTAATAGCAGATGTTTTGCCGCAAGTGTAATGGTAGCCATAATGCAACTTCATAATATTCTTAACATTTGGTGTCACCATTTTAATTTCAAATTCCTTGAAAAATGTTTATTTATATTTTAAGAGGTAAACAATGAAATATTCATAGTTTTTCCTGAATTTAGAACATAATCAAGCAGAACTAAGCCATCAACTCATCCTTCATGTCTACAAACAAGATCAAGGGCAGTTCTTTTTATGCCAGGCATCTTGAATTATCTGGAGTTCACAAGCATCGCACCTAAACATGCTGAAAAGGCATTTTTCTCTTTCAGCATAAATCTTTTCTCTGTGTCTTTCATTCTATTCCAAATCTGCATTTGTGTTACGGTTGGAGAGAAGTTTCCTCTGTACGCCATGCAGGCATCAATAGGAAAACCCTTAATATATCCGCTGAATTACAATCAAAGTTCAAGAAATCTGTAAGAGGAAGTGGGCTTGTGGTAAAGATCCTCGACTCCCTTATGCTCCAAAAATATGTTATCTTTCAAAAAGAAAAACAGAATACATCAGTCTTGTGCAGTGTGTGGGGATGTGAAGCACAAGCAGCCCTTCGCATAGGTGTCTGAGAGATTTTGACATAAAGGACTTAACCTGACTCTGGAGAAAAAGAGGCCAAATCTCAGAGGCAAATTAGAGCTGAACTTGTTTCTCGACAGGCGTCTGAGTGAGAGTGCACTCTGATTTATTTCCCAAAGTGTGGGCAGGAATACCAATGCTTGCTCAAAGCAGCAGAGAGCTCTGCCGATAAGGCCTTCATAAATCCCACCAGCGTTTTTAGTTCACACTTGCATCTGAGCAATAAGACTTTGTATATAGGAATCACTTTAAATACACACAACTTCAACCCAACACGTCTCAACTGGTAGCCGAGATCAAGTGGTTTTTATTTCCTCATGTTTGTTTGTCTATTGCATGAACTGCCCACGTTCAATCACCTCAAAATCAAGTGACAATGACAAGGACTCATAACACACCAGGCAACATGGCAGCTAAATGGATCTTGGTAGGTGGATATGTAGTGGGTGTGCTGAGCCAACGCCACTGTCCATACTTGTCCCAGAAGTTTTACTTTGAAGATGAAAGACAACTCTTGTTCTCATGTATCCGCTTCCCCTACAACTTGTCTTTTGCTGCTGTTAGGGCATTCAATTCTCTGTGGAAAATCCATGCTCATTTGAGGTTCTGGCACAAGCTTGCACCACTTGCTTACTTTAAACAGGGACCTGATTAACAGGCTCAGCCTAATTAGCTGACATGTGAATGGAGGACCACAGTTAAATCCTACTGCCCGTTGTAGTTCTCTAATCAATAGTCATTAGTTGTAATTAATAGTGAAGTTGGCACCACATAACAAGTCATAACTAAGCAACTAAGTATTTTTTCTTCTTTAGTGTTACAATCACCAGATCTTACAGCATTCTGAAAATTACAGACTGTGAAAAGAACACCTTTTCAAACCACACAGGTCAAGTCCTACCTTTCTAGGTCAGTGGTCTTCTCCAGTGACGGCAATTTCAGAGGCAATTGTAGACTCAGAGCACAAATTCATTGCCAAGAGAAATAACGTCACTGTGACCTTTTAATACCATTCAGTCAGCACACTGCAGTAAAATGTTAAGGCATAAATTCACAACCGTTTTCACAGGTTTTGTTTTATGGTGCAAACATCGACTCAGGACTGGTTAGTATTCAAAAAAGACAAAGAATAGCAGACAGCACAACCAAGAGGCACATAAAGAATCAAACAATAGATACCTGTTTCTTCATCAATAGAGAACCTTCCAAGACCACTTCTAGCTTTGATAGAGTATCTGATCACTTCATGTCTGCCCTTGTCATCATCTTGAGCAGTCACCTGGAGGACACTCGTTCCGTGCCGAGAGTTTTCTTTCACAGTGCCTCTCATTGCGAATTCTGAGAAATATGGCTTGTTGAGGTTCTCATTGACGTCAATGACTTCCACTTCAAGATAAGACTCAGAGTGAAGCTTGACTGGAAAACCCAAGTCCTCCGCCACCACTGAGAGATTGTAAAATTGTTGCTTCTCATAGTCCAGGTCTTTGGCCACTTTAATGGCACCACTTTCAGGATGGATCTTAAATGTTCCATTGAAATCATTGGGCAGGGAGTATCTCACCCATCCTCCAGATCCGATGTCAGGATCTTGCGTTTGCACCCAAGCTATAACTGCACCTATAGGGAGGTCCTCCAATACATGGCAACTATAGCTCCTGGGAATAAACATAGGGGCACAGTCATTTACATCCTCGAGGTACACTCTCAGTGTTGTCTCTGAGAACATCTGATTCCCTCTTTCTGCCTTATCCCTGGCCTGAATTTTGATGGTGAAATCCGAAACAGACTCCCTGTCCAAGAGACTACACGCATAAACAGAGCCGGTCTCGCTGTTAATGGCAAATAAAGGGGTGTTGGTTAACAAGGTGTATGAGATTTCACCGTTCTGACCGAGATCTTCATCTGTGGCTGTGACTTGAATCACTTCCGTGCCAATAGCTGCATTCTCTGGTATAATGGCAGTATAGCACTCAAGGGAGAATTTTGGGCTATTATCATTCACATCATCAATGTTAACTGTCAGCAATCTCCAGCTGGATCTCTGTGGAACACCCAAGTCATAGATGGTTATGTTGAGAAGGTACCGATCTGATCGTTCACGGTCCAGAGGCTCATAGATGTATATTAAGCCACTTTCCATGCCAATATTGAAGCAGTTGTCAATGTTCCCATCTGATATGGCATGCAGAATGAGTCCATTGAAGCCTGTGTCACCGTCATTTGTTTTCACTTGAAGGACACTGGCTCCCAGGGGCATGTCCTCACGAACTACAATGTCGGAAGGAAAGGATTCAAATTGAGGCGTCTGTCTGTTGACAGAAAATAGATCGCTGTAGCCATCCTCCACTTTGGATTTGCTAATGGCAGTGGCTCTTTTCAGAAGTTTCTCAGCTAACTTCTGTGCCACTTTTGTGTCTCGACAATTGAAACTTCTTGCTGGCATTCTGCCTCTGACCAATGATATATTTACAAAGGTGGGTGTGGAGAGGAGCTCCCCATCTGACGCAGCTATTTTTAAGCTGAACTGTTCATTCTTTACATTCTTTGAGGAGAGGGTTCTTTTTAATGACAAAATCCCTGAGTCCGGGTTAAGAGTGAAGACATCTTGCTCATTTCCAGACAGAATATTATATTTAACCAACCCAAGCTCATCGATATCAATGGCAGACATTATGATGATCGTCTGACCCACAGGAAAATCGCGTCCTATAGTACCTTTACATGACACACGCTCAAAAAGAGGTTGGTTATCATTAATGTTCAACACCTGTACCGTGACATTGACTTCACTTTCTCGTCTGTAAGGTGATCCCCAGTCTGAGGCTCGGACGGCGAACATGTAAGTCTCCAAAGATGATTCAAAATCCAGTTCCTTGGATATCGTCAGCTCTCCTGTATTTTGGTTGATGACAAATGGAAGGGGCTGAAGGCTGGCTATGCTGTATGTTATGCACCCATTATCACCTTTATCATCATCCACCGCTGATATAGTGAGAATGACAGTGCCAGTGGGGATGCTCTCATTGATAGAGACTTCATAAGATTTGCTGGTAAACACTGGGTAGTTGTTGTTAGCATCCTCAACAGTGATTTGCACCTTTGCTGTCATGCCACTTACGGTCTCCTTCACCTCTAAATTGAAGAGCTCCTGTTTTAATGTGGTAAACCGTTGTGCTGTTGAGATGACACCGGTGAGTGGATTAATGATAAAATAAATTGAATCTGAGGTCAGGCTTAGAGCATAGCTGAAGACAGGCGGTCTTGGAGATATCCTCACAGTCTCTATTATAGTCCCTGGTGTTGCAATCTCAATAACAGAGGTTTTGTAAATCTTTTTTTCGAAACTCACATGCACAGACTCTGGTTTTTTCACTAAGAGCTGAACAGACTGAGTGTTGGAGAGTCTTGGTGGTGTTCCACGGTCTTTGGCTTGAAAAGTGAGATTGCAACCATAAGGAAATTTATCCCAGTTGACTGGTTCAGACATCTTCAGCTTGTATTCATTTCCAAGTGGAGCTCTGTCAAGGACAAATTGCTCCTGTGGGTCACCTGCAATGATGGCAACCCATTCAATTTCTCCATTGGGTCCCTCGTCCAAATCTTCTACAGTAACAATGGCGTAAACTGGCTCTTTGTCTGATATTAAAGGATAACATGCGACTGCAGTCAGCGTTGGAGCGAACTCATTGATACGCACAACACTGATCACTAGTTTGGCTGTACTGCTAATACCACTGTTCCCATAAACCTTCATTCCACGATCCACTGCTAAAACCTCAAGGTCAAATCTGCTTTTCTTATCTGCATTTAGCTTAGCTGTGAGCGATACCACCCCACTGGTTGGGTGGACAGCAAACTCCTCCACGTCTACCTTAAAGAAATAGTAAAACTCGCCATTGGAGCCAATATCTGCATCAGTGGCAGTCACCTGAGCCACACTTGCTCCTAGCAGAGAACTTTCTGAAATATCAATGGTATAGGAAGTGGGCGAGAACAAAGGTCGGAGGTCATTCATATCCATAATTTGCACATTAACTGTCACGTAAGCCTCCAGGCCACCTTTGCCAGTAGCCCTCACCATTAATGTATAATTATTCTGCACTTCGCGGTTCAGAATGGCAGCACTCCCACCATTAGTCCGTATGCGAAGAAAGCAAAAGTCCCCCAACACAAATTCCTCAGCATGAAATAGCCCCTCATCATCTCCAGATTCAATGGAATATTTAATATCCAAAGGACCAAACTTAGATAGAGGAATGCCCATTTTAACCTCAGTCCTAATGTATGTCCGAGCTGCAGAGTTCTCATAAATGGTGGCATTGTAGATGGTGGCGGTAAATTGAAAGGAGGAGGACCCTGGCTCCTGCAGTTGCCCCAAACAAGGAAGCAGGTAGAGGAGAAATAAGAAGAAACTAGTGAGACAGATCCTCATGCTCCCCCCAGAGCAGCTGTTTATAGCCATGCCATCGTCCAGGTATCCTGCAAAAGAGATATATATGCATATATGCAGTGAACCATTTCAATCTAGAGCATTCATCTCACAAAGACATCCTATTGCTCACATAAATGTGAAGGCAGTTATTTATTAAGAAGCCCTTGGTTTGGATTAAATTGTCAAAAAATAAATAAATACCTGACCCTGTTCTCAATGGACTCAGTAATACCCTTTCACAAAATGGTAATCTCACTGCAAGATTGATAACAGCAATGAAGAGCAAAAACGAGGGTTAATAGCCATATATATGTGACATACAGTTAAAACAAATAATATTCAAATAATATTCAATTGTTCTAAAACAGTGCAGTAAAAGTGCAACAACAGAAAATGTGAATAAAAGACACATAACACTACAGTTTTGCATTATATATTTGTATTGCTTGTGAAGTAAATAACTTTGATCATGTAAAACAAAACTGATTCCCTTTTATTAAAGGACGAGTCTTCATTAAAATGCGATTGTAATCAAAAGAAACTTTCAACGCTGTGGAGTCTAGTAAAATATGTTTGCTACGGAGACCGAGCAGTCAGTTGTTCTTCGATATTTAGTGCATCAAAATATGTGAATGAGCTCTTACCTCTGGCTTTGAGAGAAAGAAGTCTCTGCTCTGCAGACATCCAAGAGCCCGCTTCGTGAAACTACATCATTCACTTCTTTGCCACACAGGACTCGGTGGCACTCACAGTTGACTGTAATCAGGGGAGCGCGCACCTTCTAAAGCGCGCTCACGAGTGCACCTTATCCCGTGAATGCGCAAACGAAACCGGTGTTGTTGCTGCTGTCCCATAGCAACAAAATGATCTAAACCTGATCTCACGCAAACATTAGACAATTAGATTAACGTGTTTACGCTAAATAGAGTGCGCAAAATAATGTTTGAAATGTCGTTCAAAACGCATTTAGGATTATTGCAACATAAAAATAACATATTCATAATAATTCGATTTTTTTTGTTCGGGATGGGGGGGGGTGTGACAGCGTGAAATAAAATTTAGCAGGGTTCATTTTCATGCACTGCCTTGTCTGTTTTTAATTCGCAACTCCGTTAGGTGGTGCATCCCATCTCTCACTCTCTATGATCCTATCATTCCAACTAATTCCGAGACATTCCGAAAATAGACGATTGGAACCGAAGTGCAGCACGATAATTTACGGAAATTCACGAAAGATTCCGGAAGGGACCTCACGACGGGAAGCAGCAGCGAGCTAGTCAAGACTTCTGTTCATTCCCTCTTGACCACGTAGTACAATATACGTTTTAATTTCTGTCATACATTATGTCTGTACTGTGTTATAATAAGGGATGTGGACAACGTTTTGATCCCGACAAGAATTCAGATGGTAAGACTTAACAGGCTAACGATAGCCGGATTGCTATGGTTGATAGCCGGAAAAATGCAGAAAGAAAACCTTTTATTTTTAATAACATTTATTTATTTACGTTACACGTAGTATTACCGACACACGATAGCCTCTCAAGTGTCAGATATTATTTTTTATTTAAAAGTCATTTCGTTTGTTAATTTAGGGAGGCATCTTCACTCATTATCGTTTGAATGATGCTTAATCAATAGTTCCGAATTTGTCAATTATTATTAAGGTTACACATGGTTGTTGTTGGAGTCGCAAACTTTATCCAAACCGACATGTGACTATATTCTTCTGACGTCACATTTCACGCTATCAATCTCTTCTTATCCAAAGACGCATGCACATACCACCCCGGAGTGCCAGTGTTTCATGATGCATTGAAGGTATGGACATGCAAGAAGATCAGTTTACTTGTTAATGTGAAATTTAACCGTTCCATTGTTATGTTACTCATAATTTAACCGATTAAATTGTGTCTGTCTTTGCTTCCTAGGGTTGGTCTTGCTGCAAGAGACGAACAACTGACTTTTCAGATTTCCTCAGTATTGCTGTGAGTGCTTGCCTGTGATGAGACTGAATGAGTGTTTTTGTAGATAGAGTTGTGGCTGGAGTCTTAAAACAGTTGTATGATTATTTTAGGGTTGCACAAAAGGCCCTCATAATCAGGACAAGCCCTCTGAGCCTGTTAAACCAGAAGTGAAGGTGTCTGTGGAAAAGACTGTGAATGATGTTAAGCCAAAGTTTACTGAATGCATCACCAAAGCACCAAAACCTCTAGAGGCTATTCAGCGACCAAGGTAAAAGCACACTCGAAGAGGACAGGGTCTTCCCCATTTGTATTTTTTGACTTATTACTTCAGCTGTTCTGAAGATAAAGTAATGCAGCATTAAATCTACTGTAGAGAATGAGTTCTTCTCATTAACATTTCACCCAGCCAAACCCCACATTGATGTTACAACCTCTTAAGGATAAATGACTGAAAACAGCCATTTTAAATTGTCTTTTTAGTCCAGATGAACCCTTCTCCATTCTACAACAGAAGATCTCTCCTTCGCTCAAACAGGCTTTAGAAAAACTCAAATTAACTGAGGAAAATGGACAGGAGATTAAGGGTAAGAATAGCCCGACCATCTCTTCCCCACCTTTTTATATTTGTTTTTTTATTCTGATGCATTTTATTCTCTTTATTGTATTATAGAGGAGGATAGTGATGAAATTAAGATAGGGACGTCCTGTAAGAATGGAGGCTGCAGTAAGGTACTGTTCTCTCTGCTTGCTTCTCCCGATTAGAAACCATGGCACGTTGAGTTTCTTTAGTCCATTATAAACAATGGATTCTCATTATTCTGTTTTTCAGACATTTAACGGACCAAACAGTGATGAAGAGACATGTTTGTATCATTCTGGTGTACCTATCTTCCATGAAGGGTAAATTTGCACCTGATCATAACTGAATAATAACTGAATGGAGCTGAATAATAATCCTACTAAAGAAATTTTAGATATATCCGCGGACTCTGCAATTAAGTCCTCTTTTTATCCTTCCTCCAAAAAGGATGAAATATTGGATCTGTTGTAAGAGGAAAACCTCAGACTTCAATACGTTTCTGTCTCAGGAGGGCTGTACCCGAGGAAAGCATCAATGGAAGAAAAAAGATACCGTAAGTGTCTACCCTGAGATTTAAAAGTCAAAGCATTTTTTATTTTTATTTTTTTACATCCTGTCCAATAATTTTTTTTAGAGCATCTGGCCTTTTGCAGGCCCCTATCCAAGTTCCAAATTACCAACTAATTTGTTGAAGGCCATAATGTTAAAAACGTACATGTGAATCCTATTTTAAGCAGAGGATGCAATTTTTCTGTTTATACATAGGGAAAGAAGGTTGTGCCATGCAGGTTTGATTGGCACCAAACAGGAAGTCAGGTCATCATTTCCATTTATGCCAAAAATTCAGTACCAGAGCTGAGCTTAGTGGAGGGGAACAGCACTGTGGTAAGGCACCAAGGTCATTTCTGTTGGATTTTATGCTGACATTACATAGAAAGTCTAATAGGTGTAAATGTATTTTTATTTTATTTTTTACCAACTCCTGTGCTCAATATTTTACTGTATAATTTTACATTTATTTGCAAGATTCTGCATAGCGCTAATTTAAAATGAATTTTATTCTTGCAGCTTAAAATCCACATTATATTTGAAGGAGAGAAAGAATTTGAACAGCAGATCAGTTTGTGGGGGGTAAGTATAAACTTTTAAAGTACTTATATAATACTCTTTCATTAAAGCTGAAGTGTATACATACGTATAGTTGTATCTGCTTATTAAATTGGGTAGGAGAATGTATTTTAATATTACACTATTTCATATTTTCATATTTACACTCCACATTCTTCCTAGCAACACCTAGCTGTTCTAAAATTAGTGTAAATCACAGCTTTTGAGGCTTATTGCTTTAAAAGAAACTTTATCACCACAATACAAATAATGCATCAAATTAACTAAGACCTTTTCCATTTGCTTTTCCTTTAGGTTATTGATGCAAGTAAAAGTTTGGTGAACATGATGGCTACCAAAATTGAGGTTGTGTTGAAGAAGGCAGAACCGATGTCATGGTCCCGACTAGATCTTCCACCTGTAGCTCCACCAAAGGAAAAGGAAAAAGATGATGACAGTGAGGACGAATGTGATGATTAAATTAAGAGACTGTAAGAGAACTACTATTCTCAGAATAGGATTGGGAATCATTTTCTGTGGTTCTAAGGTTTGGTACATAATGAAGCATGAATGTGTTATATAAATTCTGAAAGCTCTTAATGTTTGTCCATGGTCAAACTACAGATTTATTGTACAGGGCATGTTTAGAGGGTTTTTCAAAGAAAGCTCTCAAAGAACTAAGTTACTTTAATACAATATTTTGATTCAGACCAAAATGTGTGCAGTCCTAGTAAATGGAGCATTTCACGGTTTTGTTTTTGCCAATGCAAATAGTCATAGAAGCGGTGTTCATTAATATCAAGTTTATCCAGAGCAAGAGTTCATTATTGCAAAGATGTGAAAGTGCAAGTTTTCTTGTGAAAGATTACTTGGCATTCAAAAAAAGTGCTGTGAAACGGTTGCAGCTTCTCCAGTATAAAAAATAAATAAAAAGTACCTCACTGGTGCAAATGAGGACCAGAAACTATTTGCTCACATTCAAAATACCTTTTAATAAGTTCAACAGAAAGAAACTCATGGTTGTAACGACCAAACATTTCAATTTTTGGGTGAACTATCCCTTATCAATATTGTATTTCACAACCCTAAAATTATCCTTAAGGCTGGCTGCACAGTAGACTATTTGAAGGCGGATTTGCAGTCCCGAACGATCAGTGGTGTGGCCCGATTCAATATTTTTGACACAATTGTTCTGCAGGGTCACCGCAGTTATTTATTTGCTCCCGATCGAGACACAGCATCACCAAACTCAAATCATAAATATCAAACATGTTTGATGTTTACTATTGATCAAGCTGCCTCTGACGTGATCCCTGCGATTGCAAATTAGAGCATGCAAGCATCACCTACCAGATGTTGCATGCTTCTGTAGCTGAAACTGGGCAGCCACAAACACACCATGAAAGCAGTAAACTGTACCCATGTACATTTTATACAGTTTCTCCACTGTGAAACAGAACAGAAGCATCAGCTGACAACACAGTCCTAGATTCATTTTTCCTTTGCTAGTCAGGTGTGATCTCATGAGTCTCCATGAGATCAGTGGTCACTTCAATCATTCCTACAATCAAGAATGTGGTTTCGTGGTCTGGTCAAGTTGTCTAGTGTGTGCATTTGGAGGATAAGGCTGAAAAAAAAAAAAAAAAAAAAAATTGGTTGAACAGTGTCTGTGGTTTTAATCTGTTAAGATTTGAAAATGGTCTAGTGTGCCGCCAGCTTAAGTCCATTTTCAGGAGTTTTGACTGGTCATATACACCAATAGCCAGCTTTACACTAACAATGGCACAAAACCAGTTACCCAGCAAAACATACCATTTGTGATGGTATTTAAAATCACATTAAGGTGGCTGTTGTGTCATCTACAAGTCTCAAACTATGCTACCTTCCCTGCATGGCCAATAGAAGTCTTTTACAAATTTGAACTGCCTTGCCCTGAAATTTGAGCCCAAAAGAAATGCGCCAGAACATACTGCAAAAATTATTTATTCAGTTGAAGCTTAAATAAAAAAAAAATCAGAAGTCAAATCTCTTTTGGACATCAGATGCTCCAAAGACAAAGTTTGAATCTGTAGCTTCAGTTGTCAGACACTGATCACCACCATCCTGGGGGAATAAACAATTTTACATAAGTGCATTTGCACAAAATGTATTCGAATGGTTTGACAAGAAACTTCCCATCCTAACAAAATCCCTTGAGATACCCACCTCACTGAAATACTTCTCAATAAGAGCTTGAGCTGCCCGATAAACTGCATTGTTCTCATGGTTTTGAAGAAACTCAATTCGATCAAGCCCTCCCACTTCCTCCACCAACAAACAAAGCTTATCCACCTCCCCAAGTTTCTCAGCAGCCTGCAGAAGGCACAGTTAATTTTAGCATATCCCTCCCAACGCCAAGCACTGGGAGTTGCAGTAGTGTTTTACATAATATTCTGTGGAAGAAAAAAAAAAAAAAAAAAAAAAAACAAATCGGACTCACCAAGAAAATGTTATTTATGGCATCTAGGATGACCAGGACAGTCTTGGCATCTTTAGCTTGAAGCAAGTTCAAGATGGCCTCTAGAGCGCCACACTTGACCAAGTGAACAACTTGGTCCACAGTCCCACCACTCGTGTAGTTGGTCACTGCCCATACTGCCTCTCGCTGGGTTTTGAAGTCACCCTGCATAACAATTTGAAGAGGTACGGGGTGTCCCAATGAGTCACAGATCCTGGTCTAACACTGAAAAGAGGGTTTAGACTTTGAAGATGCATTGCCCATTATGTCTACCAAGTAAACATCCATTTATGAATCCCAATTAGCAGCAGTTACACTAACGCTAGTAAACATGCAAAAGTCAAAGACTATCATAGCAGCAATTATCGGAGTCAAATTATGATAACTGCAAACATCAGAAACATTCAAAAATTCTTGCACAAGACCAAATTCAGTATAGCCATTTGTGTAACTTTCCATATAATTACCTCAAAAGATTTGACAAAGCATGTTAAAGTATATTTTTGCCAACTGTAAATGCAACATTTCAAGAAGCCCCAGGAGGGGCTGTTTGTATAATTGGCCTCATTTTATGCTCCGCTTTAGGAGAAGCTAGCCATCAAAATTCAAGCCAGAACATTTTATAGGCAACTCTGCGTGGGCAAGACATTCAACATGCCAGCAAAACATCAGTTACGACATACATTCCTTAGGAGATCCACTAGAGGAGCCAACAATCCACACGTGATGAGCTGCTGGATCTGTTGGCAGGGCCCAGCTGCAATGTTGGACACTGCCCAAGCTGCCTCCTTCTGAACACTGGACTTAGGGTGTCGCATCAGCAGGGGCAAAGCACTCAACACACCTGCGTCGATGGCTGCTTGTGTCTGCAGGTCTGAACCACTCACGATATTCCCAATCGAACGCAGGGCTGGGGTCTAGATCATATTGGAGAAACTAAGCAACTCTACTTCAAAACCACAAAGTTGAAAACACTATGGTACTTACCACCACAGCGAGTTCCTCAAATCCCAAGAGCTCAACCAACCGTGGAAGGACTCCAGTCTTGATGACCACATCAATCCTCTCGTTGGGTCCATCAGTGAGGTATGAAATGGCCCAGCATGCATCAGACAGGATGGATTTGTCACTGTGGTGGAGCAGTTGGATTATGGAGGGGAGCATTTGTTGGACTGCACTGAAACGAGGGAAGGGATTCTTGTTCCTACACAGGTTTGACAGGGTCCATGTAAGGTTGCGAAGGTACCCCACCTGCAAGACACTTTGTGGGTTACATTGTGCATTTACATTTGTAAATCCAGAAGGGTCTCCAAAAGTAACTCACAGGAGCATCTGGAGTGAGCCGTGCCAACAGCGCAGGGATGACACCACAGTCAATCAGGGCATCTCGATATGAAGGACCGTCACCTAAAATTGTGAATGAACACTGGCAAATAGCTTCAGTTTTCCAAACTTGAATATAGTACATTCTTTCTGAACATGTGAGTACCAAAGTCTCAAGCATTAAGGTACAAGTGCCTCATTCTTTTAGGAACTTATAGATGAAGTTCAAAGTATTCTCACCTGCAATGTTGCCTAGAGCCCAGACAGCCTGTTCACTGATGTTCAGCATTGGTGAAGCCAGCAGGGCAATGAAGGCTGGCACTGCCCCATGCTCTACCACCTGCTGTGTGTGCCAGGAGGTGCCAGATGCAACATTAGTCAGAGACCAGGCAGCTTCAAACTGCAGCGTAGGGTCATCATTCCTTCCTAGAAACTCCACAAAGCGAATCAGAAGTCCTGCTTCTACGATCTCCTTCAGGGGAGGGTTTCGCTCCCGAGAAAGCAGCTTCCTGTAGGCATCAGTTTGAAGGTTGGTAATGCTTTATAAAAAGTTTTGCGATCACTGATGATGTTAAGACCAGTTACTGTACCTAGCTGCTTGACAACCTTGTCTCTGCTTCTCCGAGCAGTCACTGTTCACATTGGCAACAATTTCTTGAATCGCTTCAGATATGACCTTAACAAAATAAAAACTGAGTTTCAAGAGTATTGTAAAAATGTGAATGCCAATTAAAGGTTTAATTAGCAAACACCTGTTTGTTGTCAGTGTTATACTCCGGTGATAACGGCTCCTCATCTCCCACAGAGGAAATATTTCTCCTCTTCATAATACCTTCAACCTTGTGAGCCTTTCGAAGCTCAACACACTCTGCAATTCTGCGGTCACGCATTTTCTGCAAGCATAGATAGGGTGTAAGTAAAGACATTAATAGTTTATGGGAGCAGTTAAAATGGGAACAAAATTGCCAGAATAGCTACACAGCTCACCGTTGGCTCCTTGCCCTTATTTTTGAACTTGGACATGCGTTTATCAGACAGATTTTCAGTAGGCATTTTGACACTCAATGCACTAGCCAAAGGCTAATCAAAGCCAACAAACTAACACAATAGTTTTTAAGTCCAAACGGTAACAATAAAACCAAACTGAGAGCAGGAGTTAGTATACAAAACCTATCTCAACTGCAATGACCGGCAATCAGCTGCAAAGAGCATTAAATAGACCAGTAAATTAGAATCAGGTGATAATAATTTGTAGCCTTGCCACACGCCAGATCAGAGGATGTGAATCAGATGTTGTTTTATGTTTTTGATCACACAAAAACAGTATAATAATAAAGTCAAGTGATAACCAGCTGATGCCACAACCTGAACAAAATAAGATTTTTACCTTTAAAAAAAAAAAAAAAATGTTTTCTACAAAATAAAAAGTATGTTATTGCCATCTAGAGGCCAAAAGTAATATAGTAAACTATAGAGGAGCTGTAAATGTCTGTACCGGTCATAAATTACCTGACAGATTAATTGAACTGTATACAGTTAATTTGTTATCACTTTATATATATTATATACAATAACATTCATATAAAAGTATATAAATTATATAAAACATTTCCATAAAAATTTTACAAAACACGAAAATTATTTATATAAAATGTACACAAAAATAAGTCTATAAAACTTTCTCTTAAACCTGTATATAAATTGCATATTATTAATGATAAATGTTTAAAAACATTTTCTTCAGAAAAACATCTTTGCAAGCATCACATATTTTATTATTACATATTTTATTTAGGCCTGAATAGTATGACTAGATATATCGTGATTTATATAAGTGATTTATAGCAGTAATTTCCAAAAAACAAAAAGGTTTGAAGTAATACTAATCTGTAATAAATAATCTAATATTCTGATTTACCAGATGATGGCGCTGTGCCCGTATGTCTAAACGTAAGTGGTCAGAAATTCTGCATCAGCTCTGTTAGTCACTGCAAAAAATAAGTGAAAAAATTCAAATAAAAGCGTTTTCTAGTTAGAGTTTTCTAGTTGTCGAACATTTTCATTTTGACATTTAATAAAAAAAAATATTTACCTCAACTAATCGGTTGAGATGTTCATGAAACACATAGTGCGGGAACTCCAATGAAAAATAAATAGCCCTGTAGTTATATCTTAAATGTTTATGGACACACAAATGATAATAATAATCATCTACCGACTAAAATGTATTTTTAATAAAAGGTTTAGACTTTTCTGTTACTTTTGGTTTCAGAGTAACAGATTACTTCTGTATGGTTTCATATTCGTCACGGACTGCGAGAAAGATATCCCATATTATAGTCACGTGACGCGCGCGAGAGTGGTCGCTGAAGTGAACGCGCATCGCACGCACTCATACACCCAGAGACACCTCGGTTGTGAGAACACGAGCAATGGACCAAATTAACGACCGAGCGGTAAGTTATATTATCATTGCAGTTTTTATTATTATCAACGATGTTATTTAACACTTTTTCATCAGAGGTCTGATGCTTCACGCTTATGTTCATGGTTCTGTTTCCGTTCATTTGAACGTTATGTTTTATTTTTTCATCAAGTTCTTAAGTATGTGTTATGTCATAATATGAAGTGGTATTCCGCCACATTATTGTTATTCATTGATTCAAATTCACTGGTTTATGACTGACGCTTCAGACTGTATTTCAGCACCACGGAGAGCTCAGCAGCGAATGCTTCTTGAATCTAGTAACTTTTATGTTTGGCACCTTTTTCAGTTATTAATTTGTCTCTAACTTATTGTTTAAATGAACAATTACATAGATAAATTAATGAACAGAAGCTACAAAAAAAGAAAACAAGCTCATCAACCATATCAAGCTTTCTATGCAGTATGCATTTCTCTGCACTGTTGAGCAACTGTTGGTGGTTTAAATTGTCACTGATCCAATTGAACAGAATGCACTTTATAAGTTTGTCCAACAATTTTGTGTTAGAAGAATTCAGAGATTTCTGCTGAGTTGGAAAGCTGAAGATATACAGTCCTGCTGTTTAAAAATGAATCATAGTTTCTTTGAAATCAGAGAGCAAAACCTAGCAATAGTAGAACATAAATAGCACTTTTATATACCAATATCAACTCTGCATTTTGAGCACAGAGGTGAGTATGAAGAATCAATCTTATTAAGTTATACATGAGTTCTGTGTTCATACAGTGCATTTCTATCAGTCTTTTGCAACAAAAACAAAAAAAAATCAAAAACAGTCCCTTATGGTACTTAATAATTCATAAACCATGACATATATTATGTTTTCCCTAAGTGATCTGTAAAAGTACGAGGTATAGCCCTCAGACCCTTTAAACTGAAGAAACCACCACTATATCTTATGATATAATGGTCACATATAAGTAGCTAAAAATCATTCTTGGGAATTCTGTATTTATCTCTCTAAACTGTGTAACTCATTTAAATGAAATTAATAATTCATTTACAGTAATGAAAAGAGGTTAAAGATTCAATATAAATATTCAGTGGCTGCAAATCTCCATAAAGATCATTATCCTCTGGGTCTCTGTGTTGTGGAAAATCTCTGAGGTTTTGATTCTGAACGAATACATGAATCAGAATCAATACATATTTTAAGATTTACATGCTCTTTGTTTCTAACAGGTCATTGTTAATGATGCATCTCATTACTGAGATCCACCAGAACTTCTTTATGTGCGTTTCAACTTTGTTTTCCTCTTGATCCCGAGATATTTAGAGGAAGGCAGAAAAATAAGACGTTGCCCTGGCGACAGCTCATCCTTATCACGATTCTCACAAATATGCACCTCTGTGATTCAGTGGGAGGCTGATGATCTCCAGGGATATTGTTCTAAAGATTTCTGCTTCTTATGACTCTTTCAGATGCCCTGAGGGACCTACCAGTATTTGATACTCTGATCTTTGAGGGCCGGGGAAATGGGGATTTTATATTTGCTGGTGTTTGTGCTGCTCGGAGACAGATTGGGTCCTACACGGCCAGACATTTTAGCGAAGGCCCAGGCCAGCGAGCGACGCGTCTTGGCACACATTCCTGGTGACATCATCATCGGGGCTCTTTTCTCTGTCCATCATCAGCCGCCGGCCGACAAGGTTCATGAGCGCAAGTGCGGCGCTGTACGTGAGCAGTATGGCATCCAGCGGGTGGAGGCCATGATGCACACACTGGACCGCATCAACGCAGACCCGCTCATCCTACCCAACATCACACTGGGCTGTGAGATCAGAGACTCCTGCTGGCATTCGGCCGTGGCTCTGGAGCAGAGCATCGAGTTCATCCGGGACACTCTAGTCTCAGCCGAGGAGGAAGAAGGCATGTCTAAGTGTACAACCGAAGGTGGAGGGACTCCCATGAAAGGGAAGAAGCCCATTGTTGGGCTGATCGGGCCTGGATCCAGTTCTGTGGCCATCCAGGTTCAGAATCTCCTTCAGCTCTTCAACATTCCCCAGATTGCGTATTCGGCAACCAGTATGGATCTCAGCGATAAGTCTTTGTACAAGTACTTTATGAGGGTGGTGCCTTCTGATGCCCAGCAGGCCAGAGCGATGGTGGACATCGTCAAAAGATACAACTGGACCTACGTATCTGCCATTCACACTGAAGGTACGTGATGTCTTTCCTCAGGGAAGCATTTTTCTTCACCGTTACAATGAGATTTTCCACAACGCTTCTTAAAAGAGCTAAATCTGCCCCGCAACTCTTTTCTTTTTCTTTTGAACCTATTCATTTTTTAGTTCTGGAGCTTTAATTTCTTCCTCGCATTAGTATTTCACAAAAGTCTTCCAGTGAGAATGGCAGATCTCTGTAAGCACGTAAAACTATTATTTAAAGTGTTAAATCTTACACGTTCTCAAAGTGAGAGCTTTTCCAGAGGAATTTTATTAGGTGATAATGTATCACTCTGTCTGTTGCGGTTCACCTTTATCTTGGCCTAAACAGTGAAATCTCTTTATTATTCAGAGAAGGAAATGTCACATCTTTTAAGGAGTCCTCATAAAGAGTTTATGTCTCTGATGCAGCATGTGCCACATGTTGTCAAAATCCAGGCATCTGTTAATCATTATGTACTTGTTTATTACACCACATGACTAAACACAATTTAAACTGCATTAATTCAAACTTTATTTCTTGAATGTGTAACAATGCTATTTAGTAACCACTGAGATTTTATCTTATTAGCATTTGAAGGGAGGTAAGTTTTAGCAATTGCAGCTTCTTATATAACATACTTGATATCTTATAATTTTAAATTTTCTTAATAACTTCAAGTTCATCTTAGCAAGCTCAAACTTTTTATTTTAATTTATTTTTTTTACATACATGTGACTCTAGACCACAAAACTGGTCATAAGTAGCACAGGTATATTTGTAGCAATAGCCATCAATACAATGTATGGGTCACAATTATCAATTCTTCTTTTATGCCAAAAATCATTAGTATATTATGTAAAGATCATGTTCCATGAAGATATTTTATAAATATTCTACTGTAAATATATCAAAACTTTTTTGATTAGTAATATTCATTGCTGGCAGCCATGTCACCCTGTAGCCCAAGACTGGTTGCCCCCTGAAGCTAAGCAGGGTTGAGTCTTTTCAGTACCTGCATGGGAGACCTCCTGGGAAAACTAGGTTTCTGCTGGAAGAAGGTGCTAGTGAGGCCAGCAGGGGGTGCTCACCCTGTGGTCTGTGTGGGTCCTAGCGCCCCAGTGTAGTGATGGGGACACTATACTGTCAACAAGATCCGTCCTTCGGATGAGACGTTAAACCGAGGTCCTGACTCTCTGTGGTCATTAACAAAAATCCCAGGATGTCTTTCGAAAAGAATAGAGGTGTGACCTCGGCATCCTGGCCAAATTCACCCATTGGCCTCTGACCATCATGGCCTCCTAACAATCCCCATATCTGCTGATTGGCTTCATCACTCTGTCTCCTCTCCACCAGTAAAGCTGGTGTGTGGTGGGCGTTCTGGCGCAATATGGCTACTGTGGCATCATCCAGGTGGATGCGGCACACTGGTGGTGGATGAGGAGATACCCCTGACAATGTAAAGTGCTTTGAGTGCTTAGAAAAGGTGCTATATAAATGTAAGGGATTATTATTATTATTATTAATGCTAAGAACTTCATTTGGACAACTTTAAAGATGTTTTTTCAATATTTTTTGTTTTGCACCCTCAGATTCCAGATTTTCAAATAGTTGTATCTCACCCAAAAATTGTCCTATCCTAATAAACCATACATCAATGGAAAGCTTATTTTATATTTTATTCATACAGCTTTCATTGCTGTATGAATCTCAATTTTAACAAAAAGATCCTTATGAATGGTTTTGTCGTCCAGGGTCACATATATTTTATTTTATACTGTTTATTTTATTTCAAGGAACGTAAAATGTAGTTCATGGTTTTAGTTTTACTTTACTGTTAAATATTATCCCTGGTTCATAGTTTACTGAATACTACAAACTGAAGCTGTTTGGCTAGAAGATTGATGGCCTCGCAGACAGGTGTTAATTGCCAGCAGGTAGTTAAATGTGGAGCCCACCCCAGTTTTCACCCACGTACAAAATAAGGAGCTGTGAAATACTCCATAATGTTGATTCATTTGCTGGCATCTGTATCTCCATTTGCATTATATCATCCTTTGACATTTGTTATCTGTGGGCTCTATTGATAAAATAAAACAGATGTTTGTAGTCACATCTGATTTGTGTTTAACCAGCTTGTCAATCAACATGCTGAACACCCGTGGAGAAACATGGCATGTTTAACATGAAAATAGCCAGTGCAATTACTGAAGACATATGTTAATGAAAGCTGTATGTATAATAGTGAGGTTTACTGTTTTTTTATAAAAACGTATTTTATTAAAGGTATTGAAATGCAAAAGTTTCCTTTAAGGCCATTCAGACAATGTAGCATCATACCTTTCTGCAGATTTGTCTATATATTGTTTCATCATGTTCAAAAGTGTCTTTGTTGTTTGAAAACACCCCATGATGCTTTGCATGCAGCGTACACAGAGTGAATGGTTAATAGACATGCTCATGTATTGTGTTGCGCTTTTGTTACCTTTTTTGGCCTCATGACAGACCATAGAACAAACAGAAATCATTAGCTGAAAGGCGATCATGATGATCATTTACATCTTTAGCTCTGTTTTCAGTGTCCGTGGGTGTTTAATGAATTTTCCTGTGCGAGTCAACACACTGTTTAAAGACTTATCGCTTCTGCAGCATCTGTCTCTCTGTAGGAGGGAAAGAAAAGTTGAGCTCATCAGAATATCTGATGTTATTGTGTGCAGAGGTCATTTTACCCACATTTGTTATTGCTTCTTGTAACCGACCTTTTGAATTGCAGAACCACTTGTTTCCTGCCCTTAATGAACTTGCCAGTAAAATTATATGTAGGCCTAACTCCTTTTTTTATTATATATCCATTTTTATCTGAGACAGAAGGTTCTAGTGAAGTTTGAGCGCAGCGAGGGAATTAATTCACCGAACTGGCACAGAGGAATGGAGTGAAAGATTTGAAGAAGATCTTCCCTGAGGAGAGAGATTAGAGATGAAGTCATGCGCATTTGGAAGTACGCTTCTCAAATCTAAGACTTCACAGAGATGAAGAATGAGATGTGTTTGATAGTCAAGTCAAGTTGTGCATAGGTTATGCTCTTAGATTTGATTAATTATCGCTTGCTTATTTACACAATGGAAATACAAAAAAAAAATTGCTCATTAATAGCAATTCTCATTCTTCATTTTTTATTTTTATTTTTTCTAATTTTGGTATCATCATACTGATTTCTTTAGTTTTGGCAAACAGTTCAAGATGTTCGAGAGTAAGACAAATCACAAAACATCACAGAATCCTTACAAAAAAAAAATCAAAATTTATTGCTAATTCTTGATGCTTGTATTTTTTTTTTCCCCATCGAAGGTGAAGGAGGTTGAGAAAAATGAAGGGTGATGTCATTGTTTAGCATCTGTTAGTTAAAGGATAACAAAATTATATTTAAAATTAGATAAGGGTTTACAAAACGATATTTTAAAAGTGTTACAATCATATTTAATATTAATATTATTTCACATTTTATCATTTAGACACTGGTTTCGGGTTTGCTAAGATTTCTTTTGCTTACCAAGGCTGTGTTTGTTTGATTAAAAATATTCTAAAAACAGTAATATTGTGAAATATTATTACACTTGAAAATAACTGTCTACTGTTTTAATATATTTTAAGCTGTAATATATTCCTTTGATGTAAAAGCTGAATTTTCAGCACCATTACTTCACTCTTCAGTGTCACATGATCCTTCGGAAATCATTTTAATATTCTGATTTGCTTCCCAAGAAACATTTATTATCATTATGAACAGCTGTTACTTCATTGTTTTATTGAAACCATGATTCATTGATAAACAGAAAGTGCAAAAATATATTTTAAATTAATCTTATAACATTTAAATGGTGTCACTTTTAATAAATATAATACATAATTACAGAATAAAAGTGTTAATTTATTTTCTTAAATCATACTGACTGCAAGCTTTTGAAATCATTATACTGAAACATATGTATATGATGGGTACATGAAACCAATCAAATATGTACTACATACAAGGAATGACCAATATCTGCTGCATTTTTAGCAAAAGCCCTCCATATTTTCTGGGTATAGTTCCTCAAAACTCTCATGAACATCAATGGACATTTCCCACCTTGCAGACACAGTTTACTCACTGGAATGCTAATAGCAACCTGGGGTTAAGCATTTTCCTCTGTCACGTGATGGTGATGGGGGTCTCAGTGACTTTAGGGTTCACACATATCATTTGAACCTGCAACCCTTAGGATACAAGTCCAGACTGTTAAGAACTATGCTCACTCCAAATATTTTTTTTAGCAAAGCTCCATCACTGGAACGATCTTGTGAATGTTGATTTAATACTCGTGATCTCTGTTATCAGAACTCATAATCTCGGGTGTAATTAAGATGCTTATGCATTGATTTGTAAAAATCAATGAAAGTCGATTTACTGTATTTGAGTGAAATGAAGGTGTATGTTTGCTCTTTATCAAGACATCTTTGCAATTGTATCAATTTCGCACCTCGTAAAATGTGTGAAGACTGGGAACATTCCTCACACAAAAGTAGGTGACCTGATTTTTATGGGGGAGTTTACCCCTGACGCTTTATGAAAGAGGGGCACCATGGCCTGTTTTTCATTCATTTTTCAAACTTTTTATTTCTTACTAAATATATTCAACAAAGCACTGAACAAGGACACTTTTATAGCAAATAAATGACATTTTCGGAGATTTTGCCATAAAATGTTGTTTCGATTTAAATGACTTGAAGTTCAGCAGTACCAAAACAGTTCATGAGAAATCAAAATTTCCATGATTCCTCAAAATTAGTGTTCAATCTACTGTACCAAATGTTTTTCTACTCCCTCAGCTGACCCACCCAGTCATGTCATGGTAATAATGAGGAAGTAGGAAAGATTTTATTTGTAAACACAAGAAGAACTATGACGAGAATAAAATGTGGGAGAGTTAGTTAAAATATGTGCTGTTCCTGACTGTGTGTAGCACCTACTGCTTTTCATATTCTCCTGAAGATCTTAACAAGGCCATTTCAGCATGAGTTTAACAGGTTGCACATCACATTTAACTGATTGTTTTGTGAACCAATTCAAAAGACATTTGTGATGGCCATTGCTGTCACAGTTTCATTATACAGTAGCTGTACAATTCCAAGCTAATTTATATTCAAAACAATAAATTATTTGATATAAATGTTTTATTAAATACATTTTTAATTAAATTATAATAAAATGATATTAAATATAACTATATTTTATAGACAATATCAATATAATATCATATAATCGAATGATTTTATACTTTAAATATCCACAAACTTTAGCATTGTTACTGAAACGGGTATGATGGTGTGATGGAAAAGTTTTTGAAAATGTTTCAAGCTTAAAAATCATTAAATCTCTCAATCTTTAGGGAACTACGGTGAGAGTGGAATGGAGGCCTTTAAAGACATGGCAGCAAAGGAGGGCATCTGTATCGCCCACTCTGACAAGATTTACAGCAATGCTGGAGAGCAGAGTTTCGACCGTCTTCTCGATAAGCTCAGGAGCCACCTGCCCAAAGCTCGTGTGGTGGCGTGCTTCTGTGAGGGCATGACCGTGCGTGGCATCCTCATGGCCATGAGACGCCGCCGCCTAGTTGGAGAGTTTCTGTTGGTTGGCAGGTGAGCTACCCAAAACATGAACTCTGTGCACATGGATTTATATTTTAGCAGACATTTCTTATCAAAGCAGCGGCGAGAAAACACTCCTGAAATTGTGCCTGTTAGCTGTGGCCAGCACTCTTGGCAGGTTTGGAAAACAAATCTTGGTTTTTTTCTCAAAGTGTACTTGTATTAGAAAAGCTTACTGTACATCTATAACACTTACTGCTGCAAAAAAACAACAACTATGCACCATGCTTGGGAAATATTGTAGAGGAGATGGAGGGTAGTTGCCACATGTTTTACTCCAGTGACTATTTCTCAAGAGTATAATTTGTTCTGAGTATATTTGTTTCACCATAGAGCTATGACAATCTAATTAAAACATTTTCACTGTAATTGCCCAGGAAAAAATTTCCTGCTATTGAGGCATTTTATCATATTATATGGGGTATATTACACTATTTTCACACTTCCATTTAAAAAGCTGTCAGTACAGCCTTTTATTACAATTTAAAGTAATTTTGATTGAAGTCTCAATCAAATTCAAAACCTTACAGTTACTGAGATGTGTCTCATGTGATGACTTTCCAGTGTGACAACTAGCCTCAGTCACCCCTGTCTTCTGAATTTTCTTTACTGCATGTTATCTTGTGTTCATTTAGTGCCTTTTCCACAGAGATTGTGAGTCAGATAGGGTCAAGCCATCGGCCAATTCTGTAGGTTTTTCAAAGATACTTTTGAATTTCCACCCACGCCTGTTGATCATCATCTGCAACTCTTTGTTTGTGTGTTTGTGTGTGTGTGTTTGTGTGTGTGTGTGTGTGTGTGTGTGTGTTTGTGTGTGTGTGTTTGTGTGTGCGTGTGCATGTGCGTGTGTGTGTGTGTGTGTGTGTGTGTGTGTGTGTGTGTGTGTGTGTGTGTGTGTGTGTGTGTGTGTGTGTGTGTGTGTGTGTGTGTGTGTGAGAGAGAGAGAGAGAGACAAAATCCAGATGGATCAAAACATGGAAGCAAGGCTCATCTTTCTGTCTGTTATCACCACAAATGTTGCCATCACCACCATCATCATCATCCTCATCATCATCACCATCAAAGTCATCCACTGCTGAAGCAAGGTATGTGATTTATGTTTATTTCAGTGATAAGCACTTGAGTCATGTTATGATAATGTCTTGAGTAAGCCTGTTGATTCTGTAATGAGGACTTGAGAGGTTCAGTCACACCGAAGTAATACTGTAATGCTGGATCTGATTTTACAAGTACAGATTGTCTCTTAAATACTCTAACACACACCTTAGCTTTACCTAATGGGTTCTCTTCCCATTGAAGAAAGACATCAGAGATGCTTCGGTTATTTGTGAAAGATTACTAATTCACCATTCAATAACTGACAGGAATATAACTGTATGTGACAGAATCTGTGAGAAGAATATTTTAAGAGCTTGACTAGGCATCGACATCTTGAAAAATTTGCACGTGCTATTCATAGTGTCAAATGAAGTAAGAAATTATTCTTCCCATTTTCAATCTCCTGGAGTGTGACAACTAAATTACCTATATTTAGCTTCACCCCCGATTCAGTTCTGGCTGTTCCATTAATAAATCTCTTATGGATATTACGGACTGAAATAATGTATTATCTCTTTGAGATATTAAACTAAGAATAATCCCTTCAATTTCTGCTTCTGTTCAGGAGCTCTTCGGTTGGATAATTCGATGTTCACTCATTGGTTGACGTGTTTTTATAAACATTTAGAGGTGAAGGGTGTTGATTTTTTGCTGTTGGTAGTGTTTGGGAGAAGTGGACACTTCACCCAGCTTACAATAAACTTGGTAACACTTTAGAATAAGGTTCCATTAGTCAATGTTAATGTATTAATTAACATGAACAAACAATGAACAATACATTTACTGTATTTATTAATCTTTTTTAATGTTAATGAAAATTCAGTCATTCATTGTTAGTTCATGCTAATTCACACTGCATTAACTAATGTTAACAAGCACAACTTTTGATTTAAATATTGCATTAGTAAATGTTGAAATTAACATAGACAGAAATTAATAAATGCTGTAGATTGTTTTTGCTTAGTTCATGTTAACTAAAGTAGTTAATTAACATTAACTAATGGAATTCTAAAGTGTTACTATAAATTGACCACCTTCTGCTAAATGGAAATGAGAGGAAAGAATACAATTACTAATATATACATTGCAACCTAAAAACATGTAAATAAAGTGGTTTTATTCAACAAAATATTTTGAAACATATGCTAAATAGATAGTACTTGTTGGACATTATTTGTTGTCCTTAATATAGCAGCTTCCCACATAAATGTGTCATTTCTCTGTGAGTTAATTGTTAACGGATTAAAACTGTGATTCGTGTAGATCCCAAAATGTGAAACGCCCACAAACAATTTATTTTTTATTTTTTGCTAAATGATGTCATATAAAGCATGATGTGCATCATTATTTATTTGTTTGTTTGTCTGTTTGTTTATAATATTCAATATAAAAAAACACCACCAATAACATTTCAAAACGTTTTTTCAAAGCAAAAAACTTTTTTGTAAAATTTTTAATTTTGTCATTTTGTAATTCATAAAGTGCACTCTTTTAATTATGTTTGGGGTATTTTTATAGTGCCGAAACAAACTCCAATATTTTGGAGTCATTTTAATAACTTTAGAACCAGATGACATCAAAGTATGCATCTGAAAAATCATTGTTTTGGTGAAGTTTAACAGGCCAGTTAATTTGTTTTGTGGTAGGGGCCTATATTTTGATTATTTATGTAGTTTCTGAATATTTAAAAAGGATCTATTTCAGAAAATGGTGTCATGGTCTTTATTCTGGGCCTCTGGGCATTCCACACAGCCTTGAAGATGCCATGTTTATGGGGGTGCCAGTGTGTTGTGTGTGTGTGTGTGTGTGTGTGTGTGTGTGTGTGTGTGTGTGTGTGTGTGTGTGTGTGTGTGTGTGTGTGTGTGTGTGTGTGTGTGTGTGTTTGGGTGTTTGTGCGTGGGTGAGGTGTGTTTGCATGTGCATGAGTGGATGAACGAGTTTGTGTGTGTGTGTGTGTGTGTGTGTGTGTGTGTGTGTGTGTGTGTGTGTTTGATGAGGTGTCAGACACCAGCTCCAGGGAAGGTAGGGAATGTTGAGTTTTTTTCTTTGGTTCAGTGAGAATATGGCTACTGTGTCTCTGTTCCAGTTTCTTGATCTCTATGTGGCTACAAAAGTCTCAAGACAGTAACAAAAAACTAAAAAAAACCTCAGTGTGCTTTATTTGGTATATTGGTTGCTTTCTGATTTGGTGGATGCATGTTTGCTTTATTTAGCATTAATTTATTGAAAAAATTGTTTAAATATGTTATAACCATTTTAATCTTCTAATTAAAAATATATTTTGTTTGTAACACCAAAATATACTACATAATGTATTTCAAGGGGCATGAAAATACATTTCCAAAATTAAAATATTAATATTAATTGACCAGTATTAAACATTTTTGGTATACATTTGGTATATATATATTTTTTGACAATCTAAATACAAATAATTTTTAAAAAGTATTTTAATAATGTCCAACAAATATAGGAATAAATATGCGTAACTAAAGCATAAAAAAAAATATTTATGCAAAATGTAAATTAGCAACAAAAAAGGCAAAAAAATATTTAAATTAGCAAAAAAAAATGTTTTTATGTATTTTCAAAAATAGATATCTACAATACGTTTAAAATATATATGGTATTTTGTATTAGCATATGGGACTGCAGTACGAGTTGATCCTTACAAAAATAATTTTTGTTACCAAAGGCTATTTGTCAACATCCCCACTCAGCAGCCTATTGACAGCCACAGAAACAGTGATGTCCAGGCTCCTCTGTTTCACAACTGAATGAATTTCAGTTATTTACTAATGAGCAGTTTGCAGACTGTGCCCAGCCATCTGTCTTTAGTTAGTGTGAGGACACTTCTGTATTCTGTTGTATTATCTGTCAAAGTGTTCATCAGTGAAGTGTGCACAAGAGCTGATCTATTGGGCTGATCTGACCCACCACCCCCACCCCGACACACCACACCCCACTGCTGGGGATGGATAAAAATTAAAACTAATTTAACTTATTTAATCAACAGTTTCACTTTGCAGCTTCTTTGCAGCATTTGTTCGTGTAAATCTGGTATTATTATCTGGTATTATTTTCTTTAATACAGTAGCTTCCCACATAAATCTGTGTGTGTTATTCCTGTGTGGGCTAATTGTTAACAGATTAAAACTGTGTGATCCGTTTAGAATCCAAAATGTGAAACACCCACATAATTTTTTATTTATTTTTTTTTTGTGTGAAAGTTGACATAAAGCATAGAAACTTTTATTATTTTATTATTATGTCATATTTTTATGTTATAAAACCTGACCACATCTGGTTGAATTTAAAAAGGCAACACTTTGTAATAAGGTATTTTACATTAGTTACCGCATTAACTAACAATAACTAATAATGAGCAACACATTTGTTAAGGTATATAAAGTTAATTAAATTCCAACTGTTCATTGTTAGTTTATGTAAGCTCAGGTCCATTAAATAATATTACCAGATACTGCTTTTGAATTTAATGCTTTTTAGGTTTTTTATTGTTAGTTTGTATTTATTTAATGTAGTTAACTAATTACAAATAGAACCTTATTGTAAAGTGTAAACAAATATTTAAATACCTGATAATAAATTATCTGTTGCGCAGGTAAAAGTAATATTATTAATATGATTTAGACTATTTATGAAATATAATGACAGTCATATAGTGACTAGTTCACTATAAAGCATATAAGACTTTAACAAAAAAAAAAGTTCTCAACATTTTCGTTATCATTATTGATGATATTCATAATGTTATTATTGTGTTTGCGTTGAGATGGATTTATGGTTTTTATTCAATCTAAGGAAGTTTCTTTGGAATTTTGAATAATTCCATAAATGTCTTTGCATGCCAACACAAACTAATCACTGAATCAGTCTTTTTTGAACTGATTCATTTAAACTAACAGTTCAAAACGTGATTGAATCAAATGACTGAATCAAATTCAATCTGAGGTTTAAATAAGATGTACTGTTAAAATATCTCTCTTTTAGGGCTCTCATTGTACAAAGAACAAGCAAGAAATGTCCTACTTGTTGCTAAATATCAAATGGATATATTGCAAACATAACCCTAATTTTACAGTATGCTTTAATGTGCTCTAAAATGCTGTCAGACATCTTTTAAATGCAGTGGCGCCTTTGCATTGGCATTTTTGTTGTCTTTTTTTTAAGTTTTCCTGCAGTGGCAGTGGGCAGAGGGAGGCTGACCTGCTGGGGTCAGCGTGTGGGTTTACTGATCTGTTCAGCTCTTTTCCATGAGATGATTCAAGCTGCTACAAACATGCTCCTCTATGCTTCCCTCCCATTGCTTTTGCCTCCAAGGACAAGTTATGAAAGCCTCTCCTTACCTACCATGAGAACAAAAATGATACCTCCCACACACTGCTGAGTTGTATAACATTTAGCGCTATGAGTTTAGGAAGTGTTCGAGAACATATAGATAGGGTGTATGCTGAAAATTAGTTTATTTTTCTTGTTTATATGAGAAATGAGGAAGGAGAAGGTAAGACTCATCTGTCACTCATGTGGGTCAGTTTGGACCAGGAGGCTCCCTGACTGTCTCTCACGGGGGTTTGTTCTAAATAAAAGCCAGTCATTACTCACTTGTCTCTTGCACACTTTGCAGCGATGGTTGGGCGGACCGCTATGATGTCACTGATGGCTTCCAGAGGGAGGCAGCTGGGGGAATCACTATCAAGCTGCAGTCTGCTTACGTCACGTGGTTTGATGATTACTACTTGAACCTGCAGCCGGACACAAACCACAGGAACCCCTGGTTCCCTGAGTTCTGGCAGCACCGCTTCCAATGTCGGCTGAAGGGACATCCTCAAGAGAACACCAAATACAACAAGACCTGCACCAGTGAGTGGAATATGTTCTCACATGAACTCACCACAAATTACATGAGTTTGGGACAGTTTATCTGGATGTCTGGCTTTCCATCAGTTCATCCATCCATTCATCTGTCCATCAATCCCTCTATTCATCTCTTTATCTATCTTCATCCATACATACTGTATATATATCTGCCGTTTCATCAATTCATCTATACTTCTTACATACATCAAGCTTTCATTCCATCAATTCATTTATTCATCATCCATCCATCAATCTGTAAATATATTCACCCATTTATACATCCATTTGTCTTCCCACTATCTATCTATCTATCTATCTATCTATCTATCTATCTATCTATCTATCTATCTATCTATCTATCTATCTATCTATCTATCTTTCTATCTATCCATCCATCTAGTCTTCCATACTTCCTTCCATCCATCCATTTTTTTTTACTTCCACTACTTCATCTGTTCGTCCATCCATCCTTCCAGTACTTTTGTGTTTTTCATCCATTCATTAGTCTTTCATTCCATTATTTCATCTGTTCATTCATATATACATAATCTATCTGTCAATCTTTTTATCCATTATACTTCCATTTGTCCTTCCACTGCTTCATCTACTTGTCCATCCATCCATTAATCTATCTAATAATGCATAACAATCAACAAAAATATAATGTAAATAGAGCAGATGAAAGCACTGAATAGCTATTACAAAAATTGTCTTTAGAACTCAACATATTGTTTGTTCTGTTGTTTGTTTTCTCATAGAGAAAGAGTCGCTCCGACACCAGTATGCTCAGGACACGAAGATGGGATTTGTGATCAATGCCATCTACTCTATGGCTTATGGCCTGCACGCCATGCAAAAGTCTCTGTGTCCTGGCTACGCAGGTCTGTGTGAAGCCATGCGGCCGATTGATGGAGGTAAACTCTTAGAATTCCTCATGAGGACAAACTTCACTGGCGTCTCGGGAGAAGTGGTGCTGTTTGATGAGAATGGAGACTCCCCAGGGAGGTAGGAATCATTCATATTTTACTCCAAACACAAGAATGTGCTTCTAAACTCCTTTCAAAGAGAATGAAAACAATCTCTTGTTGGAGTCATTGTGATTTTCAAAAATACCTTCCTTCAGACTGAATGGCTTTATGAGCAAAACATGAATGATGCTGGGTTAACAGTTTCACGTCCATAACAGTGCTTTTATGTGTTTTTCCAGGTATGAAATCATGAACTTTAAACAGATGAGTGAGGAGGACTATAGCTACATCAACGTGGGCAGCTGGGACAACAGTGGGCTGAAGATGGATGACGAGGAGATTTGGGCCAATAGCAGTGCGATCATCAGATCAGTGTGCAGTGATCCCTGTGAAAAAGCTCAGATAAAGGTGAAAATGTGTCAGTGTATATGTGTTTTTATATTAACCTTTTAACTGTCACCCCCATTTTTGAACATAGACGTGAAAGGACACTATTCACACTTAAATTGTTATAATTCATAAACGCTTTTGAATACAGACCAACGGTTGGTCTCTTTTTAAAGAAGACAATCTGCAGATTATTGCAGAAGTGAAATCATTTCAAAAAATGAAAGTATAAATAAGTTATAGAAGTTTAAATTTACTGTAAATAAATTTATTATTTAATTTTTATTATATTTTATATAAAAAATAAATATTTTATAAAATATGTTTAAATCCAAAATTGCTATAAAATTAAAGCCATATGTCTAAATAAGTTGTGTTCCAAATTTGAAGTTGATATAAAAAAAATGTAGGTTCATATGCAATTTTGTTTAGGCGTTATACCACAAAAAGCCACCGGGTGCCATTGAAACTCCATTGAATTTTTTGGATGCATTTTTCTGTCACAAATGTATCAATTTCTCTCTCAATATTATGTCTATGACAAAATATGGAACCAAATATGGAATCTTGAGACTCAGACCTTTTCAACGATATGTATTTTGTCAAGATTATGAAAAGTTTTGATTCTAAAAGACCGTAATATATTTGGAATATGACCCCTCCCACTAAGGGGGGGGAGCACGCTAAAAGATTTTAAGTACGATTTCCATGGTAACGCAGTGTCCGATTTCAAAATGGTTTTCATAGGATGAATTTGGAGTATTTAAGCTTTCAAATGACATATAATTTATGATGATTACTAAAACATGTGATAGGGAAAAAGGAAGCGGAGCAGATTTTTTGTGACAAAGGTCAGAACGCCTGTTATGATGTATATGTTTTGAGGTGCCCTCTTTTTATAAATTAATATTTTACTGTTCCTTCATAATTTTTAACAACAAAAAGGGGTCAAATATCTATTAAGGAGTCTTAGACCTTTCCAACGATATATATTTTGTTATGATTAGATTAGGATATAATTGTAATATATTGAAGTAAATTTAGGCGTCCCGTATACGGGACGGTGACAGTTTAGCAATGCACTAAAAACCACTTCGAACACTGTAGCAACCGCATAGAAGTGCACTGAAACCACCCACAACACTTTGGCATTGTGGTGGCAGCCTTGAGAGCAAGTATTTTCTTTCTATAACTTACATAACTTGACATCTCTGTTCTGACCACCTTAGGTTATCCGTAAGGGTGAGGTGAGCTGCTGCTGGACCTGCACTCCGTGTAAAGAAAATGAGTTTGTGTTTGATGAATACACCTGTCGTATGTGCGAGCTTGGATCTTGGCCTACAGATGACCTCACAGGTGAATCTACATCCACCTTCAGTGCACAAAGTATTTCTTGTAGTTCATTCAGAAGTCAAAGCCACATAAGCTTATCATCTCGTAAAGCAGTGTGTGATATAAGTATCTGGGTCATGGAATAACATTGGAGACCCATTTATCTCTAAGAGCGTTATTTGAGAATCTGGACCATGGCAACTTAATGCCAGAAACAGAGATTTGGACTTGGCGGGGGTCCCCATCAGAATGTTCCAGAATTGCTGTCAAGCGTAAGCCCTGAAGCAGCAGTCTCTCAGCATGTAGTACATTCCCGAGAGCTGAGGCCGCACTGCTGTTCATGCAAGAGCCTTAATGACAATGTTTGACATTTAGTAGCAGGTGGTTTTGAGTTTGGGTTTCTGCGGTTCTTTTTTAATTTAGTAGTTTTGGACTAGTGTTTACTGTATTTATTCACTGTACAAGAAATTAAAATGTTAAAATTACTTTTAAAACATCCAATTACTTTTTTTTAAGCTCAACTCTATTTTTCAGGCTAGTTCAGCAAATGTGCATATATGGTAATACTAATATTTAAGAGTAAACAGTGGCACTTTATAATAATCTCCAACACTTTACCATTAGTTAATTCATTAGATATCATAAATTAACAATGAGCTATTTTAGTAATTCATAAACACATTTATTGATCTTGGTTTATGTTGATTTCTACATATGCTAAGATAGTTAAAATATTCTGAGTTGTATAAATTAACATTAGTAAATGAATGAATGTGAATTAATAATGAACAATAGTGCATTCATAATTTAACATTAAAGTAGTATTAGTCTTGGTGATGAAAATGTAATAGTTAATTGAGTAATAAAAATGTAAAATGACAATTAAATAATTAAAAATAAACTTTCTATCAATACATAAATAAATAAATGAAAATTGTTTACCTGCATGTCATATGACCGTTAACCTACATGCAAATTTGTTGTTACATAATATCAAGTATTTGTAAGTATTTCAAAATATTTTCAGGAAAAGTGTAAAGGGGTTCAGCTGACTAAAACCTTGTGAATCCTTGATCTAATAAATTGTGAGTGCATGATTCCAAGTTTTTTTTTAATTCAAACTAAATCATGTCGATTCATACTAATGTTAATGAATTGAACCTTACTGTAAAGTATTCATGTTTATACTCAAATATGAGCATTAATGCCTGATTTTTAGCTGGGCCAGCCTCAAAAATGCTGTATTTAGTGCTTAAGAAGCACAGCTTATCGTGCAGCTTGTATCATATTTTATTCCTGATTGAAACATGTTATTGAAGTGTAATTTTGACAAACATTTACAGAGCTTTCAGAGCATGACTAAAAATAGCTGCCCAGGGGCATTACAAATATGGCTGCCGAGTACGCCCACTTGCCCTAAAGGCACTTTCACAAAAGCCTTTGATAATCAAAACCATCACTTTCCAGAGTAGCTTTTGGTGCTGCTGGTTTATGAATCTGACCTGTAAAGACGAACCAAACCTCCAGTATCATTTGACCAACCACATTAAAACCATCCAAACCAAGACTCAGTTTCATGCTCATTCACTGTCTGTTGATGCAAATCGCACATGCTAAATATATCAGCTCTTGTTTGTCAGCCTCTAATGCATAATGCATGGCTTGGTTGAATGGATGGTTTTGTTTATTTTTGCACAATTTATTTATTTATTTTTTTTGGTTTGTAAAGTTGCACGGTAATTCAGCCACCAGTTTTACTGTGTTATCTACATAAGGATTTGGATGTTCATTGTTCTCTGTACAATTTTAATGCCACACATCAGTGATTCTGAATAATCATTGACATAGGCCCTATACCGACTAGCTAAATTTATGTTTGCTTTGCACATAGATCTTTATGCAAGTGGTAACATTTTATTTGAAGTTTCAGGGCCAACTCATAGTAATGCCTTATTTCTGATTCAAAAAGTGATTCAAATTTTAATCTAATTCATTAAATTATTAATGTAATTAATTGAAAATTAATTGTACATCAAAAATGATTGAGAATTTCCTCCCAAAAGGATCATTTTAGACTTTAAATGATTCTTTTGGGAGGAAATTCTCATTCTTTATTGTGTTAGATGAAAAAAGCATTGAATAGATATTACACAAAGTAATTTGAGAAATAAATATTTTACAAAAATAAAATGTTTTTTTAAAACACTTTTAACACTATTAACCAGTTGCTTATAAGCACCCCTCTTATTAACATATTGCCTGTTTATTAGTACTTATAAAGCACATATTCTGCATGATCATATTCTACATCCTTAATCCTACCAAATACCTAAATGTAACAACTACCGTATTTTTCGGACTACAAGTCGCACTGGACTATAAGTCGCATATATTTAGAACCAAGAGAAACATTACCGTCTACAGCCGCGAGAGTGCGCTCTATGCCTTCAGTGTAGACTACAGGAGCACTGAGCGGCAAAGAGCGCCCTCTCGCGGCTGTTGGCGGTAATGTTTTCTATTGGTTCATTTCTCTTAGTTCAGTTCTCTCGGTTCATGTCAAATTAGTTTTGATAAATAGGTCGCACCTGACTATAAGTCGCAGGACCATCCACACTATGCAAAAAAAGTGCGACTTATAGTCCGGAAAATACTGTACTTTACTATTAATAAGCACCAAATTAGGATTTATTGAGGCAAAAGTCATTGAGAATTTGACTTTAAAAAAAGTGTGACCAAATACAATATTTAACATTGCATAAATAATGATAATAAATGGTTTTAAATATTGGAATATGAGATTATTAAAAGAAATTAAATGATACTCCGAATCAGAAACTAAAACCACCAGTAAGCTATTTCTTAATGAGTGAGTCATTTAGTGTCATTCATTCAAATTGTTTGTTCAAACAGCTGATTCATTCACAAACTAAGCAAGTGACTGTCTATGAATGGGTCAATGAATCATTGGCTTACTTAATTAGTTCAAAAACATGGACTCATTCAATATCGAAACACCACTGTGTTGCTTAAGAAATGCAAAACAGTTCTGCTGTGGCTTTGTTTGGAAATACTGTTTTTTAACTAAATTTTGTAAGTTAATTACAAAAATGTTACATTTCATTTTTACATTGTAATTATAAATTTAAGTACTGAGTAATATTAATTAACGACTATATGGTTAGGGTTAGGAAAAGGGTTTTGGCTTAGGGTTACCTGCATGCAATTATTCATAATTAATTGTTATCATAATAGTAAGTGCATGTAACATGCAACAAGGACACCTAAAAATAAAGTTTTACTCAAAACTAATGTAACTGTAATCTGTTACAGTTACTGAGAATTTTTTTTTGTCTTAATAATTAAATTAATTACAGTTACTTGCAACTGAATATTTTTTACACACATACAGATGTGATTTATTTCTTTCCCAAATTGCTTTGACCGCTTTAAAATATTAGACACCAAAGTTTCAGGAGTTTAGGACAGAATAGGACACATACTGTTTTATTTCCTATTTGGGTTTATATGTTGTTGTTGTTTTAAGATTAACTGTTTATTTTTCAAGGCTATATTAGATGCTAGTGTTTTCTTATTATGATTTTAAATCTTTATTTAACCTCAGAACAATCTCAAAGTATAAAGAGGTGCTAAAGTATAATTTTGTGGTGGCTGTGTTTTGAAATTAAATTATTATAATATTAATTCTAGAAGAAGGATTAAATTCTAAAGCTCATTATAGCAGGAATGATTCTGATTAGGTGTCAAGTGTTTTTATCATTCATCAGCAGGAAAAAAATTTTTTAGGAAAAGTGATTCCAATTATAGTTTCTCTGTGCATTTATCATTATAGTTGTGGTGTGGGCTCTTCTATTCTTTAATACTGAGAACGATTTTTAGTTTAGAGCTATATCTTTATTTTTATTGTTATCTTTATCGTTATCTTTATCATTATCTTCCTTGGTGTAAACAGGCCTTTAATAGTTAAAACATTTGTGAGAAATTTAGAAAAGTAATCAAATTAAATTAGTTATTTTAATAAAGTAATTTAAATAGTTACACTACTTATTAGATTTTAAATAGGGTAGCTTGTAACCTATCTCATTTTCAAAGTACTTTTAATGCATTTTTTTCCATTTAACATGTTAAATCAGCCCTACTAATTACATTAACGTCTCAAATTTATGTCCCTTAGGCTGTGAGCCAATCCCAGTTCAGTACCTTCTGTGGCTAGATCCTGAGCCAATCGCCGCCGTGGTCTTTGCCTGCCTCGGCCTGCTCGCCACCATCTTCGTCACTTTAGTTTTCATCAGGTTCCACGATACGCCGGTGGTAAAGTCCTCCAGCAGGGAGCTGTGCTTCATCATCTTGGCTGGCATCTGTTTGGGGTACCTGTGTACATTCTGCCTCATCGCCAAACCGCACGTGGCCTACTGTTACTTGCAGAGGCTGGGAATCGGGCTCTCGCCAGCCATGAGCTACTCGGCCCTAGTCACCAAGACCAACCGCATCGCTCGCATCCTTGCCGGCAGCAAGAAGAAGATCTGCACCAAGAAACCTCGTTTCATGAGTGCCTGTGCCCAGCTGGTCATCGCCTTCATCCTGATCCTGATTCAGCTGGGCATCATTGTGGCGCTCTTCATCATGGAACCTCCGCAAGTGATCTACGACTATCCGTCCATACGCGAGGTGCACCTCATCTGCAACACCACAACACTCGGAGTGGTGGCGCCATTGGGTTACAACGGGCTGCTCATCCTCAGCTGCACCTTCTACGCCTTTAAGACCCGCAATGTCCCCGCCAATTTCAACGAAGCAAAATACATCGCGTTCACCATGTACACCACCTGCATTATCTGGCTGGCTTTCGTGCCAATTTATTTTGGGTCAAACTACAAGATAATCACCATGTGTTTCTCCGTTAGCCTCAGCGCTACCACTGCGCTGTGCTGCATGTTTGTGCCCAAAGTCTACATCATGTTGGCCAAACCTGAGAGGAACGTACGCAGTGCTTTCACCACGTCGACGGTTGTTAGGATGCACGTGGGTGATGGGAAAGCTGCCTCGGCCGCTAGCCGGTCTAGCAGCTTGGCTAAACTGTTCAGACGAGGAGGCTCTGGCACAGACACCGTCAGGTCAGTATGAGGCCAGTGTTATTTTAATTTAATTTATATTTTAGTATTTTTATATACTATTACAGTTTAATTTAGTTTTTATTTAAGTTTCAATTTTAATTATGGTTTTCAGTTAGTTTGTTACAGTGTGTGCATTTGTCAATTTTATTAGTTTTTCTTTTTTAATATTACTAATAAGGAGTAATTTGTTGTTTAGTTATAGTTTTTAGTTTTTTAGTTGTAATTTTTTAGTAAATCTAATATTTATTTTTAAATGTTTATTTATATTTTATTAATTATGCATAATATTTAATTTTATTTATTATTTGTTCATTAATATTACAATACTTATTTATATATTTTTTTTCACATAATTAAAATTTAATTTAGCTTTTTTTCAATAACCAAAAATATAAGAGTTTTTAGTCAATAATAAAACTGTACAATAAATGCTTGGTCATAATTTCAGAATTGAGATTAATTTATTCAGCTCTCTAAGGTTGGGAATTGAAAAATATGTTGTTGTTTTTTTTGTTGTTTTTTTACTTTTTCTTTAGTGTTCTTTTAACCCTTTTAGTGCCACCCCCCATTTTTGAATATATATTGACCGGCAGTGGGTCGCAGGTGTCACTGATTTTCCAATCATTGCCGGCCTCCCTCCTTGTTCCCACGTCCCTCGGCCCTGCCCAACTCACCACAATAGATGAGAAAGTGCACTATTCAAACTTTAAACTTGACTATTCAAACTACTCCAATTCATGGACGCTTTGAAACACAGACCTAAGGTTGGACTCTTTTTTAAGAAGACAATCTGCAGATTATTGCAGAAGTGGAATCATTTCAAAATATTAAATTATCAAATAGTTAAAGACATTTAAATTCACTTTTAAAGAAATGCACTGTACCATTTTTATTTTATTTTATATAAAATAAATATTTTTCAAATTATTTTTGAATCCAAAACTGCTATAAACTGAAAGCTTTGTCTGAATAATTTATGTTCCAAATTTGAAGTTGATATAAAAAAATTCCTGAGAGATTTTATTTAGGGCATTATACCACAAACAGCCACTGGGTGCCATCAAAACTCCATAGAATTTTTTATATGCATTTTTCTGTCACAAATGTCTAAATATTTCTATCAATATTACTTCTATCACAAAATATGGAATCTTGAGACTCAGACTTTTCCGATGGTATGTATTTTGTTAAGCCTTTTTTTTAAATCAAAAGTTTTGATTAAAATAAAAAAAATCCATAATACATTTTGTAATATGACACCTGACTCCACCCACTAAGGGGAAGGAGACTGCCAAAAGATATTAAAGTACCATTTCCATGGTAACGCAATGTCCGATTTCAAAATGGTTTTCACAGGATGAATTTTGAGGTTGTAGGTTTTCAAATGATATGTCAGTTATGAGTATTACTAAGATAAAAAGACCAATGAGACCCCACCAATGGGTCGGTGGCACTTAAGAGGTTAAACTTTGGTTTAATGGAATTCACACTAAATGAATTTAAGGATAATGAGGCATGACGTCTCAATTCTTTTTCATGTCAGTTTTGAAAATCCATATTTTTATTTATTTAAAAGAATATGATGTGCAGTCACTGCTCTCAGTTGCAGAAGAAGCCGCTTCAGAAAAATAAATATATTAAATCTGTTTATCTCCCAGTAATGCCTGCCAAAGGTTTGCTTTTGAGGATGAAAATGAGTTTACACTGAAAATGAATCAACTCCCCAACTGAGCATATTTTAGAGCACATAAAAAAAAAACGCCAATATTCCCCTCGAAAGAGAAAAAAGAGCCCCAACCAATTATAATGTATGCCTGTGAATCATTCCTGGAGCAACTCCGGAGTTACGCACATTTGGGTCGATGAGTCCCCAGGTGCATTAGGAGAAGTGAAGTTAGAGATTTCCTGTCTGACTTATATAGGATTGAATGAGGGTGGTAATTGTGCTTGGAATGAATGGATTGGAATGGCTAATAGCAGGATCTATTCTCTCTTGCCTTTAAGGTGTAGTATTACACATTAGCAAGAGTGTAGCAGCATTGTGAGGACACTCTCGCCTCACTGTTTTAAAAAAGGTGATTCTGTGGCCTGAATAAATCCAAACTAGTCCATAAATGTAATCTAATTTTCCGTGTTTTAAAGGCAGACAGTTTTACAATCAATTACAATGCTCCTTTTTTCCACTTTATCTCCTTATATATTTTAGTGATTATTATTAGTAGACATAGCTCAATTTGAAAAAAAAAAAAATAATAATAATAATTCACAGACATGTTGGTTATTAACTAATTTGTTTATTACTATTAATAAGCAGCAAATTGGGAATTTATTGAGGTAAAAGTCGTAGTTAATAGTGAATAAGTGTTTCCTATTCTAAAGTTTAACCGTAACATTTTTTCATAATTTGTACATTTGAAAAAAAAAATTTTTTTATGAAGTTTAAACGTGTATTTATGTTTAATGAATCAAATACACATTGCTGTTTTCTTTCAACAGTTCCAACGGCAAAACAGTGACCTGGGCACAGAACGAGAGAAATTACAGGCCAAACCTGTGGAAACGGATCTCAATCCACATTAAGAAAAAAGAAGAGGCCAACCAGACGGCCATTATTAAGCCCTTCTCAAAGGGCTGTGATCGGCCTCCGGAATCTGGGGTGAAGCTGGCATATGATGGGTCTCAGAAAAACCAGCGCTACCCTGTTACCTACTGCCCCCGAACCCCTTCCCCGCTGCCAACCGTTTGCCAGCGGCCATCGATGCAGAGGCGGGAAATAGAAGAGCGAGATGAAGAGCGCGCACCAGTGGTGGCTATACCCTCATACCTGACTGAGCGCTTGCAGCATGGCGCCCCATCCCAGACCTGCATCATGGATCAGATCAGCTGTGTGGTAAGTCGATTCACAGCCAACATCACTGAACTCAATAGCATGATGCTGCCTGGTTCACCGCCGGGAACAGGCGTAAACGTCGCCACCGCCCCGGTCCCAAGACCCTGCTCCCCTACTTTCCGTCTCCACCCGCAAGAAAGGCCACATCCAACCACCGTCACCACTTACGCAGACGTGGTGGCCGCAGCAAACACCAACCCTCACTCTGCAGTTGGCATCGCTGGGGGCATCATCACCGGTGGGAGTAGCCCTGCTTCACCCGCCAGCCTTTTTGACAGCACCTATGACTCTTCGTGTGTGGTCAGGACCACTGATTTTGAGGACCTGGGTGCCTTGACACCTCCTTCTCCATTTAGGGACTCCTCCGTGGACTCGATCAGTGAATCTCCCACATCGCCAACCTCACAGCTGCCATTGTGTGAGCCCTGCTCCCCGATATACGACCAGCTGGTGTTTCGCCACTACAGCCAGAGCTCCTCTTCGCTCTGAGAGATTATTCGGAGCGCAGGAAGGAGATTGAGAGGCAGCTACTGAGATCCTGCATCTGCTTAGACTGCAAAACCCAGCTGTAAATGTCAAGGAGTGTAAACTCTTAATATAGAAGCACTCACTAAGGACGTTTTATGGTGCTTGGAATCCAGCCCATCCTCAAAATACCGATCTGCGTAGGGAAAGACACTTCACCAAACTGCTTTTCAGATAATTAAGGATGTACTTGAAATGCTCTCATGCACTAGAGCGCTCTGACAAGTTTATGGTCCTTCTTGGCAAGACGTTACTGATGTTGGTCAGTTTGTGTACCACAAGTTTTCATGGCTTTACAGCTACTTAATAACATTCCAATGACGTCAATCTACACAGGTGGGAAAAATGACAAAACTCCTGCTCCAGGCGATGTCTTTTTTTTATCTCTCTTGTTGCAAGATGCCTGAACGTCTTGCATGATTCTTCACGTACAACGGAAGCGCAAATGGTTGAATGTAGGACCAAATGAAGCCTTTGAGCATAAAGTAGTTTGTTTAAATATTGGTCATTTTTGTTGTTTCCTAGTTTAGAGGTTGCATGTTCTGCCACTTCGTATAACTTCAGATAAAATCATATTTATTATTATATTTTTCATAATAAATCAAATAGAAGGGGGGATTGTAAGGGAAGGTTTATTTAGATATTGAACAAATCTAACACTTTAATATAGATAATATGTCTTTCAGATGACTGGATTTATTTATATGAACATATCCCAGTATTACTCGAAGTATTTAATAATAAATCTTTCACTTTTATTTGAAAGATGGAATTTGAGAAATGATACAAACTAATGGGAGATTCAAGAAAACTCAACTATTTATACTACTTAAATTTTTGGGGTGAGAAAGATTACATATACATGAAGCAATATATGTGAATGCAGGGCCTATTCCAAAAAATAGAATAATTCCATTTGCAAATAATTTCCTTTTTTAATCCACTCAGGCTTTTGTTCCAAATCCATAAATACAGTAGATTAGCCAAAAACGAAATTCCCATTCTTATTACACTGTGGACAGGGCATTACAGTTTCCATTGGCAAAGCCTATAAACCATATGGAAGTCTTCAATTAAAGACAGGATTTTTGTATTAACTTTATGAACTTATTTAAGTTTAACTGTTTAGACTTAGTAGGAATGAAGATTGTACCTACCAACAGACATCTATTCTTTAAATCAATGTGCAGTATTCTTCTTGAATAGATGTAATGTACTAAAGTCACATGTTTGCATGCAAAGTAGTGCCATTAGTTGAAATAAGTGCTTAATGTTCTTTTGAGAACTTTTGTACATTTTCTAAAAGTCTTTTGCATTTTTTGCTCTTTGCCTTTTCTGACAAGACATTCATAGAATGTAGGTTTCAGCCATGTGTGTGTGATGTATTTTTCTACTAACTATTTGTGCTGATTCAATATGATGGTCTTAGTGGATTAAGCTTTGTGACAGTGGGACGAATGTAGCTTGCAATATATCTGTTACTTTGAGGTTTTAGTTATGATGTGAATAAGCCTTTTTTAACTCTCTTCAAAGCTTGTAAAAATATTGGTTTCACCTGAGTGTTATTAAAGGGGACTCAATTACAAATGTTTTTTTCTTTAATTATATGAGTGTGTGTGTGTGTGTGTGTGTGTGTGTGTGTGTGTGTGTGTGTGTGTGTGTGTGTGTGTGTGTGTGTGTGTGTGTGTGTGTGTGTGTGCGTGCGTGCGTGTGCGTGTGCGTGTGCGTGTGTGTACTGCCTAGGGCCCGGGATCTTGTGCAGCGCCCCTGCTAGGGACTGGCTATCACTGCTCTGACCTCATGAGTCCGTTAGTGTCCTATTATTTTGATTCGCTCTCGTCACTTATGACAGAACAGCTAATCACGAAGATCTTGTCTTTGGGAAAGATTATTTTATTAACTTATGCCAGAAACAGCAAATCTTTTTAAAAACTGGTTGTTGTTTTCACTTCATTGCATTGTTATAATTCGTAAAATTTGTACCCGACAACTGGTGACTGACACTGTTACATTGAATCGGAAGCGCTGATTTTTACTCTCATTTGAAGCTTTGAGAGTGATATATATATATATATATATATATATATATATATATATATATATATATATATATATATATATATATATATATATATATATATATATATATATAATCACAAAAAGAAGTCTTTGGAGACGCTATGCACCATGACTAGAGGTTTCATGGTTGTGTTATTTTCACAGTTTCCATGATTAAGTGTGGAATGCAGTTCCAGGCCCCCTTTAGTCTCTTCCTTTATGTACTTCTCTCTATCTTTATGTTAGAGTACATGCAACAGACAGACAGACAGACAGACAGACAGATAGATAGATAGACAGATAGACAGGCATACAGACAGACAGACAGATAGATAGATAGATAGATAGATAGATAGATAGATAGATAGATAGATAGATAGATAGATAGATAGATAGATAGATAGATAGATAGATAGATAGATAGATAGATAGATAGATAGATAGATAGATAGATAGATAGATAGATAGATAGATAGTTTTGCGTCTGTCATCATGAGTAAACAAAATCTGAATGGCAGTATATTTAATGCACGAGCAGTTTGTCTGACAGCTGGTCACAAGTTTCCCCACGCCCTGGGCGGTGCCAGATTAAGTTCAATGACAGATGACTAGTGAGTGTGATAAACACTGGGCACACAAATGTCCTCAGCGATGCATAGCAATCGGAAAGAGCATTTGTACAAAATCCTTGTCATCGGTGATTTGGGAGTAGGGAAGACCAGCATCATCAAGCGGTATGTGCATCAGACGTACTCCACTAACTACAGAGCGACAATCGGAGTGGATTTTGCGCTCAAAGTTCTCAACTGGGACTCAGAGACGGTCCGGCTGCAGCTGTGGGACATCGCAGGTAAGAGAAAGTATGCTATGGCAGTGCGTCAAAGCCTAGACATCAGTGTCAGCATTTATTAAAAATATGCTGAAATGCAAAAAAATAAAAATGCTATTGTTTTTAAGTAGCACACAAAACACGTGATGAAATTGTCACTAAATAGTCATGCGTTGTTCTTTAAAAACTGTTACCACCATAGATTCAGCCAAAATGTAATAGTTACAGTTATTGTTACTGCAATAAACCCGAGAGGTTAACCACAAGTACCTAAATAAATAACTCTTCGTACACTTAAAACGTACAATGTAAAAATAGGCTATTCGTAATTTTAATGGAATAGGCTGTACATAGGTTAAAAATGTGTATTTTATTTTAAAATAAATTGTATTTAATAGGATTAGTTTTATCACTAAAATTGAAATTTGACGACCTTATAGTATTTCTTTAAACTTTAAAATACAGAAAACTAACCTTAGTTTTGCTACAAATAAAACAAAACAAAAACAGGGTAACCATGATTTTGCTGCACTAACCATGGTTTAAAAATGGGATTTGTAGTAAAACTGTTTATACAAACGTTAATCATTCCGCTAAAACATGTTGGCCTACACTTTTACTATAGTAAAATCATGGTTAATTTTAAGGGCTGGGTTTGTAAGGTGGAGATCCGTGAAACTTTAAAGAGCAACTCTTTGTCAATATTAAATTAGTCCATTACGATTTAACGTCGTTCATTTAAATGTCAGTTGATCTGCGACAAAATACGTTCCCAAACCAGAAACTTTTGCTCGTTCCTGTAATCGTCCTCCTCACGTGTCAGGCACGCGCCGCTGAGAACTGGTTCTCCGCGTGCCCTCTCGGAGAGGTCTCTCATGTGAGCCAGACTGAGAGATGAAGCACGCGGATGAAACTGTGGGAAAATCTCTGTAAACAAACCACGGGCAAGTGTATTTCCAGCACTTACTGTTCTCAGTCCTCAGCTGCGGCCAATTTCACTTTAAAACAGCACTGCTCGAAACAACAGCACAATTTCAAGACAAAAAGGCATATAAGAAATATAACCTACATAGGTAACCAATGTAGTTCTTAAAATGTTTACTAAATTAATATAGAAACACAATTAAGCTTATATACCATGGTAACCTAATTTCCACCTAATTTCCACCAGGCTATTCTTATTACTTTGGAACCATAAAAAACACCTTCAAGCTGTAGGCTATATGAAGCTATATCTTTCTGCCATTGTGTTTGCATCACTCTAGTTGTATGGTGTATGATGCCTAATGCAGTTGTACAGTAGTAAACCACTGATATTCTAAACCGGACCAAGGAGCTGAAGGATTTGTTCTTCATCATTACTATACTGTCATCGTTAGGACTGGCTTTTTGTAACTCTCATCCTGAAATGACTCAGAAGTCATACTTTCATGGTCATAAACTCCTCGTGGGATTCATAAACTCCTCATTGCTGCCCAGGAAGTCATCTGACATACAGTTTCATGAAGTGAAACACGCTGAGTTCATTTTCCCTATTAGTGATTGATTTCATCAAAAGGAAGCAATTTTGCCAAGTTGTCAAGTTACACACTTTATGTAATAGGCATTCCACGTTGCTTCATCAACTTTCAGTCAACAATAGCAGCAAAAACTCTTATTCAAACCTGAAAATTGCATTTTGTTCATAAACGTATTAAGCAAAGGCAAGATATACATTTAGACTTGACTGATGATTTACATTCATATTTTATTGTATAACACCTGTGCAGTATCTCAAAAGGCCATATGGATTAACAAAGCTAATACAGCATTTCTTGTTTCGTGGTCCATCAAGTGCAAAGCAGACTGCTGTCAGACCCACGGAGATCAACATTCACCTCCTGATTCTAATTTTGAACAAATAACAGAACTGAGAGAAACAGCTGTCCTAGGGAATGTTGTATAATGCTGGCAGCCCAGATGAGTGGCTGCATTCAGAGTCAGACAAGAGAAAGGCACACAGATGGAATGTGCCAGAACGATGCACATTGCAGGAAAGTGCATTCACAAAAAAAAAAAAAAAAAAAAAAAAAGAGTCATGTGTTCTTCACCAGCAGATTCATTATACTAAATGTAATCATGCCACATTTATCCTGGCACAGGCTTTTTCTTAGAATTTTTGACCATGAGCTGCTGCTTAAAGTTTAAGCAATTTATGCATTCAGTACACTAGTGTTCTAAAGTTTTAGGCAGACTTTAATTTAGTAATAACACATTATATTTACTGTGTTTTCCACCAAACAAATTCAGCTTTGGTGAGCATATGAAACTTCTTTCAAGAACTTTAAAATAAAAATCCAACCTCAAACCTTTGAATGGAAGGGAAATTTGGCTTGGTGTGTCCTGCTTTTCCCAATTGTTTAACACCTATTTTCTCCCTTTCCATCTGCACTGGAAGGTCAGGAACGGTTCGGGAACATGACGCGGGTTTATTACCGGGAGGCCATGGGGGCGTTCATTGTTTTTGATGTCTCTAGACCCACCACGCTTGAGGCTGTCTCCAAATGGAAGGAGGATCTGGACTCAAAATTAATACTTTCAAATGGCCAGAGTATCGCCACTGTGCTCCTGGCCAATAAGTGCGACCAAAATAGAGACTTTCTGACTGACAACAGCTTGAAGATGGACCAGTACTGCAAGGAGAATGGATTTGTGGGCTGGTTTGAGACATCTGCTAAGGTAAGGCATAGCATTTTGGTATCATTTTAGACAGAGCAACCGTAATGACAGAGAATATTTGTGTCTTTCTACAAAAAAAAAAACCTACAGTACTATGGCATAGTGATGGTTTCAGATGCTAATACAATGGTAATTTGATATGTCATTGTGGTACATTCACTAATTAGTGCATTCATGTACCATGGTATCAAGGTTAGGGTTAGCTAATCCTAACCACCTATATGTACAATAAAAATAGCCTTTCTATCCCACTGACAGTGGTCTAACGACTATCTTTTGACAGAACTTGTATTGTCAGAGCCTTTAGTGCTTGATTAAAGCTTCTGATTGAAGGTTATTAATATTTGCTTGCTAATTAGACCTGCCACTCACATGCAGAGCAGTTGCCGAGGGAAACGGGAGAATGGACTGTTGGTACATTGGGACAGTCTAATTAAATACAGTCGAGAGGTTTCAAAGGGATTTATTTCTTTATTTCAGCACTAAATGAAGAGTCCAATCAGACTTCCATCTAGTAGCATTTTCATGGGTTTTAATAATTCCTTACTGTTCACAGGTCAAGTGCATTGGCATTAAACACGTCTTATTTCCAAATGATCAAATCAAACTATCTGAAATCTGGTTGTCTAAAAAATGTTTAATGTATGTTCTTTCTCTCTAAATTTTAGGAAAACGTCAACATTAATGAAGCTGCCAACTTCCTCGTGAAACACATAATTGCCAGTGAGAATGATATCTTGAAATCAGTGGTTCCAGATACCATCTCTCCTCAGCTCCACTCTGATAAAGAAATGACTTGTTCTACATGTTTCAAACCCTGAGAGAAGGTGGCAGCAATCTATGGCAGCAGTATTGGTAGTCCTGGGAGCCTCATCCCTCCGATTCCAGCACTATGGTCAACCACAGAAGAGCCGCAACAACCTCAGAGATCTGTCTGTTAATAACAGACACTTTGAGCTTGAACACAGAGTAAATGTATTTATGTCCGAAGCTGCACTTTTCGTTTTTTGGTCTTTTTGTGTTTTTTATGTCTAACAAAACCTGGGGATTTTTGGACTGGCATGCTTGACTGAACAAGGTAAAAGATTAGAACTTCTTTCTGTCAGACACAGATAGCTGTCTATGTTTTCAGAAACAGAAATGTTTTATCAGTATGTAAATCAAAATATAGTTATCATTTCTGGTTCTGGTGGACTGAGTTTTAATAACCCCAGTGTTATATGAAAAATAACATTATACTTTTTTGACTTTAATGTCACTTTCAGAAGTGTTTTGCATTTGCATTTCAGATATATTCCTGATCTGATGTCACTAAAAATTTTAAAGATATATTGCATTTGGGTTTTGCATTTTCACATTTGAAACAGGAGGTTATGGTTAAGTTTCTTCACATTCACAAACCAGAGTTTGCTACTTGCTAATTGGTGGCAGGTAGTATTATGGGAGGGGCATGTTCACTCTAGAGCATTTGATTGGACAAAATTAGTGTAGTTCATGACGAGTCATCAGTATTTTTCTTTGGTTTACTCTTAAGCAGTTCATTTTAAAAACTGTTTATTTAATTTTTAATTTTAATTTAATGCAACGTTACTTTTGTGAAAGTTGCCAGGAACATTCACCTATTTCTGAATGAAGGTTATTGATCTTATGAACAATTCATCCGCGCATAAGTTTCAATTAAATATTCAGTCCGCCTCCATCCAATCAACATCTAATGGACAGGGCATTTAACCTCTACCAGTTTACTGTTTATTCTGTAGTATACATGTTTTACCACATTGACGGTGTCATGCTAAAATAAATTCTTCTTTACAGGCTTTTTGTGGTTTTAATTTACAGGATATTCTGCAATAACATGTATTTATAATCAAGTTAAATGTCTCTTAATTTTTTGTGCAAAACAGATTTCTCAAATTATATCTTTAAAAAGAGAGCTGCCAACCTCTTTCCCAATCGCTCTGTCTCCTTGAACATCCTGGCCCTTCTTCTTATCTACTGCCATCCTTCCATTTCATCCCATTTTTCACTCCTATTTCAATCTCTGCATCTCACATCTCCTTTGCAATGATTCACTGTATGACTCATTCACATTATATAAATCTCCCATGATTCCCTACATCACCATGTGCTTTATTCAAATCCTTTAATGTGTATATTGATCTACTGGCTTTCCATATCCATCTGCACCTGCTGCAAACACAGATTTTATTCTCAGATATTATTTGTATCTCTGTGGGAGGTGTTGTGTTGTGGGATTGTATTGTATCATTAAATACAGTATTAGTCCGTGAGCTATTTCATCAATATGTTGTGAAGGTATAAAGAAACACTTTGACATTTGAAAGTCTGTTTTTTTTGTTTTGTTTTTTTTTGAGGTTTTACAGTATAATGTAACAAAGAAACATTTTTATGCTACGACAAATGAATGAAAAAATGTTTTAAGTGTACATTTATAATAGCTGAATACAATAAAATCCTTTGTTTTGTTAACTGACTGCATTCTTACAGGACTAGCATTACTAATATAACAGTTATCATCACCAATTATATTTAAATGGGTGTATAACAACATAAACATGATCACTCGGGTGGAATAACGGGCTTTGGGAAGGTTAGACAAATTATAGCCTTGTAGTTCTTTCCAGAACTATATTCAACTCTAGTGTTATCACCATGACAACTGCATGACACTTTTTTTTTTATTTTGCCTCTGCAGGCTACACTTTTGTGTTCCGATTCCTTATAGAGCACGGAGGCACTTCATATCAGGTTCCTGGAAATCTTCTCAGCTGAAACACTTTTAGACGTCCAAACTTCGGAGAATTCACTTAGAACACATTAACTTAATCAATAATACACCTAGCACTCACTTTTTCTAGTTTAAAAACATGCTTTCAGAATGAGGATTCTAGTGCGTTTGTATATTTGTGCTACACAAGATGTTCATGGACGAGGACAACAGCTCTATGAGAACGTCTCTGTCCTACTAATTGACTGCATGCGACTGCATGACTGCATATGCTTTCCTCACAGGAATTAGATTTGACTACAGTTTGCTGGAAAATGGACAGGCCTGCTCATAGTCATATGAGTGCCATTCCTCTGAACACAAGAGCTTGAGAAGAGAGAGAGAGAGATGAAAAGTAAGGTACTATTATTCTCAAGGACTCATTAAAACTAGTCTGAGATATTCTAAACATACTGTTTTCTCCCCAAACTGGCAAGTTATTTGGTTTTGGTAGACTCATGTTAGCCACAATGATTCTGATAGTAATGCGGAACTCCTGAAAAAAAAAAAAATGTCCTTGATGACTTGATGGGCATAGCCTATTTACAAAAAAAAAAAGCAGGAAGACAAATAAATTCTGTGAATTGAGACTATTTCAATTTACCAATGAGTTTCCTAAGATGTATAACAACTCCTATGTCAAAAACTGTTCTATGAATTTTAAGTTACACCAAGGAACTTAACAGGGGAGTTGGGGTTGTTGGTGGGGACTTTTGAGTCATTTAGATGACTCTAATGTTTTAATTTATAAACTAAAAAAATTAATTCATAAGCCTTTACGCAAAGCGTTTAGTTAGTTGTCGCTTTATTACGCTAGGCTACAATATGAGTGTATTTTTGCATTATGAACACAAAATTTGTCACAAAATATCTGTTAAAGATCACTTGATCTGGAAAGCATCTGCTGTGTACAAACATCTGACACATCTGTCACTTTTACATACATTCTTAAAGACAGACATCTAATAGACGTTTATTTGACTTCTGAATGGAAATGTCCTAGACGTAGCTTTTTGCAGATGAGAAAACACTAAAAAACTATGTCTTGCAGATGTAAATGCAGAAGTCGAACAGAAGTCTCCATGCTGCGTGTGCTATCATGGTGCGCCACGCTAGATTGCTCCCCTTTTTAATGCTAAATAGAGTTGAAAATTAAAATACCCTTTTTAAGGCAATTCTTCTTAATAAGTCATTTTCTTCTAAATAGGCAACAACAATGGCACAGTTTAAGTCGTGAAACGTTTTAAGTAGCCTACATTTTAAGTTTATTTCAAAATAACCTAAAATACTTCCTTTCGTTGTTACCATGATTTCATCAGCAGAATATAAATGCTTTATGCACCGGAACTAGCTTTAGAGGCAGACTGCTAGTTATAAGTCTCTGATTCCAGCGAGTGAGCGAATGAGAAGGATTGTGGGTGAGAGAAAACGAGTGAATGTGATGGAGGGAGTGAGGGTGTTACTCCTCTCTAACTGTGACAGATACCAGCTGCAGATTCCTCCTCAGCGCTTCCTCAAAAACAGTCTAATTAAACACCCGAATTCATTTGCTGAAGCATCCCCGTGCCTTTGTCAATTTCTGCAACTCACACAGATACGCAGAGATAACAATGAAAACAGAAAATCGAGATGGAAGGGTGAAACAGACGGGTGGCCGGATTCTGCACATCCTGCGCAGGATGTTTTTAGATCAAACAAGATGCTCAATGACATGATTGGCATTCGGGTAGTGCTATTGAAATAGAAAAGAAGAGCTTTAAATGTGGCGTTTATGGGGGAGTGGACATTAGCATGGCTACCTATGTTTATTAAAAGCTCTATGCGCTTCTCTTGAGCTTCTCTGAACACTTCATATTAGCTTTGCCGGAGAGAGCATCCCACACAGAGACACCCACACAGCTGCTGAATCTCTCTTATATAGGCTAGAGCTACATTCACTCTCTCTCTCACATACACACACACACACACACACACACACACACACACCTAACCCAAATGGTTAGATGGAGATGAGCACATATAAACATCCTCCCACTCACATACTTTGCATTGTTCAGAATTATAGAGATAGAAATCGCTCTTTCTTTCTCATTACTTTTCCCCATACTGTGGAAAAACCGTGTACAGGGGATGATGTAGGCTACTCAAAGACACTTCAAGGATTATGATGGTACTGCATGATACGTCCAAAAAATAATGCACTGCTATGGTTTGTGCTAAGATAAACATGCAGCTATTATGATGCCAAAAAAAAAAAAACCTTGACACCATGACTAGTGCTTTTGTTTGTGGTTTGTCTCATTGCTCTGCATTCAATGTAGTGCTTCAGCCTGAAAATAAAATTTTGATGTGCTTATATTACATAAGGAACCGTTAGATTAAAGCAGATTACTGGATATCGGATCAGACTAAACATCAAGCAAGATTTTCAAAAAAAAACTAGATTTAAAATGCTAAAGCAGGTTTTGTTGTGGAAAAAAGAATGAAACAAATAAATATTGCATATGAAAAGACAATGGGCAGTAGGTCCATCTTCACAATTCTAAAGAATTTTTTTTTTAAGTAACAATAACAATGACAACTACAACAGTAATAATAATATTAATAATAAACAAAATACTAAAACATATGCTGTAGAAATATCTAATATATAATAATACATATTACTATTATATTATTATTTTTATTATATGCAATACAAATGCATACAGATATATCTTACAATAATAAATGTAATAATAAGAAAAATGCACAGTAGAGCTACCTTGCACATGAAAGTGATCATAAAATAAGAACAACAGTTATAATAACTATTGTTGTTATTATAAAACAAAATGTTAAAATATAAAATAATACAAATATTAATACATTATTTTATTACATATTATTAATAATATTATATAGGCTATATATATATATATATATATATATATATATATATATATATATATATATATACATACACACACACACACACACACACACACAAATATGTGTAAAAATAGAGATATCTTGCTTTTAAAATGGAAATATGTGCAAGGACACTGCAGTTTCAAAAATGTCTTTCTCACTTCTTGAAGTACATTTATATCTGGAGTGCCATCCATCTGGTAGTCAGTAGTGCAATTCAGACCCTGTAGGCACACAGGCAGACTCACACAGTGAGAGGAAAAATGTTGACAGGCAGAGAGATAAAGAAAGATAAAAGATTAAAACTAACAGAAGAGAACATATATCCAACTGTAGTTCATCTCGTGTCCCAATCTTATCAGTCAGTGTCACAACAAATGTCAGAAAACAGACTGTTTCACAGGAGGTTTCATGGACAGAGAAACTTTGTGTGTGAGAAACTATAGAAAGATATCAGACGTGTTTAGAATAGCATTACATCACACTATTTTTGCAGTGTGCAGTGCACTATGTACTACATGTTTATGCATGCAAAACTCAGATGCCCTGTTTATTTTCTAAAATCTGAATATCGCATGGAATACTAAAACCCACAATGCAATCTAATGAACCAATATAAATATTATTCATTTATTATTGCTCATACTGCCAAAAATGACATTTTTATACAAACTGGATTATAAAGTAAACTGAAAAAAAATTCATTGAATTTACTAAATTGTGAAAAATACAAAGTGGTTGAAATTGATTTATTTTAACTCCATTTAAATAAACAAACTGAGTTGGGATCAGGAAAGGTCCTCAAGTCAGGACTTGAACTTGCATATCAACCATAGAATTCACCCTACAACATCCTAGCAACCTAAAAGCAACTCTAGCAACCACTTAGAACACATTAGCAACCACATAATAACCCCACTATTTGACAACAATTCCTTAGCAACCAAATAGCTACTCTAGAACTCACTCAGATCAACCATATACAAAACCTAGCAACCACACAGAGCTCACTGGCAATCACATAGCTATTGAGCCTTCTGTGCAGGATTGTGGCATCTTTCGAATATTCAGTGATTACTATGGTGAATGACGAATAGTAACAGTCGCTAATGAGGCATCTACGTATATACAGTCGTGGCCAAAAATATCGGCACCCTTGGTAAATATGATCAAGAAGGCTGTGAAAATTCGTATGCATTGTTAATCCTTTTGATATTTTATTTTTTTTAAATTAACAAAAACTTGTCCTTTCTTTGGATAATATGAATTTAAAATGGGGGGAAATATCATTATGAAATAAATGTTTTTTTCTAATACACATTGGCCACAATTAATGGCCCCCGTTTATTCAATACTTTTTGAAACCTCCATTTGCCAGTTTAACAGGTCTAAATGTTCTCCTATAATGCCTGATGAGGTTAGAAAACACCTGACAGGAGATCAGAGACCATTCCTTCATCCAGAATAACTCCAGACCCTTTAGATTCCCAGCTTCGTGTTGGTGCTTCTCCTCTTCAGTTCACTCCTCTCATGTTCTGTTGGGTTCAGGTCAGAGGACTGGAATGGCCATAGCAGAAGCTTGGTTTTGTGCTCAGTGACTGTGTTGTTTTTTAGGTTTGTGTTTGGGTGATTGTACAGTTGGAAGATCCAAATATGGCCCATTATAAGATTTCTAACAGAGTCAGTCACTTACTGATTCTTTTATCTGTTGGTATTTGATAGAATCCATGATGCCATGTGTCTAAACAAGATGTCCAGGACCTCCAGCAGAAATATAGGCCCACAACATCAAAAATACTACACTATATTTCATTGTACACATGGGGTACTTTTTATCTCTGTGTTCACCAAACCCATCTTGAGTGTTTGCTGCTAAAAAGCTCATTTCTAGTTTCATCTGACCATAGAAGCCAGTCCCATTTAAAGTGTTAGTCATGTCTGATAACTGAATATGCTTTAGTTTGTTTTTGGATGAGCTAGGATAATTTTCTTGTAACCCTCCCAAACAACATGTGGTGATGTAGGTTCTGTTTGACAAAGGTTTTCTGACCCCGAGACTCAACTATTTTCTGCAATTCTCCAGCTGTGATCCTTGGAGAGTCTTTAGCTACTTAAACTCTTCTTCTCACCTCACATTAGGACGATATAGACACACGTCCTCTTCCAGGTAGTTTTGTAACATTTTCTGTTGATTGGAAATTCTTGATTATTGCCCTGATGGTGGAAATGGGAATTTTCACTGCTCTAGCTCTTTTCCTAAAGCCACTTCACCAATTTGTGAAACTCAATTATCTTTTGCTGCACATCAGAAATATATTGTTTTGAGAAAAACCTTTATTTCATAATGGCATTCCCCCCATTTTAAATTCTTATTATCCAATGAAAGGATACTTTTTTGTGAATTTTTTAAATAAAAGATCAAAAGGATTAACAATGCAGATGAATTTTCACAGCCTTCTTAGATCATATTTACCAAGGGGGCCGATATTTTTGGCCACGACTGTATGTGTGTGTGTATATATATATATATATATATATATATATATATATATATATATATATATATATATATGACAATATTCCAACAACTGCATAGCAACCATAGAATGCACCCAGAACATCCTAATAACCTAAAAGCAACCCTAGCAACCACTGCAATACCCTTGCAGCCACACACAAAACATTGTGGAATGGAGTTGGACTAGAGTCATTCATAATTTCTTCAGAAAAATCTATAAATCTAGTTGTACAATCTTTAAATGGGTCAAAGTGTCAATCTCTCATAAGGTTGGCGAGTCACTCCTATTGCATAAATGACTGTAGTTTAATTTCCTATGAGGAGGAAATGGATGGAGACGTGATGCAGGTTGTGTCTGTTATTGGATCAACTCTCAGGAGTATTTCAGGAAACAATGAACACACTTCCTGTCTACTGTCTGAAGTGACAGACGTTTGACAGCCCTCTAAATGTGTCAGTCAAAACACTGCTAACACTTAAAGTGCAGCGCTGGAGGACGCGTGGTGACATCAGTCAAGAGCTCAGAGCACAGGACTTGATTGAAGGCTGAAAGCTTTATTGCTGATGTGTGTGACATGCTTCTGTTTTCCTGAATGAGATCTATCAGTGTTAGGTTGGACCTTCAAAATAAACTTCAAGGATTAAAAAATCCTTTGTTAGTTTGGAAAAAAAGACTGATTTGGTTTAAAAATGATGCATTCATATTGTCCAGCTTCATATTTTGAACTCATTGATTCATTTTTGGATCAGGGATCTCTATTGTCTGCCATTCTGCTCAAACGACAGGTCTGTCATTTCCTTTAGGCAAGACTAGCACACCTCCTTCCTTCAATAAGTGGGACATTTGAAATAGACCCCAGAGTGGACTCTCAACGGACTAAAGTCAATCAAGAGCAGCCAATGCTCAATATAGAATATAGATTCATGTTAAATGAGGTGCAGACCGTACAGTATGCCTGCACACGCCGTCAGAGCTCAGAGAGCACATCTGTCCAATGTAGGCTCCCGGTTGAGAATTACAACAGCGCTGAGGCCAGTCTGCTCTGCATGTAGTACTAAATTAAGGGAAGAATGTCTGTTGTAAAAAAATAATAAATAAATAAAACTGAAATTGCTATGTAAACTGGAAGAGGAAAGAATAAAATTACATTAACCTGGTGCCATTGTTGTTTTTGTTAATTAAAATTGAATTTTCATTAATATAATATTAATATAATATAATATAATATAATATAATATAATATAAAGTGTAACAACTTTTTCGACAATAAGCAACTAAATAAATATTTAAAATAAATAATGAATATGTTGAAAACAGAATTAAAACTGAAATAAAGCTTTAAAACTGACCAAAAAAATAAACAATTCTATAAAATTACTAAAAATAAATAAATATGAAAAAAAAAAAAAAAAAAAAGCCAATTTTAAATATTTAATAAATACCATAGCGCTAATAATAATAGAATAACACTGCCTGGAGGACCACTGATGTGTTCTGGAAAAAAATTATTAATTAATTAAAATAAAATAAAATAAAATAAAATATATATTTTTAGCGTTTTATTTTAATTATTTTATATATAATCATATTTACATTTTTTACCCCAAAAAAACCACATCAACAAATATCCCATCGATTTGCACAGGTTATGACAGCTTTTGCTTTGTTTTTACATAATGCATGGTTAATTAAAAGACTCATATTTCTGGACTCATATAAATGAACAAAATGTTTGATTTAAAAGGGATGTTTTTGTTAACCTTTGTGAGATAAACTATTTTTGTACTCAGTTGCCACCTTTTAATGTCCAGTGTAAAATCCAGGTGCTGCAGCAAAACCAGCCTAGAGCCCAGGATTTTGAACCCAAGACAGTGAGACTACAGTCAGACAAGAAAAGAGAAGCTTTTTCCACAAAACACAAGGACAGTGTCATGGCCAGAGATAATGCCCTATATTGGCTGCACTAGTGACTCACTGGCTCCAATAAGCTCATTCCTGTCTGCCTTGGCCTCTTCATCCACTCCATGGCACCAGACAAAGTCAGTGGGGGTGACATTCTGTCCTAGATTTTATGGTTGTGTTGCAGGTTTATGAGGTCCATACAGCGGTAATGTGTAATGTTTAACTCTGTTTAGGTCGATGAGGGATCAGAAGACATTCAGTCTGCATCCAAACGGTTATGAGAGAAATAAGAGCCATCTGCAGTTTAGGTTTAGTGGATTGTGCATATAGAGCAGAGGTGTAGTAATCAGCTCTTTCCTGTAATTAGACAGAACACCAGTGAATGAGAGAGGACATCATGTGTCCCGTTCTGTTCTGTTTGGCACTCTTGGGCCTTGCCCTCCAGACATGTCTAATAGAAAAAGAGTGTAATTAAAAGAGAGAAAGAATGAATTTGGAAGTCTCTGAGATGAACGAGCTACAGAGGGCTGATCGAATATTTAATAGTGATGTATTGAGCAGTAATTAAAAGCATTTAGCTTTTGATTTGTTTACAATATTTTTCTCATAAAGTCTGCACAGTTTCATAATAGATACTAAAACTAAAAGCTAAAAGTGTTTTAAACTTGAAGATGGTCTACAAATATACGTCATTCACTCAAACAACAAAAAAATCAAATCAAGAGCATAATTGTAACATTAAAAGCAACCAGAGTTCAGGGTTAAAAATAACATATGGAAGCATGTTTCTGCAACTGGATAGCAAACTGAAAAATGTAATTGCGACTTAAATTCACAATTAATTCATACAGTCCTGTATTTATATCTAGCAATTCTGAGTATGTATCTCACAGTTGAGAGACTTTTTTTTCCACACAAATTTTCTCAGAATTGCAAGATATAGCTAAACTCGCGATTCTGAGACGAAAAGTCTGAACTGTGAGATATATATTCGCAATTGCAGGAAGTTCAATGAAGGAAGGAAGAACTGTCTAACCGCGTGAAAGTGTCCATACAGTATGTTATCTTAATAGTAAACTGTATTCTCTATATACTTTTTTTTTTTTTGCTTGAGCCAGAATTCTTTTCTTTTCTTTGGTTATTTAATATACATTAATATACAATATTTTACATGCATATTAATATCCAAATACTTCTAGGGGCCACTGTATAATAACATTGGCTTTCCTCGGGGTGTTTGATTTAAAAATCAAATAAGCTGCAATGCAAAATGTCCCATTACTTTTCACAAAACAGACTTTAGATGAGGAAGGGATTATGAGTTAATGAACGTGGTGAGTAGTATTAATCTTCTCAACAGTCTGCCTGGAGTATTCCTCACTCGATACCAGCCAGACTCATTAACATCTCGCGTCTCATATAATAAATGTGTTAAAATAGGCTTAAGTAGATTAGATTGTATTATAGATTTTGTGTGGCGGTCCATATAGTAAAACCCCTGCAAGTCAGCCAGACCACTCAATACGGTGTTCTGCCATGGTAATAGCTGGTGAAATATTCTCAAGCCAAATCAATCCAACACAAGACGACTACACCGACATCAATACAACAGCAAGCAGACATAACTGCATCACTTTGATCAGAGCGTTTGTGTGGCCTCATTCTGCCATGGATCCTGACAACCTGGAGGCAGAGGCAAGAAAGGACATGCCATGATTAGGTGTGCATCTGAGGCCAACCACACACACACACACACACACACACACTCCTCTCGCCGGTTTCTAACAAACATGACAGCTTGACATTGCACCTGGGTTCGATTCATCTGGATCAGATCCCAGGCAAGTGTGAAGAAGAGAGGCAACGCAGGAACTGAGACAAAGAGAGTTTGCCGCACTCCTAGTAACCGTGTAAGGTGAAACGTCGCAGCTTCTGCACATTTAGAGAAGTCCTCGGATGCTGCGCGTACAGTATGGAGATGATTTTCAATAAATACCACACACTCTGGCCGCACATATTCACACTCTCATCCTCGGAGGTACTTCGCACTGTTTGATGAGATTCAGTTGCCATGGAGACAGCTGAACATGATTGATTGGCCAGCACCTGAAAAGTGCTCACTGAAACTTCTAGATCAACCGGGTATTTTTAAAGGCCCTGTGGGAAATCTCAGCATGAAGGACGTGGATCAGGAGAAAGTTTGCTACATTTACCACGTGATATAAGCTGAAGGTCATTGTAAAAATACTGGCACAATTAAAGACGGTTCTACCATCAGATGAAATTAGTCCACAATTGACACTGAGGGGGATGGGTCCCTTCCAATAACTAGAAATGGGCAAATTGCTTGCTTATTATATTTTATATGTACGCTGCTCTGTTTGTTGTTAGGATGATAAAACGTTTTAAAAGTTAAATGTTTAGGCAAGTGCTCAACCAATCGAATTGGTTTTAGTTTTCGCTATATGAATCCAGCGCGACGCGGGCGAAGATGAAACTAGCTAATATTTGACTGTTTTATGATAGAAATATAAAACGACCAGCAGTAGGCTAATATCATGTGATGGAAATTGCTGGAAGTGTTTGTCATATTTCGCCGTTTTGAATTGAAAATACCGGTTTATAATTCAGGTAGGCTATAACATAACTGAATGTGACATTACAAGAAACATTTCTCGCTAATTCTGCAAACTCATATTTTAATATAGGCCTATTATTTACGTATAATTCTAATCGTTTACAATTCCCAAATTGACTATATCAATTAAAAGTTGTAATTATGCCTTTAACTTAAAAAAAAAAACGGATATGGATACCTGTCTTCAGATGTATAGTTCTGTCCACAACAGCAGTTTTTGGGTTAGATCATCATTCGATATCAAAAAAATATTTCTCCTTGGAGATGCAGTAAGGACAGTCTTAAAAGCATCTCACATTTAATTATACTACCTTTCCATCATTAGAACCGAGTTGGAAATGTTATTAATTTCTAAAAGAATGCAATTTTATTTCTGTATCTAACTCAGTTGATACGCATGACGTCAGCAATGTCAAGGTCACTGGTTCGATTCCAAAAACACATACTTATAAAATGTGCTCTTTAAGCCCTGCGAGTTGCACTTTTGGATAAAAGTCTGGCAAACGAATAAATGTACTTTAGAGGTCAAGAATATTTTTTGGGCGGCTCTGAGTTTTCACTTCTCTGCCAGTTCGAATGAATCATTGTTCGCTCCCTTGTGCGCAGGCATGAGCAGATCCTCTCTCAGGACTACACAAGAGTCTCTATCACACTGACTGGCTCTCTCAGAGGGACGGAGACTGGACAGAAAAGTGAAGTCTGAGAAACATTTCGCACAGAAGCTTCTCTGTAGACGAAGACAATGAGAAAGTGAGAGGACGAGACAAAACCATTTGTAACTATTTCGCAGACAGTTTGTGCTGCGTTAGGGTCATGTGAAATGAATACAAAGGGCAACAATGAGAAAAGCCTCTCCTCGATGGAAAATTACACAGTATTGTCCTTTAAGGCCGTACATTAAGACACCATAAAATTACATTAAATTATTTTTGTATGCAAATAAACAAATATTCGGTATTAAACATCCAAATGCAGTCAAATGCATGTGTGCTAGAGGAAATAAACAACCTTATTAATGTTTGTAAACTATTAAGAGCATTGATGGACTGAAATAGTGGATGACCTGCGATTTAAACGCAGTATAACATCGCCCTCCAGTGGACGTTTACACGAATCAGTTACTTTTGCAATCTATCACTCGTCTAAAGTGAGTGCATCTGTCAACTAACAATTCAAAACAGCATTTAGGAGGGGCATCTATATGCAAGAAAATGCCCTTATAAAAAGTTTAGTTATAAGAATTAATAATAATAATAATGTATAAATTTAAAAAATTGTCATAACATGAGATGTAATTAAATAAAACATTCTTAAAAGCTTATTCTGTCAGAATTTGTTTAATATAAAGCTTTTGCTTTTATACAAACATCGAAGAAAGTCCATAGGATGAGTTTTAATCTGCTTTTCTCTCCCGAAACAATATCTGTGACTATTAAATCTGCAATAAAAGGTGGGTAATAAATGTTTAGTTCTGTACTAATAACTTTGCATAAAACCTGTACTTGAGAAGGCCTCAATATATTCATTTTTGTACACTAAAGACATAGAAGAGATCATACACAACCCTGATGTCAGTAAAGTCTTTTTACATGGCTTAACCTGCATATACTGACTATGGCAGACAGTTCATTACTGATTTGATCGTTTTTGGTAGGATATGAAATGACAATGGCCAAAAATAATCCAGCATCACCTTCTGTAAACAAATGTCTCTGTACTTTCCTACCTGGATTTAAAAAAAGAAAAATTACATAGTTTAATATTTATAGTCTCAAAGCTGATTAGTTAACGCTGCAGACTGTGAAACAGAGGTCACAGGTCAGATCCCAAGCAGTCCAGGAATTGCTGAGTTGGCATGAATACATTCCTGCTCTGTCATTCTGTCCTTGAAAATCCGACAAGCAACCAACTTCAAATCATCTTCAGACAAGCCGATGCTGATATAGAGCGTACACAAAAGGTCACATCTTTCCTGCGGTAATTACATTGCAAAATGTGTCAGATCCACATCAACAAACATATAACTGGCTTCACACTTTCACTTCACATTTAATTGACATAGAGCGCCAGGGCGAGAGAATGTATGAGAGAGAGATTGAGTGCAAGAGCTTTCCGTGCCTTCATGCCATTGTTGGTTTATGGGAAGACATCTCACAGATAGACAAGGGCCTGTCAGCCCAGCTGCACGTCCATATCAATGGGGCACAGCATGTATCTGGGGTCAAGTTTAGGTGTGAAGTCACCGAACTTTTTGGAAGCCTCGGTCCCAAAAACGTCGAGCACTTTTCTGTTCATCAGAGCAAACCTGGCCAGAGAAATCCATAACTTGATGCGTTCAAGAATTCACGTGCATAATGAGACTTGTTGATCAGAGTTTCCACTAATACACACCTGCCCTTTGTCAACCGCAGTAGAAACTTCCAGTACGATGGTCTCAGATTTTGCACTTCCATAACCGCCTGAAAAGATCCACCCAGGACATGTTAAACAAACACATTTAACTATAGGCATGTTTCTATCATGTTTACACAGAAAAGCTATTCCCCATAATTTAAAACCTGACAAACTTAATTTGTTCGGCTTTTAAAGGTGCAGTGTTTCGTTAATTGAAAAATACACGGTGCGATTCTCATTCAGTTCATGACTGAGTCATCAATAAGTCACACGGGCACAAACAGCTTCTGCATTTTAATGTGCTTTATATTTTCCCTTGGTGTTAAAGTGTCCTTGGTTACGCAGAAGGTGCTTTTAGTTAGGTAGATTTTAAAAACATCTTAAACTTACCGCTTGAAAACAGATGGCAGTGGAGATGGCATAGATTACTGTGTCGGCCTCAGGGAAGTACGGAAACTTGCCTGCCTCGATCCCTTTGAAATACAATGTCTAAAAAGATAGAAGATAAAATAGATACACATATATTATGTATACGCCTTTTTATATTGCAACCCATATAGAAGTTATTTGTTTAGAATGTTAGAATGTTTAAGAATCATTTTGAATATATAAGGTTTTTATAGTAAATTACAGACCACAAAAATGAATATATATATATATATATATATATATATATATATATATACACACACACACACACACACACACATATACATACACACACACATACACAAATATTAAACCGGTTTATACATTTTAATATAAACACAAATTTCTATGTTTTTCCATGTAAGTAAATGCATTTTTTTCAATTTTGCATTTTCACAGGTGTTATGATATTGCATGAAGAGTAGCTGGATGAAATTCAAATGGTTTTCAAAATACGAAAAGTGTTGATTAAAGAATTTTCATTTTTGAAGAACCCTTTAAATTTGGTCTATTTCACAATTCTCTGAGACACCAGAGAAATCATTGAGAAGCAAAACCTACTCCTTTAAAATCACTAAAAAGCCAGAGAATTGCTACCTCCACTAGTTTAGAAAAGAGGTACATGGAGATGGTGGTGCTCTTGTAAAAGAACATTGAGGTGCCAGCAAGAAAACCTGAAAAGATAGATGGAAAAAAGGGAGAGATGAGAACCTCTAATGGCCGTGCAAAGGGAAAAGGGTTCAAAACACTCTTTACCTGCTATGAGAGCATGGAGTTCGTCGTCCAGGTTACGCATCCATCTCAGTAAACAGCTTGTGCCCTTTCATAAAACAGAAGTGAGTTAGAGCGAGAGAAAATTCACAACTGAAAAAAAGTTAGTGAGAGAGGTAAAGAAAATAAAACCCCCTAAAACCTGCAGAGAAACGTGCTGTCTCGGAGAAAAAAAAACAGCACTGGATCTTAGTGGAGATGAAGTACCTTGTATATACTGACAAAAGATCCCAAGAAAGCTCCTAGCTGGAAGTTCTCTTTGTTGTAGAGCAGCCAGAGCAGTCGAGAGGGTTTGGTAAAGGCCTGTCTGAATGCTGATGGAACCTTCAAACAGCACTGAATGAGGTAACCCACGCTGAACATTCGGATGAAGCCCTTCAAAAACACAAAGCATCTCAGAAGCTGCTCTTCAGAAAACATCTCGCAACTTCATGTCATGAGCAAAGGGCACTGCTTTATCGACAGAGCTTTTAACCCAGATAAACACAACACGTTTATGCATTCACATACTCTCTCTCCCATTCAAACACAAACGCTCAGAACAAACATGAGTGGTTTGAAAGACGGCAGGTTAGGAGGTCTCAGACGCTTACTTTAACACAGTAGGAGATGCAGTTGTCTTGATAGTGTTTGCAACATCTATGCCTGGGTCCATGTTTGCATCTAAAGGGTACCACACACACACACACAAAATTAATGCAAACACAAAATATGTTATGAGGCAGGGGAACATTCATGCATGAAAATAAAGCTGATGTAACGAATATTAACTCAAGTTTCAAATGCAAGGTAAAACACGATTTTACCCACTATTGTTGTATAATAATTTGTCACAATTAAAAAAAAAGAAAGAAGAGAAATGAATGCTTTTATAATAAAAACATAAATGATGTTTTTTTAACACCATTCAAAGAATCCTAAAAAAAAAGAATAAGAAAAAGTGTCACTGTTTCCACAAGAAATATATTAAGTGTTTTTAACACTGATAATAAGTGCCTTTTTTAGAGAGAATATTAGTATTATTTCTGAAGGATCATGTGACACTGAAGACTGGATCGATGATGCTGAAAATTCAGCTTTGCATCATATAGATACATTGCATTCCAAATATAATAAAACAGAAAAAAAGGTCAAACTTTAATAAACTTTACAATATTATGGTTGTCACTTTTAAAAACATGTTTTAAAAAATCCTATAAGCCTAAACTTTAACTTCTGAGTAAGTGTTGTGTAGTTTGGTATGTCATTTCCTCACAAATATATATGGAGATTTGGTTTTACATTTTATTTTTTACTGTAGTCCATAAAACAAAATTGATCTCAAACATTTAATATTATTAATAAAACTGATAGTTACAATTAATTATTTTCTTAGAAAATCTTTACTTAGAAAGCCTTAAATTATTTTGTAAGCTAACTTTTTCCCTTGTATTTTCAAGAATTAAAGAGACTTTAAAATTCTTTAAATAATTATGTCCAGAAAAAAATATATACACAATACAGTTTACCTTAACTGTAAGTTTTCATGGATAATTCTATAAGAATTTTCTGGTTATATTGGAGATAATTACATTTTCTGTCAAAAAGACCAGTGTCTTGTAATCATGTTTGAAATGTATGCTTGCTGTGTGCATTTCTCTCACTCACATAGAGTCGAGGAGTTTGCGTGTCAATGCTCGGATGCAGCTGCCCCTGGAGGCAGGCGTGTGCTCTGGTCTCTCATCTGGTGGCTGCACATCTCTCTCCGAACCCGGTCCGTACACATGCTCAGCCAGACAAGAGTGTGTCGGGATCTCCTCCTTGCCAACTATAAATCTGCCACAGCCAGACACATAATCTCCTTTAACAGTCTGACATGAGTTGGTTATGCTCTTAACAGAGTGTTTCCTAGGGCCTTCAGATTAGTGGCAAATCCTTGGGAATTTAAGAACTACGTAAAGTCATGTAAATCAATAAATAAACTTACTTTAAGGCAGAGAATGCAAAGCCATTCAGTCCATCTTTACATCTGAATATAAAACCAGAAGTTAGAAAGTTAAAACGGTCAATGTTTGTAATTGAAAGACTATGTTTTTATTTGTGCCTGTCCATCAAAATCATGATCCTGGAGGACCTCAGTGAGTCTTGGAGGAGCCTCTACTAATGAGATGATGTGTTAAAGAAATAAGATAACTAGGGCTTGGCTAGGACTGAGTGGCAGTAATCTGACCAACTCACCTGAAAAAAAACATGTAGATAGATGAGGTCAAGCAGAACAGAAGCACCTGGGAAAATGATGAGACCGAGACATCACGTGAAACTTTATGATCAGGTCAAGGTTAGTTCACAGTAATAAAGCTTTTACAAGTATGTAAAGTGGTGTTGCATCAATAGCACTAAATGATCTCAGTGCATGATATAATAAGGTCTATTTGCACTATTGCTTGCTTGGGGTGAGTATGATTTGTTTTTTGTGGGGGGTTTTTTGCCTCCTGCTCAAGAAGTCTGCATTTATTTTTTTTTTTTAAATACAGTACAACAGTAATGTTGTGAACTATTATTACAATTGAAATTACAAAAAAAAAAAAAAAAAAAGCTATTTATTTGTGATGGCAAAGCTGACTTTCCAGCAACTGTAATTTCTTTCAAAAAAAAAAACGTACTAACCCCAAACCTCTGACCGGTATCATGAAATGTAACATACCTCTCCGTGTTTCATAGGCTTAACAAGACCCCTTGTGACAGCCATCCGGAAAATGGTCTCTGTTGCCTGGAAATGACACAGAGCACTTGAAGGGATAGTTCACCCAAAAATGAAAATTTGAAGTTTATCTGCTTACCCCCAGGTAGGGGAGCACCGAAATTTAGGCCGCCGGAAATTTTCGGCCGAAATGGCATTATCGGTTTCGGGCCGAAATAAAAAAAACAGCCGAAAACGTAAACCGAAAATGAATGTCACCCGCCCCTCCCATCCGTGAGCAAGCGCTTATGTTTCACTCACGGTCGAGCTGTTATCACGCGTCTGCCTATCAAAGATTAAGCATGTCAAAGGGCTGTCACAATCAAAAAAAGCTTGTCACAAAAGCTGCACAATCGATCAGACCAACCAACACAAGTTTCGAAAACGAAAACAGGGAATCGATTTTAACGGCCTTCTCTCGGAGCGCGTCCAGCTCGTCACTATACGCTCGCAGCGAACGCGCGTCACACAGCAACTGCAGGTTCTGACACACACACACACACACACACACACACAGAGCCTATTAGTGAATAATATCAATGTAGCCTTCAGTAATGTTTTTCATTGATGTTATGGCAGTCCACATTGCTGACTTGTGCGCGTCTCAAGCGCCCTCTTTACGTTCGCCCTAATGCCTGTTTAGTTGTCAGTGGATTTGCCTATATTTGGCGTTGAAAAACGGATCAACGCCAAATATAGGCAATTTACTAACGATTCAATGAACACTTTGCCTGTCTCAAAAATCGAACAGGATTTTTTTTTTCACAAAAGTGACAGCCCTATAAGAGAGGACACCAAAGTTGCAATATGTAACATTTGTTCTGCAAAAATCTCTTTATTTTTTATTTTTAAAAAACTATTTTATTTGATGGAACATAAAACTTGAATAATAATTATTATTTATATTTATTGTAAAAAATATTTTATGTTTTGTTATGTAACTGTTAATAAAAGTTTGATTATTATATTGTGATTTTTCAATTCAGATCCATTAAATCCAAGCAATATATATACACGTTTTTTTAAAAGAAGCCATTTTCGGCTTCAGTTTCGGTTTTCGGCCAAGTGCATCCTAAATTTTCGGTTTCGGTGCAGAATTTTCATTTCGGTGCATCACTACCCCCAGGGCATCCAAGATGTAGGTGACTTTGTTTCTTCAGTAGAATGCAAACCAAGATTTTTAAAACCGTTGCAGTCTATCAGTCTTATAAATGTAAGTGGATGGGAATTGTAGCGAATCAGCTAAAAAGGGAAATATGAATAATCAATCATAACTAGTTATGATTAATTATATATATATTTAGATCCACTGTAAGTATTTACTTAACCTCTCAGGGTCAACTGTCTGTCAATTCTAAGAACACTACTTTCCTGTTTAAGGAAAACAACTTTACTGTACAATACTACTCAGAGCATGTAGCAAAAATCTGCATGAGTAGGGACTCCAGATATAAACAAACAATCTTTATATGTCTTGCCTATGGTCTTTGATTGGATGTTGATGAAGAAACTATTAAATATTCTGGTTACACGAATACCATCCATAGGTATCAACATTTAATATAAATGAGCATTTTGACCATTAAAAATGCAGCGGATAGATACCTTACATGGCATGGTTCTCTCTGGCATGTTTTGTATGTTGGGGAGGGTTATTGTCCACTATTTGTTAAGTATAACAAATACTCATGTGTCTGATCCACCTCATTCATTACAGAATCATGGCTAAAACATACAATAAAAAAATAATAATTTAACCCTGCAGCTCGTGACGATACATTGATGTGTAAAGACAAAAAACGTTTAATGCGTGCAAGAAACTGAACAGTATTTATATAGTTTTTTACCTTTGATTACCTTCTTCTTGCTTTATGGTGTATTGCAGACTTATAAGTGCATTACCGCCACCTATCTCTCAAGTGTACCATTGACCATTGGTAATGCACTTATAAGTCTGCAATATACCATAAAGCAAAAAGAAGCTTCACGAGTCTGCTTGACAACGCGCTCAGGAGAATTGGGTGAGAATCGGACATTGCGTGAATCAAAGAGGTAAAAATCAATATAAATACTGGTCAGTTACTTGCACAGACCGATTGTTTTGTGTCTTTACACATCAGTGTATCGCCACGAGCCGCAGGGTTTAAATTGTTTTTTTGGGGGGAGGGGGGGGGGGGTGTTATATTCACATCAATTATAAGACTGACAGTCTGCAACGGTTTGTGGTAAAAATCTCTGTTTGTGCTCTACTGACGAAACAAAGTCACCTACAACATGGGGGTAAACAGATAAACATCAAATTTTCTTTTTTGAGTGACCTATCCCTTTAAGATGAAAATCAGCAGAGGTTTCATTGAAACAGACAATTTGGATCACTGCTTCCGAGAATAAGTAACAGAAGTGACAGATAGCAGATGTGATGTTGACTACTGCCAGGAAATGGTCATGCAACTATGAAAGAACTGTCAAGACATAATGCAGCGGAATTGAAAAGAAGCAATGCTGAATCGTCTTACCAGGTTCGCCATGTAAATTGTTAGGAGTCCTCTCCTGAATGAGAAAACAGACAAAACATAAGAACTACTAATTGAAGTTTTGCGGCATCACTTTTACATTTTTACTAAACTGATGTAGTTATTGTTCTAGTTGTCATTCTTGGTTTGAATGGGCCTTTACTCTTTTCCATCAGTGCATTTACATATGCTAGTTCAGTGTATATTTGGTTTAAACTTTGGATAATTTGTATAAAATTTGTATAAAACCGAGACCAAAGGAAATCTGTGAGGAGATGTCAGGGCTAACCTGCTTTTCCGCTCTATTAGTATGGCGATGTATGAGGCCGGCAGTGCTGCCCCAAAGCCGGCTGACCAGGAGTAGAAACGTCCCAACAGCTTCCTGATTAACAGAGGAAAGAGAGAGGCAACAATGGAAAGAATAGCTGGTCATTAATAATCATAAGCTAATGGACTGGATATGCTTCCAGCTGAGGACAATATCATGGTTGAATATTTGTATCATTTAGAAGGGATTAAAATAGTTAATTCGCAAATCAAGTGAGTTGTCCAGTCATGCAGAATGCCAGTCATAAATCTCAGAACATAATTTATTTAATGTGTCAAAGGTCTTTCCAATCCTATTTGTATGGATACGTGCGTAGACTATAAAGGGCTGATAAGGACAGGGATTCAAAGGTTGCTCGTGTTCGAACAGTCACACACGTGGGACAGCAAACATTTCCAAGAATTCTTTGTTAGCAGAATTTTGTAAAGACTACCGGAGAATGCAGAAAAATGCAATGTAGAGGCCTCCATTTGCGGTCAGGAAAGATGTAGATTGCAGGATCTCAGGAAGCAGTCTTTTCTTGTAATAATCCTTTTTCCTCCTTCTTAAAATTGCTGCTATCTACAACACAGTAAAAAAATAATTCATGTGCATGTTAGAGAATTGTTCTGTTATTCAAGGAAATCCATTTGTGAATTTTTTTTCTTTAAGTGCTCTATTTTAAGCAAAGACATTGGCTGTAACTCATGTAACACATTGGTTTCTTTAGGCAATATGCTGATGCTCTGTGGTTTGTCACCCGAATACCACTGACCTACTGTCTATTGATACTGAGCCATAGTTTTTGCGAAACTGAATTGAATGTGAACTCTGCAACCCCTTCAGCTCAGGTGTTGCGCCATTAACTGCAGTTTTGCAATGGAAGATAATAATGCATCCAAAGTTGACGCAATGATGATCCCTCTGTCCAGTCTTTAAAAACTGAAAGTCAGTTATACCAAGTCATCACAGTCAAGGAAATAAAAGTTAACATTCTGTGATGAATATATTTACTAATTTGGAATTTAGCCAACAACCTGAGGTAAAGTGGAATTAACCTTAAAGGGTTAGTCCATCCCAAAATAAAAATTTTGTCATTATTCACCGACCCCCATGTCGTTTCAAACCCGTAAAAGCTCCTTTCGTCTTCGGAACACAATTTAAGATATTTTGGATGAAAACCTGGAGGCTTGAGACTGTCCCATAGTAGAGCTGAAGATCTTTGCCCAAACCCGACAGGACCTGATGGGACCCGACGGGTTCAGTCGGGTTCGGGCTTAATTTATATCATCTTACACGGCCTCAGGCCGGGCTCGGGCTTGCGCTCCGGTTTGCGAGTTATGAATAAATTATGTTAAAACATGTATAATGAATAATGTCGGACTGTAAACAGGTTCGGGCTTTTAGAAAGCTGTCAATCAAAATGTACTTGTCGGGCTCGGGTCCTGTCGGGCCTAACTTTTATGGCCCGATTACAGCTCTATCCCATAGACTGACACTGTTATTTACTCGGCAGTCTATGGGACAGTCTCAAGCCTCCAGGTTTTCATCCAAAATATCATGAATTGTGTTCCAAAGATGAACAAAGCTTTTATGGGTTTGGAACAACATGGGGGTAAGTGATTAATGACAAAATTTTTATGTTAGGGTGGAGTATCCATTTAAGGGCTCATTCTTGTGTCCTTAAAAAAAATTTGGTTATTTTGAACAGAACTGGTTTAAAACTTATGCTATAAAAAATAACTTCACACCAGTCATTCAAATGTTTATCTCAAAATGTCTACTCTTAGATCACTGGTCGGTTCAGCTTTGATCATTATGAATAGGTTATGTCTAAAAGAAAAAAATGTAACATTTATAATATCAAACATATCAATATAAAAAATGTTCAGCCTTACATTAACAGTTAATTCAGAAAACAAACAAACGTAACTAATGATGACCAGTTTAATGAGGGGCAATTCGCTCAGACCGATTTATGAACGGTTCATTGAAAAGATCCTATTTGTTCACGAATCAGACATAACTATTGGTCAGTTTTAATGTGAGCCAATTTAAGTCTGGAAAAAATCTTAACCTAAATCCGCCACCAAACAAGCTTTGGTGAAGGTAAACAGTTTTGGTTTAATGAGAATGACTGCACATGTAATATACAAACTAGGCCGTTGATCATCAAATTCAATGCGACTCGCAAAATTTTAATTCACAACATTATGCAAAAGAACGAAACAAAAAGCTAAAGTGCCTAAGTATTGCACAAAGATCCACAAAAAAAAATTTCTGACAATTTGATCTCTGATTCAGCAGCTCTCTGTCGCTTATCTGACCTTGTCACCAGTTTAACGACATTTTTCCTCCTTGAATGCTGTTAAATATAGAACATGACGGGCAGAGACCGAAGTCTTTGTGTTTATTTCTTAACAACTTTCCGTCCCGCAGGACTCTGGTTTAGATGCCCGGCTAACTGCGCCCTTGCCCCGACTCACCAGATACAGAGGTGCATATATCTTGAAGGAGACCTCCAGAGCACCGGCTGTCACCTGCAGGGTGGAGGTCGTACATGAGGAACTCCATGTGTGTCCTATCTCATAGCAGCTGTGAGGTATGGACTTACTGAGAGCAGCCATGTTTAGCAGCGCACCGCGGGAGCGCGCCTCCACTGTCTCTAGTGATGGCCGCTTTTGAAGCGCTGCTTCATGAAGCTTCGAAACCTTTGCGAACCATTTGTTTCGAAACCATGGTTCGAAGCTAAGGATGGCTGAAGCGAAACAGTCGTTCCGAAGCTTTGCGAGATCCCGAAGCGCAGATCTGTCGAAACACTGATCCGAAGCGTGATTCGAAACACCCATGTCACGTGACTATGACCAAACGAAGCCTCGAAGTGTTTCACTAATTGTTTCATCAGGTGTGGTCCGCCGAATCAGCGTTTGATTGGAACGGTCGGGAACATACCACACAATCGCACATCTGTATAAAAGTGAAACAAACGCATTTTGACCTCGTGGGTTTTTGTGAGAGGAGTTTGACTTTGAGATAGCGGATTTTTGGTGATATAGTGACATAGTGCGATTTGATTAGTTATAGGCAATTTAGACTTACATTTAAATTTACACAACACATTGACTGAGAGGCTAGAGACAGACAGAGTATACATATAGTGACACATTAATAGATACATAGATATAAATATATATAGACAGCTAGATTAATAGATAGATACATATATAGATAGATTACAGATACATATATAAATACATATATTATAGATAGATACATATATAGATAGATTATAGATACATATATAAATACATATATTATAGATAGATACATATATAGATACATAGATTATAGATACATATCTAGATACATAGATCGATTCATATATAGATAGATAGATTTGGATAGATAGATAAAATGGAAGCTCCCCAGAAGAGATGCCGTACATCTGTGGTGTGGGAGCATTTCCATTTAGAAACCCCAAATAAAGTGAGATGTGTGTATTGTGATCGGCAGCTAGCCTACTGCAACAATACATCATCCATGATGCGCCATTTGAGGAGCACTCATCCTGCTATTTTGCAGGGTGCAGAGGATGGCATTCCCCCTGTACCTAGGCCTGCTACTGACACTGCTGGGCCATCTAAGCAAGGTATGCATTGCTTGGGATATAATTATAATTGAAATATAATTACAACCTTTTGGGACACTGTTTATAAAGTTTATAAGTTATATAAAGCACTGATTATAAACACTGGAAGGTTTCCAAATAATGAACCAGTAGGCTATACTTTTAATAGATGTGCACTAATTGAAGCTGTATTTTTCCAATGTATTTGTCTGAAAGTATGTTTTGTCTTCTCTTTTAAAAGTCAGACAGAGGGAATTGGATGTGGCTCTTATAAACATGGTGGTGAAGGATCTGCAGCCCTTCACCATCGTGGACGATGAGGGATTCAGGGCATTTGTGAACAAGCTTGATCCAAGCTATGTCCTCCCATCCCGGAAGGTGCTTAAAATAATGGTCAGCGAAAAGTACAACAAAGCCAAGGAGAAGACAATGGAGGACCTACAAAAGGCCGAATTTGTTAGCCTTACAGCTGACATGTGGTCCTCCATTAATATGGATGGATATCTTGGTGTGACTTGCCATTACATAACACCAGAGGCAAAAATGGCAACTGTTGTACTGGGTGTAAGGAGGTTTTACCAAACCCACACAGCCCAGCATCTCATGGAGGCTAAAGCCTTGCTAATGGCTGAGTGGGGAATAACCTCCAAAGTTCAGTGCATGGTGACTGACAATGCATCTAACATGATCCTAAGTGCCCAGCTACTCCACCTTCGCCATGTCCCATGTTTTGCTCATACTTTAAATTTGATTGTGAAAAAGGCACTAGATCAAACCCCAGTCATCAATGAAATACGCCAGAAGGCCAGAAAGATAGTGGGGTTGTTCAGATCCAGCTGCAAAGCAAAGGACAAGCTTGTGGAGATGCAGAGCTTGATGGGAAGACCAACTCTGAAACTGATACAGGAGGTTGACACGAGATGGAACAGCACATTTGACATGCTACAGCGCTTGTATGACCAACGTGAACCAGTGGCTGCTGCACTTTCCAACTTAAACAATGATACTGCTCCCCTGACAAGTATTGATTATGACATTATTGAACAATCATTGTCAATACTGCAACCATTCAAACTCGCAACAACAGAGATGTCAGAGGAAAAGAGAGTGTCTGCTTCAAAGCTTATACCACTGTACAGGATGTTGCAGCACAAGCTTGCACAGAAAAAAGGAAATGCAACGCAGGAATCAACTGTTCAATTAGGTAGGCCACAATGACCATACTACCCATGTGATTGGCCATAACTGTCATATTATTGTCATTATTATAAATATGTGTTTCTCCTGTTTTGGCTCATAGGCTCACATCTGCAAGAAGGTCTGCACTCCAGATGTGGAGGTTATGAGAGTTTTAGAGCCTTGGCACTGGCTACACTGCTGGACCCAAGGTTCAAAAATGTGGCATTTGGAAATGCTGCCAAAGCCCAGGAAGCTGAAAAGCATATCACACTGGAGTGTGCTTCACTGATGCGTTCAAACACAAATCCTGGTGAGCAGTTTCAGTCTGTGTTATGTTATGTAATCTGAATCATGTAATATAATATATCCTTCATATATGCCGTCAGTTTAGGATTTGTTACTAATTGCTGTTTTCATTTTTATTCAGACCCAGAAATGTCAACATCACACCCATCATCATCATCATCACCATCACCATCAACATCAACACCAGTAGAAACACAGGACAGTTTATGGGAACTTTTTGATACCCGCATCCATCAAACCAAGATGATACACAATGCTACAGCTGATGCCACAGTGGAAGTGAAAAAATACATCAACGATGCGTATTTGCCCAGAACTCATGATCCACTAACTTACTGGAAAGAGAGAGCAGTAATCTTTCCTCATTTGTATGTCCTTGCAAAAAAATATCTTTGTATGCCAGCAACAAGTGTCCCTTGTGAGAGGATTTTTTCAAAGGCTGGAGAAATTATCTGTAAAAAAAGAAGTAGGCTAAGTCCTTCCACAGCAGATAAATTAATATTTTTGAATAAAAATCTCTAAAAAAGTGAGACATTGTGGCTTGATTTCTTTTATTAATATTCATTTTTCATGACCAAAATAACATTATGCACAGTGAGGAGCCTATAGGTTACAAGCTTCACATATTAGAACATTATAATAATAAAAAAACAACAAATTTTTTTAATGGCTCGTCAAGGTTGTTTCAGATCAACACCGGCAAGTGACCACTAGGTGTCACCGTTGAGACGGGTGTCGGATTGATTCGAAGCCTCGAAACAATATGGCACATTTGGTTCAACTGTTTCATTGGTTCACGAGGCCTCGATTTTGCCATCACTATTCGAAGCGCGCATCAAAACGCCAAGTCACGTGATTTCATGCGAGTTCAGTTCATTGGGCTCAACTAGTGATCGTCTCTGATCTCGGATCAGTTTGATCAATTTGTAGACATTTTTTTTTTAACGAGACATTTGTGTAATTAAAGGATGAGTTGTAGTCTCTTACTGGCCTGTTTAAGCTCTCCATAAAACTAACAAAACAAGCCCTGCGAATTAATAATAATTAATTTAAAAACACATTTTACAGACACTTAATATTTAATGGTATTTTATTATTTTGATTGCATTTAATATATACTTTCAAGAAAGCATTTGCATTGGATTTGTTAAAACCACCTATAATTTTCATTCAAATGATCTGTAGATATTGAAGCGAAAATGAAGTGCACCAAAAACAACAGCAGAGGGCGATGGTATAAAGTACACATCCTCTTTTAATTTGTGATATTACTTAAATCACTGCAAAAAAAAGGTGTGGGGGGGGGGTGGTATGGGTTTGGGAAGAGATGCAGGAACTCAGCACAAAAATAATCCAATAATATTTACTGCTGCAAGAATTCCCTTCACTACAATACACTCATGTTAATGTAACTAGCTGCAATTGTGCAAACTACTGTAATTATACAGATTTTATGGAAGGGAAATTGCTGTTTCATTCCATAAAAGCCTATCTTTGAGCAGCTTTGAGATAATCTGTATTAGTGTGTATCTAAATGTTGTAACTCTGAGTTTAATATGTTTTCAAGAATGTCAAAGCATAACAATTATGCTGCATTTTATTGTACATCAAGCATTATTTAAAAGAAAAGACAAGGATGCCGACAGCTCAAGTGCCTTTATTAGGACCAGAATAACAGCTCAGAGCCACTCATGGTTAACGTGGATGGCTTCTCCTAAAAAAACAAAAAACAAAACAAATGGGGCTAGATATTAAATACACAACACTTGAAAAGCTAAGACGGTGACAGGGAGACACAGGTTAGTGACATCAGTCATCCTCATCCCAGTCCTTCTTTCCTTGTGGAGGTTTGGGTCCACCAGCCGGCTTGGCCATTATAATCTGTGGAGGAGAACAGACATTGTCAGACACTTACAGATTTAAAGACAGTCAATTGTGCACAGTGCAATATCCTGTGTGGAAAAAGTGCTTTTAGTGCAAACGGCATGCAAGTAAATCGTGCCAAAAAACCCTGACTGCATTCAAAATGTCACAGAGAATGACATAAGTTAGTAATGCTCGTGAAGAAAAATAGATCTTGAACATAGTAGGTTTCAAACAGACATTTAGGAGACTACCATAATATCTCTAATTAAAAGGGGATAGTTCAACCAAATATGAAAATAGTGTCATTTACGCAACCTCATGCGGTCCCAAACATGTTGGATTTTCTTTTGTTGAACTAAAAAAAAAAAAAAAAAAAAGGATGTTTTGAACAATGCTGGTAACCGAACCGTTGCTGGTAGCAGTATTTTTTTTCCATACTATTAAAACAGGGGTTGGCAACCTACGGCACGCGTGCCAACAGTGGCACGCAGAGGGATAATCGCTGGCACGCAAGCAATAAGGAAAACTATAATGACGAACAGTTTGATGTAATAACTTCTCATAGTCACACAGCCTGTTAGGAGCTACAAATACTATTAAAGTGTGAGAATTAACTTGCATGGATGCACGTGCAAACACTGCACATACTAGGTGCTTCAGATCAAAGCCTCGGTCTAACAGCACTCGTCAATGTCAAAATGACTGAGATGGCCAATCAGATCAAAGTAGGCGGGGTTTACTGTTCACAGAAGCAGAGCGCAAAGCGTCAGTTTAACGTTAAAGAGAGTGAGGTAAGATGAAGCTGCAAATCAATTAACATTAGTCAACTTTTAATAATACGTTTTACCATAGAAATGTTAAATGACCTAAAGCTATATCCAGTGATGAAAAATTTTCTGAAATATGGCCATTTTGAGAGGAAGAAAGTGTGGGGGGGGGGGGAATTATCTCTCTCTGCAGACAATGAAGCGATTTTGCCCCTTTGTTGTTGAGAAATATAATGTAGCGATTCAGTATCGATTAATAAAAGTAGCGTGACAACACTCATAGGTTTATGAGCTTCTGAATGCTACTTTTTGCACAGCACGATCTCAGATCTCTGTGTGCGAGTGGTGTGTGTGTGTGTGTGTGTCTGTGTGTGCACGTTCATCAATTAAAGCAGTGCATTAACGTTGATTAAACGTTAAACTTTTTTATCGTATAATAAAAAATTGTGTATGTACCGTTTAAATACAGAATTATATCGGGGTGTGGGGGGGGGGGGGGGCTGTGCACACTTGGCACAGTGGTTAACCATAAAAATAAGAAATGGCACGTCATGCCGAAAAGGTTGCTGATCCCTGTATTAAAAGTCGATGGCATTCTACATTATTCAAAATCTTATTTTGTATATAACAGAAGAACAAAACTCAAATAGGTTTAGGACAACTTGAGGGTGAGTAAACGATGACAATTTTTACTATTGGATGAGCTATGCCCAACTTAAACTGTTAACTAATGCTAAACGGCGTAAACCATTTTAACTGTGGTGTAATGACAGGCTAAAGCTAGACTCATTTCGTCAACAAATTCATGGTGAATTTCCACACAGTGTTCATGCAACCCGATTCACACTCCATTGGTTAGGCACTCCAAACAGTTTTTGTGCACCTTAGCAATTATTTATGATTTCTTATCAATGATGTGTATCAAATTTGTCGGGCTCCTCATCCCAACCATCTTTGTCCCAGTGTCCTTGCTGTCTGGGGGCTTTGGGTCCACCTGCTGGCTTTGCCATAATAATCTGGCACATACACATCACATTATAATCCAGAAAGTAACAGGCTACTAAAGCACCTAAATTGATAAACATGAATGGAATAAGAAACTGAAAGATACATAATTGTAAAGCTAACCTGATCCACACGGAGAACAGTGATGGCTGCATTTGTGGCCAATTTGATTCCCCAGTGCTTGACCAGGTATGGATCGAGGATACCAGCTTCCACTACGTCCCTCAATGCAGGCCCCTCTCCCTGAATGGTTTAAAACAAGTATATAGTCATCAATTACAGCTTAAAATGCATTATTTTTGGGTCCTTCTTTCTATTTATTTCAGGTCTGCTGCCTCCAAATTAGTAACAGCTTCTTTTTCTCTCACCTCAATATCAAAGCCAGAGTTCTTGTTGCCCTCGTGGTGTGCGGCGTACAGTTTGGAGATCAGCTCATTACCCTTGATGCCAGAGTTCTCTGCCAGAGCACGGGGCAGCACTTCAAACGCCTCTGCGTATTTCTTGATGGCGTACTGCTCCAGCCCTGGGCAAGACTTTAGAGGACATGTTCAAATTATTGACACTCTTCAGGTTTGCCAACAGCAAAATGAGATGAGCCTGATTTGCTTACTTCTCCATAGGAGGTGATGTGTTTCGCCAGCTCAATTTCAGTGGCACCGGCACCCGGACACAGACGTGCATCCTGAGGGGAAATGTTTTTGTTAGGGTCACATTTTGTAATGATTTAAAAGACTTCCATTAGAAGTGTTTTTTGGGGTGGAGTTTTAAAGTAGCTCACCCTGACAAGGACTTTAAAGGTGTTAACTCCATCATCGATGGCACGCTCAATATCATCCATCAGGTTGTCTGTGGACCCACGAATTACTAAAGTAGCGATGGCACCATCCTCTTTATCTAGAAATTAAAGGAGTGAGATGACATGAGCTGTCTGGATAAATCACTGCAAGACTAAACAACATTCATAAAGATCAGTTTGTCTAACAAGCTACAAAAATCAAGAAAAAAGTCACAAAGACATCTATCTGCATGACGTTCGTGAGTGATTTTGCCACATTTCACTCCAAGATCATAATAATAATAAAATATATTTATATATTTTAACTGTTGGTGCATTTTAGCACTGGTTAACTTTTAGTTTGATTTAGATTTAAGTACAATTTTATCATAAATCATTTAAATCTTTTTCATGGTTACAGACAGACTGTAAATTAGATGGAACGACGCATCTCCACTTCCTTCCACTATAGAAAAGTGAAGCCAAAGCATCCCAGTATGGCCGCTGTCATTTTGCATCATTTTGAGACAGAGTCTGCGCAGCAGAGATTCGTCTGGAGTCACAGTCTGTGCAGCAAAGATTCGTCTGGAGCCAGAATCTCACAGTAGAGATTCGTCTGGAACCAGAGTCTGTGCAGCAGAGATTCGTCTGGAACCAAAATCTGCAAAGCAGAGATTCATCTGGAGGCAGAATCTCGCAGTAGAGATTCGTCTGGAACTGGAGTCTGCACAGCAGAGATTCGTCTGGAGGCAGAATCTCACAGTAGAGCTTCGTCTGGAACTAGAGTCTGCACAGCAGAGATTCGTCTGGAGGCAGAATCTCGCAGTAGAGATTCGTCTGGCATCAGAGTCTGCACAGCAGAGATTCGTCTGGAGTCGGAGTCTGCACAGCAGAGATTCGTCTGGAGGCAGAATCTCGCAGTAGAGATTCGTCTGGCATCAGAGTCTGCGCAGCAAAGATTCGTCTGGTTTCAGAGACTGCGCAGCAGAGATTCGTCTGGCGTCAGAGTCTGCGCAGCAGAGATACGTCTGGCGTCAGAGTCTGCGCAGTAGAGATTCGTCTGGCGTCAGAGTCTGCGCAGCAGAGATTCGTCTGGCGTCAGAGTCTGCGCAGCAGAGATTCGTCTGGAGTCACAGTCTGCGCAGTAGGGATTCGTCTGGAGCCAGAATCTCGCAGTAGAGATACGTCTGGCGCCAGAATCTCACAGTAGAGATACGTCTGGCGTCAGAGTCTGCGCAGCAGAGATTCATCTGGAACCAGAGTCTGCGCAGCAGAGATTCATCTGGAACCAGAGTCTGCGCAGCAGAGATTCGTCTGGCATCAGAGTCTGCGCAGCAGAGATTCGCCTGGCATCAGAGTCTGCGCAGCAGAGATTCGTCTGGCGTCAGAGTCTGCGCAGCAGAGATTTGTCTGGAGTCACAGTCTGCGCAGCAGAGATTCGTCTGGAGCCAGAATCTCGCAGTAGAGATTCGTCTGGAGTCACAGTCTGCGCAGTAGAGATTCATCTGGAGCCAGAATCTCACAGTAGAGATACGTCTGGCGTCAGAGTCTGCGCAGCAGAGATTCGTCTGGAACCAGAATATCGCAGTAGAAATACGTCTGGCATCAGAGTCTGCACAGCAGAGATTCATCTGGAGTCAGAGTCTGCACAGCAGAGATTCGTCTGGAGCCAGAATCTCGCAGTAGAGATTCGTCTGGAGTCACAGTCTGCGCAGTAGAGATTCATCTGGAGCCAGAATCTCACAGTAGAGATACGTCTGGAGTCACAGTCTGCGCAGTAGAGATTCATCTGGAGCCAGAATCTCACAGTAGAGATACGTCTGGCGTCAGAGTCTGCGCAGCAGAGATTCGTCTGGAACCAGAATCTCGCAGTAGAAATACGTCTGGCGTCAGAGTCTGCGCAGCAGAGATTCGTCTGGAACCAGAGTCTGCGCAGCAGAGATTCGTCTGGCGTCAGAGTCTGCGCAGCAGAGATTTGTCTGGCGTCAGAGTCTGCGCAGCAGAGATTCATCTGGAACCAGAGTCTGTATCAAAGCCCCTGCCAAACTCCGCAGGCCCAATGGCAAGATAACAATCATGCCACCACACCCCGTTTTTATAGCATCAAATAACTACCTAAAAGCAAACTTATTAGAAAAATGAGCACATAAATCATCTTGAGAACTACCTCAAATGATGGAAACCATCTTTGGGAAAAATCTGAAGTGTAATTTGATTTAATTTGTCTTGCGTCCCATTAGATTACATGGAGAAGGTGGGTTTTTATGACCTATACTGCATCCAGTCACACGTGGTGGGGGGATCAAAACACTTTGGCTTCACTTTCAGGACTCCTACAGAACACTTTGTTACAAATAACTTTTTTATATACCGTATATATACTTACTGAATAAAACTGTTAATGTATTATAAAAAAAAAAAAATTGGTGGCCCATGTGTGTGTGTGTGTGTATATATGCACATTTACACACAGTACTGTGCAAAAGTCTTAGGCCACTAGTATTTTCACCAACAAAAAATATTTTAAGTCAGTTATTTCTATCTTTTACTGTAATGTCTCAGTACGAAATATCAGTTTACATTTCCAAACATTATTTTTGCCATTAAATGTAATTATCCAGCGACATTTTTGTTTGCACAAGGAGTCTGACAGCAGTCAGTGCTCCACACAGAGATCTGACCTCATCATCAGTCTGTCTGGAATAACATGAAGAATCAGAACAAACTGAGACAGACTCAATCCAGAAGAACTGTGGCAATGTCTCCAAAATGCTTCAACAAATCTGCAAAGCTATAGTACTGTGCAAAGTTTTAGGCACTGTCAAAAATACCGTATTTTCCGGACTATAAGTCACACTTTTTTTCATAGTTTGGGCTGGTCCTGCGACTTATAGTCAGGTGCGACTTATTTATCAAAATTAATTTGATATGAACCAAGAGAAAACATTACCGTCTCCAGCTGCGAGAGGGCACTCTATGCTGCTCAGTGCTCCTGTAGTCTACACGGAGCAGCATAGAGCGCCCTCTCGCGGCTGTAGACGGTAATGTTTTCTCTTGGTTCTTGGTTCTAAATAAATGCGACTTATGTTTTTTTTCCTCAATGACGTATTTTTGGACTGATGCGACTTATACTCAGGTGCGACTTATAGTCCGAAAAATACGGTAATGCCATAAAGTGTTATTAATTGCCTTCTATTAAATTAAATCAACATGTGGCATGACCACACTGTGTGTTAAAAAAGGTTTATCCTAGGTGCACTTGTGCATTGTTTTTCAGGTAGCTTTACAGGCAGGTTTCTTGGAGACATTGCCACAGTTCTCCGCTTTGCATCGGGGTCCTGATCACCCTGTCGGGGTTTATTCTGAGATAACAACCGGCTGGATGTACATTATCCCTATTATATATATATATATACACACACACACACACACACACATATGTAGTAAAATTAATATAAAGTAAAAATAGTGTTAGATTTTCCTTACCATGTTTGAAGACCACAACCTGTGTATCTCCAACTTCAGAGAGGTACACACTATCACAGTGTCCCATCTCTTCTGGGGTCGGTGGAATCTGTTTTGAAAAATCAGATTTGAAAAAAAAATTGGTTTTAAAAAAAAACATTGAAACTGATAAAAAGTGACCATAATTAATTTAACTGCCTTGTCACCAACTCACATCATACAAAATGCAGTCATGAAACATAACTCACCAGTCTGGGCAATGCTGTGGCTCCCACCGTTTTGCATAGTCTTCTGAGGTCCCACTTTGAATTCAGCCTGGTTGTAGTACAAACAGCATTCATAAATTTTGCTTTTATTCTCATTTAACAAGCCAACACATAAAAATACAGAATCAAGCAGCACAAAAAAGAAGACATGTTCCTCTCTCTCACCTGACCACCATGAGCTTGTACTTGTTGGCGTAATGAAGGGCCATGTCAGCGACTTTGCCCCCAGTCACAACCACATTGGCCCCTGAATCAGCGATAGACTTCACCTGGGCCTCCATCAGGTCCTCTTCTCCTTTACTGAAATTCATGAGCTCCTCTGCGTTCTTTATAAGTACTGTTCCCTGTGAAGCATCAGAAAGAAATATTGAAGGAAGAAAGCCCAAAAAGCAAAGGAGAACATGATTTAATGCACTTTTCTTGAGCATCATACAAAAGAAATACTGTCAACCCATATATACAAAATAGGTCCATCTAATCCAGTCCAATAAGCATTTGCCTACCTTTGTTTCAGTAACCATGCCATCAAACGGACAGGAGAACACTGCTATCTTTGCGTCTTTCACTGATGTGATGTCTCCTTCTGTCTCTTTCTTAAATACCATCCCATGAAGCATCATAGAAGAGTTCAGTCCACAGCCCTACAAAGAAAAAAACTGAAATTGACCCACAGACACTCATTCATTTAAAGCAGTGCCTAAAATCATGTTATACTTACCAAAATTTTACACACTCTGACATTGTCAACATTGAAATTGCCAGACTCAGGGAAGATAGAGACTGTAAAATAAGTAGTGATAATAAAATGATTATGAATAATGTAATATATGTATATATTTTAAATCACTAAATAAAAAACAAAATAAAATAATCACAAAATTAAACCACTTTGCTAGAGTACACCGAAGCGATCATGCCTTACCGCAGGCCTGTGCAATAAGGTTGCCCAGGAAGTCTTCATTGCCGTATTGTTTGCTCATGACGGCTGAGCGGATCATGGCTGTGGCCTCATCCAGATCGTGCAGGTTCTTCACAGACGAACAGACGCAGTTGGGCAGAATCTCCAGAGCTTTCTTACATGCCATCTCGTAACCCTCAATCACCTGGGATTCAACATAATCATCAGCTCAGGCAAACATGCTATCAATAATGCAAATAAATTAGCAGTTCTCAATTTAACATGAATTTGCAGGGATTAATCATACTATTAATCCCCATAATGCATTCGGGTCTGTTTTGATCCAGAAAAGATACAGAATTTTTTTATTATGGGAACCAAACTGAGTTGGGACTCTAAAATATATATATATATATATATATAAAAACCACTTAATGCAAGCTCTTTCCTGACAGTGATGTACTGCATTAGTGTGGTTGTTTACCGACCTCTGAAACAGACAGGCCCATCCTCAGCAGCTCCTCTGCAAGCTCCAGCAGAGCACCAGCAAACACCAGCACAAAATTTGTGCCATCACCTACTTCCTGCTCTTGCATGTGGGATGCCATCACGATCATTTTGGCTGCCGGGTGCTGAACCTTGAGGGAAGGAAGGAAAGAAAGAAAAGAGAGAGAGACATACAAATATAAATAAATAACAAAGAGACATATAATCTTCCGAATGATATGCATTAGTTTTTTTTTTTTTTCCACAGCTACTATTATTTACCTCCAGCTCTCTGAGAATGGTGGCAGCATCATTTGTAACAAAGAGTTTTTCCAAGTGGTTGATGACCATTTTGTTCATGCCTGTACAGAATTCAATGATCATGTGATACCACTAAAAAGGTCTAATCCATCAGAGTGAAGAAAGAGCCTCACCATTGGGTCCATATGCAGTTCTTGTGGTCTGTGCCAGTTCTTTGCATGCTTGGATGTTCCTGAAAACAGCCTCCTCAAGACCCGAATAGTGCTAATTGTGGAAAGCAAATAGCAAACGTAAATCCAAAATAATTTCATATTTTAAAAACATAAAACACTTGGGGCTGCTTAGTGGTTTCAATATTTAACACCAAATAATATGCTTGTTGATTATTTCAAAGTGAAATACTAGGCAGAGAGGGATCAGTTGACATTTCTATTATGTATAGGGTAATATTTCTTTAAGAAACTTTGCGTACACATCTTGCAGTAATTGCAGACCCATGCACCATTATTATCATACAAAGAAAACAAAAAGCAATGCTACATTGGTATAGATCTATCAGAAAGAACCATTAGTAGTAGTAATGATATTTGCTGGTATAATGTTTATCCAACCGCATTCGTCAGAGCTACGGGCGTGAACATCTATTAAAAAAATTCAAATACTTAATCATTTAGAAGCTAAACCGTTACAAGAGCAAATTAACTGGAACCGAAAAAACACAATCTCTGAAAGCAAATTGTGTTATTTGGTTGAATCCTATGATTAAATGATATGATCAACATATCAACAAACCGAATATCCAGATTACGAATGTGGAACTGCCCTTTTATGGCAAACTGCATCCTTTAAGGTTGAACTCTTAACGTATATATATATATATATATATATACACACACACGCGTTAAAAACATTTTAATATGTAACGTTACATTTAAAGAGTGTTGTGAATCAATAGCTTACCTAAATCAATGTAACGTTACTTCCTTTAATGACCTGTAAGTCAGTTGAGTGTCTGTCTGTCAGTGGCACATGTCTAAAGCTAACAAGCTAACGTTAACTTCATTCTTCCGTTACTTTCTAACGAAACACAAGTTCTGTCAAACACTCCATATTTCATTGAGACCTAACAGTAATGACGGCCTTGTACACAATTGTATTCTTCCGTTGAAGTCTGAAGCGTGTGCTGGTTTTACCGGCAACGTGAGTTGGGCGCTATGAGGCCCATCTTCTAGAAACCTCTATGTGGAGTCACTGCGTGCGCTCTATAAACAACACAATAAGAGCAAAACACTGCTTCAGCAGCCCTACCTTCGCACCATCCTTTAACATCTGAGCAAAGCCCGGGGCTTTGGGGACGTGAAGAGCCATTTTGAGCAGATAAGATTGATATTGAACTGATGCTGGATGAGGCTGCAGTGCACGAGAAGCACGCAGCTAAGAAAGAACAGGCGCCGCTGCAGAGAGCAGAAACACGGATTACTGACCCAAACAGACGAGAGAGTGGAGCGCCGAATGGGTCGATTGATCCCCACCCAATTCGGTTGTTAAGTGATGACGTAAGAAGCGCTGTTTCCGGGTCCAAGCCTCAACTCGCTTCACTTGAGAATACGACCTCAGCAGACGTTTATGAGCACTGTTTATTCATATTAATAATTTAAGCTAAACGCTTTCAAACTAACGGTATACACTACAGCTTCTGTGCTCACAGTGTCCCAAACACAAATCAAACACTTTTCTTTTTATATTTATATTTTCATTGTCTGGCTATCTGGGACTTCGGTACAGAGTTAAAGCTTAAGATGATAAATTTTTCGCTAGTATTCTATCACATTGTGAGTTTGTATTAACACCTTTTGTTGTTTTCTCGTGGTAACTGATAGAGGTTTGGACGGAAGCGCTGCTACATGACGTCAGACTTAACAAGCGAATAGACCCCTTAATCGCCTACGTCACTGTGACGTCACCGCTCTAGCTGGAGGCAAAACACAAGGCAGAACTCATAGCAGGTGCGCTAAAAGTTTGATGTTTTGACTTTAAAATGTCTTCTTGTTGTGTTTTTGGCTGCCAGAATCGAACAGCACTTTTGTTTCAAAACTAAAGTTTTACCGGATCCCGGCAGACATTCCTTCACAGAAATCAAGAAAATTTATTTATTTATTTGTTTATGAACTTTTTTTTCTTCAAAATCTTTATTTTACATTAAAAAAATAATTTAAATTTGTTAATTGGTCAAATATAATAATAATAATAATAATAATATACCCAATATATATATAGATAATTATTCATCACTAAAACACAGTAATCAAATTGTTATAATTAGTTTTTTTTTCTGAGCCATTTTAATCAATTTAGTCTATGACATCACTGAAGAACTATTATTTATTATTTTGTTATATTGATCTATTTCGTTTTAAATATCTTTATAGTTTTTATTTTATTTTACATTTCTGTCTTTAACATTTTTTTTTGTAAAATATAAAAATGAAATAAAAATATAAATATATTTAAAATAAGCAGACTAAATAAACCAGATTGATAAATAATAGAATAATAATCAATACAGTAGAATAAATTCATAGATTAATTTGGCTCAAACTAGTTTCTCAAATGGCTCAAAACTCTCTCTCTCTCTCTCTCACACACACACACACACACACACACACACACGCGCGCGCGCACACACACACACACAATTTTTTATTTCCAGTTTTTGCAATCTATTTGATTTTAGTTTGTGTGTGTGTGTGTCCATTTAAATATACAATTTTAATAAATATTTTAAATAAATTTAAATGTAAAATTATTTTGATAAACCTCATATATGTTAAGTATTAATATCACTTATTTAATAATCTAATAACAAACAATTAGTTTGAAGCAAATTAATCTTTGAACTTATTTTAGTGTGTTGATTTATTATTCTATTATTTATCAATCTGTTTTTTTTAATCCACTTTATTTTAAATATCTTTAGATTTTATTAAAATGTTTATATTAATGTCTTCTTTTACATATATATTTTTTACTTTTTAAAAATATATTTAGATTTTTGTTCTGTGGGACTCGTGTTTTGCGATCAATCTGATGCACACAGCTCTAAAAAAACATCTAAACAAAGCACAAAACTACTACTATGAAAAAAAACGAAGGAAAAAAAACCCTCAAACCTTTGCATTGTTCTTGTGAATGTGTAGGTGACTCAGAGCTGATTGGAGAGAAGGACATTGTTGCAGTGTAAAGTCATCTGATCCATTTAATTGACATCTGGCTGGCACACAAAGAATTACAGTGCCACTCTGACAGACTCCTGCTGAAGAGCTGTCATTACATTGGCTGTGTTTGTGAGCCTGCTTTTGGCTTCTCAGTGTACACTGCGAGGATTACGACTAGTTTACTGTGACTTTTTACAACATAAACAGAGGGAAGAAGATCTACAGGATTCTCAATGGAGTGTCTCCAGCTCTGTGTCCTCTGCTGATCGACCCTTGAGGCTCTTTTAAGATTTTTATTACAGAGTTTTCTGTAAATCCGTTTCTACTGTCAGGTAAGGGGCTTTTATTGCTTCCTATAGTCTTATGTCATAAAAATCTTCTTTTAGCTTTAACGAAGTAAACTTACAGTAGCCAATGAACCTTTTTAACAGGCTAAATAGTAGCCTTTTCAAACTTTTCATGACATTAACATTGGGCTTTCCATCTTCTGTAAAAATATATACATTTTAAGCAAAGTAAATATATATTGCTATAAACAAATATGATTTAACAAGTCATTTCAAGACTAAGAACACTGTGCAGCCAGTACAGAGGTATGATCTCATTTGCTGGCTGGACGAGGATTCGTCTCCAATTGTTTAATCTTGATGCAGCTTTGGGCACATGATGAAATCTTCTCATGACCCCTGAAAGGCTGCTGATCTCATACATCTGATGCATGAATAAGGTTCATATCCATCCGTTTAATCTACATCTGCTCTTTTTCTAGGAATAAATGATCACCTCAGCTAGACGAGTCTCTGCAGATAAACCTGAAGTACAAATCGCTTTCAGCTTGGACGAAACCTCGGGTAACGCATCTGCAGATTATTATTTTAGAAATTTTTATGCTTGTGACAAAGACAATGCGACTGAGAGACTGAAATAGAGGTCCACACGATGAATGACTTCTACCAAAATGGCAACAAGCAAAACCCACCCAAAGCCTCTCATGTGGGATCAATTCAACTTTTGCCATCCTTTCCAAAGAAACAGGTGCCCCCTCTATTTTAGTTGATCTCTGGCATCTTAAAAACAAAATATCCACCTAGCCACAAAGTCAACAGCGCTGTCAAAGTGTTTTACAGCTATCCGGGAAAATGCTTTGATGGCAGCTGCTGCCTGGGCATTGCAGCATCAGGTTTCTGTTTTAATACCTCACTGCTGCGTGATTCACTCATTTGCTTTTAGAACACTGGCCTAAATTTAAAAGCATTAAATACTTCACGCTTCGTCGCTACTTTGCCCAGCGTCCATTTTTTCTTTCCTAAAAGTGGAACACAAATAAAGTCCTACACATAAACATGCTACATTTCTTCTTTCCCACGATCCTTACTTCTTTACTTTTTTCTTTGTGTGTGTGTGTTTGTGAGAGAGAGAGACTAACAGCCACTCAAACTAAAACATTCAAATTAATTTAGTTTAACTAAAATAAATAAATAATAATATAAAATAATAAAATAAAATAACAGCTGGAGCAGAAAAGCCAAACTAAAATACATTTACATAACTACAAAACTAAACTGTAAAACAAATATATATTTTTCAAATAAATTAAAATGAAATAAATGCTAAAATAAATAATGCTATTAATTAATAAACAATCTAATAAATAATCTCATTATTTAAAATGTTATTATTAACATCATGCATATACATAATAAAATTTGTATTATATATAATTTCTATATACATTTTAAACATTTGTACTTTTAAATAATGCATTTACAAAAATGAATATGTTTTTCTTATATTATATTTTATTATATAAAACAATGCAAGACTGATTTAAAAAAAAATAATAAAAATAATAATAATAATAATAATAATAATATATAATCAGTCAGTTAGCCAAAATGAGTTGAAATGGTCATGCTCCTCCACACCTGGCCACATTCCGCAGGAATCACGTGCATATCATGTTTCAGATATTACCCTTGCAAATTTTTATGTATATTTATCCTCTAATTGGCCGTCTGGCTGATGCATGACAATAAACAGGCCTGTTTTTAGCTGGCTGCATCAGAGGATTCTCAGCGTGAGTGAGTGAGCCCCATTGGACATAGCTGTCTGTCAGAGCGCTCGCTAAAGACAAGCCATTGTGAAGAACCTGGGAGATAGTTACTTTCAATCTGTCCGTTCAGGATTTGGAGTCCATGCCCGGACAGGTGGTGCTCAAATTTGGCTTTTCACACTGATCTGGAAGCAGTTTCTAGGTGAATGGCCACATGTATGTTAACACAAGGGAAACTGGCCCTAGATCAGCATAAACAGCTAACTGGACATGTTGTGGTGTCGTGTGCACTGTGGTATGATTTAGCTGATTAGATGGATGTAGATGTCACCACCAAGGCCTTGGAGTAAAGATCTCGAACATTAGCATACCAGACGTGTTCCTCTGGCTTTCTCTTCCTCTCAGAGTTGAAAGATGCAGAGGATCCCCTTCCATCATTCCCTGACCTTGAACAACGCCTGCAGGTAAAGTTTATTAATAATCTGTTTAATACGTGACGGCATAGTACTGCATGCTTAGAATACAATTACAGGGTTTGCTAGAGAATGCAGCTTTAATAAGCCTCTAGTAGTAGTAGATATTATACATCTGACTTTATATCTAACTACTAAAGATTGTGGTGTGTGATAATCACAGTTTAGGGTCATAGTGTGACTGGTGTGCAGAAAAAAAACTGTAGAAAGACTAAATCCACTGTGCTAATATTAGGGTTGAACAGCAGATTCAGCAGGAGTGAGAGTATTTTAAACAAGGGTGAAGTGAAGTGATCCTGCATGTAAGCTTCATGAGGAAAGAAGTGAAACCAGACAGGAATAGTCCTATATTAACCCAGAGAACTTTATGAACATTTGCAGATCACAGAAATATATTACTGCTGCTTTAAAATGTTTGTTGTTGTCTCTTCTTTGACTGAGGATATTTGTTTCTCCTTTGACTATTTTCAGTTTAATGCGCATCTTTTATTCAGTTTATTGGGACATCTACTGTAAAGAATCCAACTTTCTCACTGAGGAAATGTTTCAGCAATGCTTCCGTAAGACCACAAGATGGCATTAGTTTTATTTACTTTTAGCTTATCATTAGACTTAACAGGAAATCAAAATTGAATGATAATATCAAACTGACAAATGATAAATTAGAAAGAAAAATAAATGCATTTTAAATACTAATATATTAAATACTCAAATAAAATATGAACATTGTAATTTATTGTTATTATTATTATTGAAAATACATTTATTAAATACAAATAATAACTACATTTATTTTTTTTAGAATCCCAATCATGTAAATTATTATTAATACATAATATAAATACATTTGTTAAATAAAAAAGGGTAATTATTAAATGAAAGCATGTATTTTTTTGCTGCTTCAAGTCAATAATTTATTATCATTATTATTATCAATGTTGTTGTTGATGATGTTAAAAATACTGTGACGAGTGGGGCGGGGCCGAGAGCCGTTCTCGGCCCCGCCCCACTCGTCACAAATACATTTATTAAATACAAAATAATAATTATGATTAAAAATTACATTTAATTCTGACCATTACAAGCCCATGCAAGCATTATTATTATTATTATTATTATCAATACATGAGTATAAATACATTTATTAAAGAAAAGAAATGATAATTATTAATTAATTAATTAATAATTAAAGCCCATCAGTTTTATTATTATAATTGCTGTTGTTTTAATTATTATTATTAAATACAAATCTTTATTGCATAAAAAATATAAAAACATTTAATCTTTGTAACTAGAAGCCCATCAGTTTTATTAATTATTTATCTTATTGTTGTTGTTGTTTGATTATTATTGAATAAAAATCTTTATATAAAAACATTTAGCTCATAAATTACATACTTTGTATCTAATAGACTTTTTGGTCTTATTGTGGACAGTATGAAAAATAAATACTTCCTCATAATCATTCATCAAAATGTAAACTTGCTTTTCTTTTTCGGGTTACGTCCTCCAACTTTTCACAATGTCCTGGCAAACTTTTTTCCCCTTTTAAATATGTTGTTTCACTCAAAAATACTTTACAGTAAAATGGAGCGTGAATGCTGTATCATGCTGACTTGAAGGGTTGGGTTTGACCGTTGACAACATGACTAGATGAGTACTTTTTCGCAAACTATTTCCACATAACTAATACATTACAGATAACAAAAAAAGGCTTTGTCACTTATATCATATACCCTCGTTTTTTAGGGAAAAGTCTAAAGGGAGCAAACTCTTGCTTACATGTGTCTCTTCACATCATGAAATGTGCTGACTATTGTGTAGATTTAAAAAATCTGAAATCTTTATCCTTCGATATATTTTAAGCAACCTATAAAGCTGTTTATGAAATTATTTAGTTTTTATTTAAATTTGTGCTGCTAGGAAGATTCCCCATAAAAGTGTCCCTCTCTGAAATGCTGAAATTGTCATGCACACACCCACACACACACCAACACATTAGGGGAAAAACTGGGAGAAGTTGAAGCGTTTTGTCGTGTGGCTGATATTCTGTAGGACTGTGGCGTGAGTCATTGCGAAAGAAGAAGTTCCTGACACAAAAGGAATAAAAAAAGTCAAGCATCTCACAAATGTTTCCACATATTATGTTTCATCAATTGATTGAACCCCTCCAGTCAGGCTGTATGACGATTCTGTGTATATTCCAGGATGTAGCAGAAAATCCAAATATAACATCATAAAGAAAAAAACGAAGTTCCTGATTCCATCTCTAGTCAATGCAGCTACATCAGACAGACTATAACATATGTGTCAACTAACTCATTAAAAAGAGCAATTGTGGTTTGTGCTGAAGTATTAGGAAAAACAAAACACTCATAGTGTCACCAATAAAAAAATGTGATGTAATAATGTCATTACTTTCCTCACTAGCCGGTGCTGCCGTTTCGGTCTCTAAAGGAGTCCATTGAAGTGTACAAAAACCACTGCAAGATTGCCAACGAGTTCAACCAGGTCAAACATGAAATCGCCAGGCTGGAAGAAAGGAAGTAAGCTTTAAAAATAACTCAAACACAAACATGTATTCATGATATTACTGAGATCCATTTCAAAGTCAGAGCTGTTAGTTACTCTTTTAATTGTACAAACACAATAGCATATTAATAAAGTAATCTTCAATACAGTATGATTTATATAAACACACACATATTTGTGAGTATGAACAGACAGATAAGACAACTGATCAAAGCTGCCATTGTCTGCCTTCATGGAGTCATGTTGCTCTACTGGTTAAAAAAGGCCTGTGTAATCATCACCAGACCTGGCATACTGTATTGTGGTATGCAGGACTTTTTTTTTTTAATTGCAAGACCACACTTTGATGAAAACTGTACAGCCTAACAAGTATACTCCAATTTTTGAGTTTGAGTTTTTAAATAGTACATTATTTTATTTTCAAACCACATACACTACCGTAATTTGCAAACTAGTCTTGAAAATGTATTATGTTAAATGCCTGCACAACTTATATTTGTAAACCATAAATACATTATTTCAATATATCACACACACACACACATATAGAGAGAGAGAGTGAGAGAGAGGCTGGTTCTGGTTTATTTATAGAGGGAAACACAAAACCCTTCTTGTCATCCTAATGCCACTGTAAATTTCCAGTGTTTGTTCTCTTTCTCATTTTCTTTTTTTCCCTCATGTGTTTTCCACACATGAACTTTTTCAGGTACACTGAGTTTCAGATAAAGCACCAAGCTCAACCAGAGAACCATTTCTGATGTTCTCTAGAGATGTTCTGTATATATAGTATGTCTCTGATTCATCCAAGTGCAGTTAAACACTTTTAACCCTTTTCGTTTCCCGCAACCTTCATATTAAACAAAAGACACAGAAACGTGGCCGTCACCACATTACAACCCTGCTCAAACAGTTAATGGTCCGAAGGCCATATGCAGATCATCCGCTGACTCAGTGCTTTTGTGAGCTAGTGAAACATTACAAACCGCATACAAGACACTTCATCTAGATGTCTAGTCTATAATATTTTTTTTTTCCGTTTGAGATCATTGTATCAATTCAGATACCCAATGGCATCAACAGTTTCACTTCCTATGAAATAGTTTCGGGTACAGAACCGCCGACTCTAGTCACCTGTCTGACACATGGCCCACATATGATGTTATTTTGGCACTAACCTTCCATATAATCATTACATTAAAACAGTCATTAAAAGATGTGATGTAACAAATGATTATAACATGTTATTTCCCCGTTTGTGTTTGTCACGCTCAGGAGAGAGCTCATGGCAGAGCTGCTAGAGGATGAAAGGGTGTCAATGGAGTTTGCACGACTTGAGGAGGAATGCAGGACACTTACAGAAGAGAACCAAAGTCTGATAACAGTCCATAGCCAATGCGCACAGCAGCTAGAGACGCTCCGAGTGATCAGTCAAAAGAGGCAGAGCTCCTCCTGACCTTTGACATCAGTGCAAAAGAGCTTTCACCTCTGGGTCTTCACCACTGCTTATAAACATCTCAGCATTCCTTCAGTGCTTGTTTAATGTACTGAAGCTGAAAACTGATCTTGAATCATATGCTTATACTGAGCGACTTAATCAGTGTATATTTAATACATTTTAAGATAATATGGATGGTATTGTGGCCCAAACTTGAGCTGAGAGGTCCCTCACTCATATATGTCTGATATTGCATTCTGAATATATACTGTTTTTCTTCTTTGTGTGTTTTAAGGGCGTGTTTGTTGATAAATGTGCTTCACTAATGTAAACTGTACAAATGAAATGCTCTGCTGTGAAAGACTGCTCTCAGTAAAAGTTTTTATTGTTTACTGTCTGCCAAATACATAAAAAGGGAATTAAGGAATTACATTTCTGTTCAGCTATTTAAGTTCAAGCTAGGTGACTGGTGACGATAAATGTATGACTACACACCATTGTTTAGTCACTCAGCAATAGGGAACTTGGGTTTCGAAATGTGATCTGCTCATTTTAAGACTGTGAAACTCTTCAAAAATATAAATGGCTAACATCCCATCCAACAACACTGAAATACCAGGTGCATGTCCACAACCAGTTTAGCAGCATGAAAGGTTTGCTTCCTCCAAATTTAGGGTTTATTTAGTCTAGAGCTTTGTTTAGTTAGTGAAGTATTCCTGTTATTTATCAGAATTATGATTGTGAATGTTAAAAATGTAATGGCATATGCATATTTTGACATTTAGACTATTTCTATTAGAATTATATAACTCACAACTTATGTAAAGACTCTAAATAAAAAAGCTATTTTGGTATTAAATGAATGATTTTGAGCATTATAATTTTTTTAAGTTAAGAATACACAAAGTGTGCTTGTATCTGGCCACATTGGTCCAAATATTCAATATGCTGAATATTCCATTTCGTTATTGTTTGTAAGCCTCCCAACATGGGACTGAAAAGGTTAAATGTGTCTGTACAGTGGACTGTGGGTGAAAACCATAGTGAAAACCACGGAAGTCTGGCGGCGAAAAGCAAGGAAGTAGTGACGTTAATGATTGACGGCACAGAGGGCCAATAAGAAGAGGGCTGTGTTTGAGAAGGCGGGACAAATTTTTCACATGACACCAGAGTGAAACACTAGCGCCTCCTTATTTTCATAGTTACAAGTGAGCGCTTTAAGCTAGCCGGAGTTAGAATGTAGAATCAAATCCAACTTTTCCTCTCACTGTCCAGTGATATGACAGGTGAGTATAAACGATCTCTTGTGCTTTAGTCAGTTTTGTGTGTCAAGAGAGACAAAAAACATTGAGAATTGAGATCGGTGAACTTTATAGTTAAAGTTTAAAATGTCTAATTTAACTGTAAAAACGTATGAACTGGTTTAATTTAGATATAGTTCTGTTGCACGCCATACGACCGCGGGTTTTTCCAATGATCACGACTTATCATTTCTACAGATGTTTTTTTTTTTTTAATCGGACGTAGGCTGTGTCTTACAACATAATGGGCTTTCTACCTAGAGAGCATTTTGAGCGTCGTAGCCGCGTTCCGAGTGTTATATTCGAACATTTAAAGCGCGCATGGGATGAAGTCTATATAGGCGCTCACTAGGGTTTGTGACAGAAGCGTAATGTTGGGGTTTTATTACATCTATGCGCGTCTGTTGATTTTACTCGACACAGGATTAGGGAAATGAGTTCAAATATTTCCGTTTAACGACATAAATTGCTCCAGCTAAACCGTGAGGCAACCGGTCCCTACGTTCCTCGTAAAGAGGAGGAGTTTAATGGAAACGGACAGACGGGGAAAGTGCTTGCTCATCCTTTATCAGCAAAACCAAGTGAGTCAGCAGTGAGCAGCACACACTTGCGCCACACACACACACACACACACACACACACAGACACACAAAAACACTCATGACTTGACTAGGTCAAATTCTCAGTACACGGTTAAGATAAGGAGCTCCCGTGGGTTAGGACACGTATGTAGTGAGTGTTTCAAAAAGCATTTTTTTCCCATAGACAGTAAAATATTTTTCCAGCTTACTTCCCGTAGAACGAGAGTTTTTAAGAAGTATCACGCGGGCTAAAGCGCTGTTGAATATCAAGTCGGCTGTCAGCTAGACAGTTGCAAATGTGATAGTTTTCATAATAGTTCGATGCAAAAGAAGTTAATACGGAGTAGTTTATGCTGGAGACACAAATTGGCCAGTTAATGAGTAAATAATTCCAAAACTCCTAAAGCAAAGCACAAAACTGGAACAGAGTCGTGATTGGAGTGGTATAAGTTTCCCCTCCACAAACAAAAGTGTCACTCCGTTCTGGTTACATTCCGGGTTTTCCATTTCCTATTCCCTGCTTCTCTCTCTCTCTCTCTCTCTCTCTCTCTCTCTCTCTCTCTCTCTCTCTCTCTCTCTCTCTCTCTCTCTCTCTCTCTCTCTCTCTCTCTTCCTTCGGCTTGCTCCCTTTAGCAGGAGTCCTATTCCCTGCTGCTTACTAGTGAAATAAATATGAGTGCATATTTAGAGATTCTGGAAGTAAAATAGTTTTCTCCATTAACAATAACTTACAGATCCTTAAACAGTTTGTCAACCTATGCTTTTGTTAAAGCCGTCAGGCTATTTCAACTTATGTTTTAAATAATCATGTTAAACAGTGGAATTCTGGGTGGAAAACTACATTGCCACGATTCTGCAAAACAACAACAACAACAAAATACATCAAAACAAGAAAATAGCACTCGCAAGGATCTCTGCTTTAGTGTCCTTCTGTGTATATCTGTGATAATTCACCTCTTTGCTAGTTTGTGGGTTATAACTCTTTAACAAAAGAGAAAATGCTTCTGGAACCAACGCTGCTGAAAAAGATGGTGCTGTAATTTGTAAAAATTGTAAAAACCGTAGGGGTTTTTAATATTGTTTTCACGACATGGACATCTTTAGAGTTAATATATATATTACAAGTTATGCTGGGCTAGATGCTAGAAATTGTTCTTTCGGATTGCTGCATAAAACTTCCATAATATGATTTTGAAACATCTTTAACCACCAAAAGGAAAATTCATGGAAATTCAATGTTCAAACTGTTTAGAAATCGTGGTGCTGTATGTCTAATGATTGAGTTTTATAACCAAATAATCTCAGTTATGATTAGTACACACGACAGTTTCTTTGAATTGAGCACATGTTCCTTGTTTTTACCATACAGATTAACTCAGCATGTCAGTGAAAAACTCCAAGTCGTTTAAGTTCACCTTCCAGTCATCTGTGCACAGTTCCCACGTTCTGCAATGTCTGAATGAGCAGCGGAAGAAAGATCTTCTGTGTGATGTGACTGTTGTTGTAGAGACCCAGAGTTATCGGGCCCACCGGGCAGTTCTGGCATCCTGCAGTGATTATTTCAGCTCTCGTTTGTCCAGTCATACACCTGAAGGAATTATCGTCAACCTTCCTGATGAGGTAACAACATAATTAAAGGTCTTAGATGAAAAGGAAGGAATGAAGGAAATTCATGGGATATCTTTGGCCCAATATTGCGACAGAAATATTTAAAGGGATAGTTCACCCAAAAATTCTGTAATTAATTACTCATGTCGTTCCAAACCTGAAAGACCTTTGTTCATCTTCGGAACACAAATTAAGATAACAAAAATAACTTTATTTAACAATTCTTAGGAACTGTCGTCCGTCATTATAGAGACAGAATTTCCATTTTTAGATGAACTATTCCTTTAATTCAACATCTATGTGAGATATTTTATGCATTTTAATGCACATGATGTAAAAAGTATTGTTTTGTTGTTGTTTTTTCATTTTGAAGGTTACCTCAGAGGGATTCGAACCCTTGCTGGACTTTGCCTACACCTCAAAACTCATCTTTACTAAAGAGAATGTGCTGGAAATCCGTAACTGTGCCTCTGTTCTTGGTTTCAAGGACTTGGACAAAGCCTGCTTCGACTTCCTTCTCCCCAAGTTCTTTGAGAGCAGCAGAAGTGCATCAAAAGTCCAGAGGAAGTGCTGCAAAACCAAATGCTGCAAATCACGAAGGGCTGAATTGAGCTCGATTGACGGGGATGATGTTATTGATGAAGACACATCATTACTTCAGCCCTCGCAGCTTCAGCTTGAAGTCAAAGAGCCATCTTGTCCTCCTTCGGTGGCCATTGACGATGTCGGAAAAAGCTGTCACAGCCAGGAAGACACAGATTACTCTCTCCTGTGCCCAAAGTACCGGAAGTTTCAAATAGCTTGCGGGAAGGAGCGATCCTGTCTGGATGTTTGCGACTCGAAACCCATGTCCCTTGACAAGTCAGAAGACGATTGTCCTTTAAACTGCCTACCTAGCTCAAGCAATGAAGACGGCAAGGAGATCTTCTCATGTGATAAGACACCTCTCATTAGCGATTCTTTCTCAGATTCTCTTCTGCCTGAATGTTGTCCTCTGAATCCTGGACCTTGCACAGGACAGCCATCATTTCCAATCTGTAATGAGTCGGCACGATCCATTTGTGAAAAATGGGGAACGCCCCCTCGCTCAGGCCTGGAGGATGTTGTGAGGCCATGTGAGCTCAAAGCTGACCGATGCTGTGAACAGAGGAGCACGGAGGAAATCGAGGTGGCTAAACAACTCACGTTCTGGCCGGATTCTTGCCAGGCGTCTCCCTCTGGCCTGGGCTTGGTGGCGAAAGCCTTGAATCTCAACTGTCTGAAAAGCTGCCATCCGGATCCCAGAGCAGTGGAGTGTCCGTTCCTGCAGAACTTTGGCGCAGTGGGAGCTCATCTGCACGATGGAGAGGGGGGGCCAACGTCACAGGGCAGTCCATACATGCCCTCCAACCAGTCAGGGGAGGACTCTGACAGCTTTGACACAGAGGGGGACAGTGAGTCTTACAGCAGTGAACGAGTGTGTGAGGTGAGGCCTGCTTGTATTTGTTAGTGGTGCTTCACTGGTGTGAACAAACCCTTATCCCTAAGCTTCTGTGCTTCAACGATGCATGAAATTGTGTGTTTGTTGAGGAAAGATGTGCATTACATTTTTAAGAGATCAAATGTCCAGTTGTCATGATGGACAATAAAATAGCCAATCAATCAATCCATCATAAACTCTATAGACTCAACCTAAGTAGAGATGGAAATTGCTTTATTATGAGTAAACCGATCAAGATAAAAAATATTTTATACAAACAACACAATGATATTATGAATATATTATTAATAATATTAATAATACATTATTTTCTAATCTAAATGGATGCAGATTTGAACTTTTTTTTTTATTTTTTATTTTTTTTACAATTATATTATTATTATTATTTTGCCATTGTTATTATAGTAGCATTTGAATAATAATATATTATTATTATTAATTATTATATAGTAGCAGTGTCATGTTATAATATTATAATCTATTATATTAATTAATTATATTCATATAAGTTTTGTAATAATAATAATAATAACAAGTATAATAACTAAAGTTGTTTTGCCATCTAAATGGTCACAGATATATTGTAGCTTTTTAATTCACAGATTATTCATATTTTATACAAATATATTATGATGTTATTATGATCATTCATATTTCATATTTTTGTGGTTGTAATTATTAACAGTAATTTAATAATAATAGTATTCTTATGATATATTGGTATTGTATTATTTCATAATATTTTCTCTAAATTAATGTATATAATTATATTAATATAAAATTATTATTTGTGTTATCCAAAGTTGTCTTTGAATCTAAATGGTTGTGAATTTATTCTAATATTTGTTTTCTAATTGTTAAGCAACACATTTCTTAAGAAGTTTGTAATCATTTCAGAAAAGTTGAGCAATTCTCCAGCGATACATTAAATTAGTTAATAGCATTGATGGGTAATTTCCTATAGAGACACACCAAATGGTGCAATTTAACAGCAGACCTGCTATTAAATCAGTATTAATAAAGAAATATTGGTCAATCCAACAACTGGTGTGTCTTGAGACCCACATCTTATTAAGTCATTAGAATTTAATACAGTTGGAATAAGCAAAAACCCGGCACCTCTGTAAGCATTTTTAGATTTGTTAATGTTGCTTGGACTTTGCACTGTTCAGTGCCTTTTGAGCAGTCTGGAATCATAATTACTTTGCACACCTGATAATGACTTGTCAGAGTCCTTGTGAGGTCAAAAATCCACACGAGTCCTGAGTGAACACCTTAAAAGAAGCATTAACCCATAAATCTTTCCTCACTGAATGTTGAGCAAAGTTGACAGTGTTTCAAATCTAAACAGATCTGTTTCCCTCCAGATGGCGCTGCCGCTGTCTGTGGATCAGATCGTGTCTCTGAGCAGGAATGACTTCCAGCAGATGCTGAAGCAGCAGTGCTTGACACGGGAGCAGCTCGATGTTGTGCATGACATCCGCAGACGGAGCAAAAACCGGATTGCTGCCCGGCGCTGCCGCAAGCGGAAACTTGACTGCATACACAACCTGGAGTGTGAAATCGAGAAACTGGTGAGTATTCAAAGGATGCTTATGGTCGGAGGGATCCCTAAAGGCTCAAAGTTTATATCTGTGCACTCTTCCAGAACTTCAAATACCTCATTCAGGATTACAACTGCTTATTCAGTGAATTTCACAAAAACATGGATGGATAACATAGCATTTTTCTTCAAGAAAATGCACTATTTAAGGGATTTTTTTTTGTACTAAAAAAACATTTCATAAGATAAGTTATTTTGATTTATTTTGTTCTGTCAATGAAAGTTTTGATTAGGTAGATTCAATTATTTATGATTTATATTTTAATTAAGGACAATATCAAAATAATAATTTAAATATTTTAAATAATATAAATACTATTATTTTATTTATTTACATTTTTATTATGGTAAAGAATTGTATGGTACCTTGATAGCCTTAAAATAATATTTTATGTAAGGTAATTTAATTTAAATTAAAATCTGTTTAGTTATTTTTGGTGTGAAATATGACCTGGACAGGTTTTTGTGAGATTCATCCATACATTTGAATTGCTTGGATAATTCACATCCATTTGGATTATTTAGTTTTAACATAAACAGACTAATAAACTTAATGTGATGCATATCTGTCAGCTGTACATAAATAAAACAGGTAAATAGTACTAATAAATTTGTTTTTAAAATACACAATAATCAGGTTTATATAATCATCATCAATAAATGCAATACCATTTTTGTTTCACAGTGAACAGGTTCATGCTCATTTAAATAAATGCATTTTGAAAATATGACCATTTAATAAAGTCAGATAATAAACTATGCCATGAAATCTTACCTGTTCCGTTTATGTATGATTGATAGATGCGTCACATTAAGTTTGAATAATTTGTTAAAACGGTGCAATCAAATAAAATATACAACTCAAATGTCAAAAAAGAAAATAATATAAATAACAAATCTTAAATCTAGGCCTAAATATTTTTTAAGTGTATATATATATATATATATATATATATATATATATATGTATATATGTATATGTGGATTCGGTAGCACTTTATTTAACAGTCCTGTTCTTCATATATATACTATGTACTTACTATAGTAATTACAATAACTATGTTAGGTACTAACACTGAACCTACCCCTAAACCTAACCTACCCCCAAGTTACTTTATATTAGCAGAACTTTCTTAGATAAATACACTGTAAGTACACTATAAGTACATGTACTATAAAATAAAGTTCAACCATGGTTTCTTTGTGCTCTGCAGAGGAGTGAGCGAGAGAAGCTGACAGCTGAAAGGATCAAGCTGAATCAGATGAAGATGACGGCCTGGCAGAGTTACTCAGGCCTGTATGAGAGGGTCTGTACTGAAGCCGCCCTCAGACCTGAGCAGCTTCAGGTGCTGGCCAAATATTCCTCTCCAGACTGCCCGCTATCTGCCTTCCTGTGCCCCTCTCTAGACCTTTCTCAGAGTCCCCAGGCTTCAGACCTTTCCACACACACCTGTTGCTCTGGAGCCAAACCACCAGTTACTTCCTCAGTGGAGAATTCTGTTGCACAGTCAAGCTCACAGAACCTGTTACCTCTTGGGGTCGCAGAAGCTCAGTCACACACCTGTCTTCCTGACACCTCGCCATTGGAGTGTAGTTCAATGGTGAAACTCGCCACTGATCTGCTCATCGGCAATCATGAAACCGACAGATTGCAAAATTAAATGTGTTGGTTGAAGGAAGGACCATAGAAAATCACTGAAGGACTTTAATTACTCAACTACAGGTGCATTTATAAAAACGTGACATCACTACTGTCCTCGTCCGATCGTAGGCTGTACATTACATTTTATTTTTTTTACTCTAACTCTTTAAGCATTAGCATTAAGTTTGTATTGGTCAGTGTTCAATGAAGTATTCCTTTACCTAAAACGATCATTTATAGACTTAACACACATGTCCCTGAACATCCTCATGCTCTTATGGAATCAACCTCAATTCACAGTATCATTTTTGGACTCACAACACCACAAACCTCATCTCGCAGCTCAATAATAACCTTTTTTCTTCTCAGGGGACATAAAGCTATTAGACTACACGGTGCTGTAATCTGTTTTGGCTGAAACTGTGACACTCAAAATGTCTCAAAACTTTAGAAGAGACCATTAAATCTGGGAATTAAACTCTCAGGTGTTCAGAACTGCACATACTGCAGTTTCACTAATGTTGTTTTTATGTAATTAAAAAAAGTGTTTGTTGTTTTCTTTCATCATTTAAATGTAATGTTATAACACTTTGATTATTCTGCTCTAATGTTTTGCTTGGGACCAAATTATCCTCTTATCAGAAATTTTGTTAATAAATGACTTTAAAAAAATTATACATTTGAAATAGACTTTTTTCCCCCTTTTAATGAGCTAATTTGGTAAATATATTTTTATTTAAAAAGTTTAATCCTATGTTGTTTATATATATATATATATATATATATATATATATATATAAGAAACTAACAATAACAGACGCACAGAAAGCACAAAATTCGCTAAAATGAATAATAAATATTAAAATAAAAGCTAATTCAAAATGATGAGCGCTGTACTAGAATATAAATAAAACTAAAATATCGCGTTATATATATATATATATAATTATTATTATTAAATATACGGTTTGCCTGCATGTCGTTCAATTATTATCTGACCATCGGAGAACCATGATCATGCAAATGTGCGGTTAAATTATCTAAATAGAAACTTAAAATCTAAGGGGGTACTTACTTACATGTAAAGTTAAAATAATATAATAATAATACTAGAGCTGGGGTAACACTCGAACTTGGACTCGGATTCCAATTTTGAATGAACTCGGACTTGTCACGCACTCGGGTGAATTTGTACTCGGACTTGACAGGGACTTGAACATTTTGGACTGAAAAATATTCATGTGTAATGTGTAACAATAAAACCAGCATAAAGTTGAGATGAGAAATTAGATTCGATTCAATAAACAAAATTCAACAAAATGAAAAAAAAAATTCAATGAAAAAAAAAAACGGTTCACCAGTTCTTTTACGCTCGACGTAATGACGTCATTGGTGATGACGTAATGGCGTCAAGTCTATCAAACATTCAAATATATAAAGTCAGTAATCATAACTTTAGTCAGTTAAAAACCTCAAAGTCATGAAAAGTTTACAATTTTTGTAAAAAGTTTTGCAACAACGCACCCAAATACAGTAACAGCAATAATGTACATACAAGGATTTAAGTCTTGAAGATATAAAGTAAATAAATTAGGTGTCATCAGCGCAGAAACCATGATCCACTTACTATACATAATCCATTGCGATTTATTTGTTATAAAATGAACTTACGTTTCGCCAGATTGCCCTTCATTCAAGCCCTCGGTTTACCCGCGCTCATAGCATTAGCACAGAATCAGTTCAGAATCAATCACCAAAAGAATCGAAGTTCGGTTCAGACGCTCTGTGAGTCAGTCGGCTTCATGCTGAATCACGCATGCACAGTATTATCAGCTCCTTGGTTCTCGAATCGTACGTGTCCGAAAGAAACATTTTTTCGGTTCAGTGTACTGATGATCCGAAAACCGATGCAACCGGTTCTTGACTCGAGAACGAGAACCACTCTAACCGGCACGTGCTGCAGTTCAGTATCATCAGCTGCTCTACTCCTGATCATGTTCTGTTTACTACAAACTCAATTTGTGAATGTGTCATCATTAACTATAAATACAGTACAGATATTTCATAAATCATCCCTTATTCCTATTAAACATAGAGTCTTTAGAGTCTTAATTATTGTCCAACTTCCCTGAAAACCCCTTTGGCCTATACATAATCTACAATATACAGATTAGAAACATGCAAAAAAAAAAAAAAAAATCTATATATATATATATATATATATATATATATATATATATATATATATATATATATATATATATATATATATAGTTATAGTTATTTTATCACTTTCCGATGTTTAACAAAATACTTGAAAAATTACACGCATGCGCAGTATCATCAGTTCATCGGTTCTCAAATCGGACGCGTCCGAAAGAAACGGTTTACGGTTCAGTGTACTGGTGATCCGAAAACCGATGCAACCGAGTACCAAAGACAGGAGCAGCAACCAACAGATGCTGCACAACTCAGCATTGCAGGATTTGCAAGACCAGAATTGACCAAACAAGCAGTGCAACTTTAGGATGCAAGTTCTCCAAGACAACAAGAAATTCATAATGCCATCATTAAGGATCTCCTCATTGGCTGCACTTTACCTCTGTCAAATGTGGGGGAGAGGCATTAAATAATTGAAACTTCAGCTTTAACTGGAGGACAATATAGTGTGATACAATTATAAAACAGGTTCATTTGTATTTTCATGCACTTGTAATACAATAAAACCTTTGAAACCTTTTTTGATAGGAAACTAGTTCTGTTGACATGAAATAAAAATGTTAAATGGCAAAGACTAGTTGTAACAGTGGTATTTTTTTATTAGCCTACATTTTTATATTGCCATTGGTTTAATGGGTTGAAAGGTTAAAATATTAATAGAATGTAAAAATTTACAATACCAATTTATAATCTTTTTAATTTAATTACTTTCTGGACTCGACTCGGACTCGCCCTTTAAGAACTCGGACTTGAGTCCAACTCGGCCCCTTTTGGACTCGGACTTGATGTTTAAAGACTTGGTCTTGACTCGTACTCGACAAAGGTGGACTCGGACCAAACTCTAAATTGTAATAGAATGATTAGTTATGTCCGAGTATGTGACGTGACTGTTGACGTGGGGGGAACGGAGAGAAAAAGGAAGTAAAGTGTGTGTATAGCGTGGCTGCTGAATAGTTGTAAACGAGTTCATTAATAGTCTCAGTAAAAGTTCAAAGAACATATTCCAGACTGGACATTGAATTCTTTTGCAACACATCAAGGGATTATTAAAAAATAATACCATATTTCTTTATGTACATTGATATAGTTGTACCAACAGATGGCAGCACCCACCCAAACATTGTTGCCAAGTCCGCTGTTTTCCCGCGGAATTGGGATACTTAAACACTGTCGCCGAGGGGTTATTTTTATGTCCTCGGGTTTAAGCGACCCAAACAATGTGATTTATACCAGGGAAACCCCTCCAAAAAGTTGAATTTTACCTCACCGGATTGTGATTTTTACCGGGGATCCCTTCCAAACGTGATTAGGCTAGTTTTGAGTAGCAATTAGGCGGGTTTTGTTGTGAAGACCTGGCAGCCCTGCCCAGACAATATTTCGTATTTTCTCAGTCTCCTCGCGTTTGATAAACTATCATAAATTAAAGCACCTGTAGCTGCGTCTGTAATATGTAAACACGCTCTAGTCTAACCAAAGACAGCTCGAGGATAAATTTGTGATATAATTTCATATTACAATCTGTGTTGTCTCAGTACTAAGAATGTGCGCTGGGATAATGACAGGCTTTGAGGCATTTTTCATCATTTCAATCACTTTTATGGATACGTTCTGTCCGGCTGTCAGCTACAGAACAGTTCATGTTAGTGTTCTGTTCCCTTGGGTTAAACTGGCACATTCATCAGTTTCTGTACAGCGACAGCCATCGGTTATAATTGATCTTCACTTGACAAACGACCATCAGAAAACAGATTCTTTTTTGGTATCTCAGTAGAATTCTGGTATTAGTTTTACAATAAATAAATAAAAATCATATTAATGTTCATATTATAGTTGAAAAAGGACACCGTAATAAGGAAAGAATGAGTGAAATAGGTAAACTCTGCCACTGGATGTCTTTCTTAAAGCAACATCTTCATAAAAAAATAAATAGGCTACATTTTCCAAACCTATATGACCTCTGACATGTAGCTAACACAAAAGGAGAGGTTTAAAAGAATGTCCAAGCTGCTCTTTTCCATGCAGTGAAAGTGGATAGGGACCAGTCTCTCCTTTTGTATTCTTGCTTGGAAAGGCATGAGAATGAGTAAATTATCAAGGGCACAATTTCATGCAGTGTGTCTTTTTTAAAAGACAACTGATGTTTTCTGCCAAGGTTGTGGTCATGAAGCTTAAGATAAGATATCGAAAAAAGAAGAGGTCTTCAGAGAGGAACACAGATGCATCCTTCTGTGAGACAAATTGATTTGGTGGATGATAACTGGATGTGGCTTTCCTTTATGTCCAGGTGCCATGGTTGTATTTTAACGTGCCACAGGGAGCACAAAGTCCCTCACTGTTTTGAGAGGAGTTTCAGGTAAGATGAGTGGTGCATGTCATATGCATTTAACCTGTGACCTCATTCATTCAAGATTACAATGATGAAGACAAAAAAGAGAGGAACGGCTTGGAGGTTTTGATTAAGAGTTATGAGGTTAGCAGATTAGGGACAGGGAAAACAGTATTACGGCAGTCTAAACCGAATCCTAGAATTAATCAAAATACTAAAAAGGAAAAAAAAAACCTTAAGCTGGCAGTAAACATCACATTCAGCAGCACAGTAATATTATGCCATCTGTGTGGATTTGAATAAAAGCTCTTATTCACTGATGCACTACACAAGTATAGAGATATGATATATTTACTTGGTATGAGTCACTGATACGTTTTCCCTGATACTTTTGCTGAATTTCCATGTTTTTCAGAACATCACCCCCACAATCCCAGCCATGCCCTGCATCACTGACAGAAATGGGCATTATAAGCCTGATCTTGATCTTATCAAGACCTTGTTCAAGAGTAAGCGAATAATTCTCCAGTGCCTGAATATAATGGTTAGTAAGATAACAGCACCCACTACACACCTTCTCGCTTTCCTCTCTTGACCTCACACAGACTGGGTGTCTTGAGGTCTGCTTCTGCAAAAGAGTATCATAAAGAAGCTAAATCAAAAACTTCATTAACATTTAAGTGCCACAGTAATGGGATAAAGCTCATAAAAAATGGACACAAGAAACTTTCGACCACAATTAAACTACTCACTTTCCCGTTCCTTGAGTAAAATGTCCAAGCTGCAGTTTTTTTTAATAATCATGAAAGTTGTTTTGTCAGTCTTAGTGCTTGACAACCTGTGTTGTATCAAAGAAGAAAAAAAAACAACAACAACAACAAAACTCACCTGAAGAACAACGTAAAAAAAAAAACCCATTGCAAATGCAACCGCAAACCTAACCAATTACTATAAAAATTACTATAATGAATCAGTCATTGTCAATAAATCAAAAACATACATCGCAACCACCAACTTAAGTCCAACTGCCAAACATGGAATCTTACGAGTTGGTTATTTTTAGTTAATCAAAAACGTAGTGTAAAGGTATAAAAACTCCATAATCACGGGAAGAAGGAGGCGGGAACCGGCGTACATTTAAATACAACTTAATAATAAATAATAATTTAAACAATAATAAAATAAACACAAAACAGCGCGACAGCCCCTTCACGGACGCATGTCGCACACAAACAAAACCAAATCACTAAAATAAAACCAAGGCCTGGTCCTCTCTCGTCCTTCACTGTCATTGCTCCTCTTTTGTATCCTTCCAATCTCCTCCGTGGGACTCGAGACCGGTGAGTGGAGCAGGTGTCGCTCATTTCCCAATAAATCCATCGGCCTCACTCCATTCCCACGGCTCTTGGCCCCACCCCACTCGTCACACGTAGCTATACTTTACAGTACAACAAGTCAGTTTCCAAAACGAAATCCAGTCAGTTCTTTTTCTTTCATTTTGATTCAAAAACCTATAGTGCAACCAGTGAAGTTCAGTTTCTAAACTAATGGCGTTAATAGAGAATGTGAAGCTATGTCACGCTGCATTGCAGGCTGGGGCACCACAGCCATTTTGAGAGGATCACCCTCTTCTACAAATGCTGACAGTTTGAGCAGCCAATGGAGTTAGAAGGTTTAGTGGTGTCACTCACTGATCCAGGATCAGTGATCCGATATCGTATATATATATATATATATATATATATATATATATATATATATATATATATATATATATTTACCGATATGTAGTAAGAAATTCATCATGAATATCGATGAATCGAACAGGCTAGATTGTATGTATGGTATATTTAAAACGGAATGGAATTGTTAAAACTGAATTGTTCCGTTCTTTATTCTCAGCCAGATTTAGAAAAGTACTAGTGTAGGCCTACGCTAAATTATAATCAAAAAGAACAAAACATTCAATTTTGGGTAACTATCCATTTAATAGTAAATTAGTCACATTCAGATTCACCTAATTACAAGCCAATAGAACAAGAGTAAGATGTCTATTTGTTTCTAAACCTGTCCTTCAGCTAAACCCATAATCCCATAATAAAAAAGACCTCACTAATGACACAATGCTGTCTAATCAGTGCAGAGGACAGTCATTAGCTCTAATAGAGCACTTGGACTTGTGCATGTCATCTCATATGGCTTAATGTGCGTTTGAGGGTTCTCCTGAGAGCATTACAGAAACTGTGCACCTGCAGCCCTCATTCAAAATCTTGTCCCACCAATAGACAGGATGGCTTTATCATGGCCAAATGGTTTAGAGTGTGTATGTGTGCGTTGAGTTCTGGGTAACAGGAACAGTGGGCTAGAAAGGCCTGAATAGACATCTCATGCAGAGATAAAATAACCCAGCATGCTGCATGCATCTGGTGTAACAGACAGCAGATGTATATCTTTAAATTTGGTAATTAAATGCACTTCCTCTTTGAATTGTTGTAGGGGACGATTTGGTTAGTTGGTCTAGTCTGGATAAATTCAACATGAAATAAAAATTAAGGAAGCATGCAGTAACTAGGAATAGTTCTCACACACACACACACACACACACACACACACACACACACACACACACACACACACACACACACACACACACACACACACACACACACGTTTGTTTTTGTGAAAAGTGGGGAACATCCCTTAGGCGTAATGGTTTTTATACTGTACAAACTGTATATTATATGGCCCTACACCAACCCTACACCTAACCCTAACAGGAAACTTTGTGCATTTTTACCTTCTCAAAAAAATCTCATTCTGTATGGTTTATAAGCGTTTTGAAAAATGGGGACATGGGTTATGTCCTCATAAGTCACCCTCTCCTTGTAATACCTGTCATACCGATGTCATTATACAAAGTTGTGTCCTGATATGTCACAAAAACACGCCCACATGGACACATACAGTATATTAACTATATACAATAATAAAATAAAAAGTATATAAAACAAAATAATTTAATCCTTTACCCATTCACACTAATGTCGTTCTAAACCCATTCTGTAGAAAGAGAAATTTAATGAATATCTAGTTGGGTGAATTCAGTTAAATGGCAGTATATCATGAATGTCTTCAGCTCCAATTGATTTTGGTTAAAAACAACTCAATATTTAATTAGCTGAAAAGGAAATCATAGGAGCTGCCATTGCTTTCCTGTATGTTAGTCAGCACCTTACCCTCCAGTCCAGTAGATGGTGTGATTAAATTCAAAAAGGTTTGAAACGACACGAGGGTGAGTAAAGTAGGGAATTCGCACCATTATCTGGAAAATACACTGACTTTGAATTGAAGTTCAGCCTGCATAGTTTATGTATGACACTGGGGAACAACCTGATGTCTTTTTCTCTTTACTTCTCTCTCTCTCCACTGCTTCCTCTCAACCTCAATGTTCAGTGTGTTTGCTTTGACATACAACGTCCCATAGGTCCCACCAAGCTGTTCAGCAGACAGAGTCAGAGCAGACCTGTCTGTGAAGTAACTGGTGAATGTGAAACAGAAGAGCAATTTTCTTCTATCTTTCAAACAAAAGCTTTCAAAATGAATCAAGATGTTTGTCAGATTATACACTTCCAAATGCAGGCTTCACATCACAGAAAAAAGCTTAGAAATTGTTGTCCCAAATGGCATGCATTAGCTTAAAAACAAAGCAGAAGACTGATCTGTCATTAGTGTGAAAGTGACACCGTACTCTGACTGACAGATAGTGTCTGTTCTCATCTGATGTTGCTATTAATCATAACAGAGGCACTTAGTAGCACACGGACGGATCAGATCTGCAAGGTGTGTTTACTAAAGCTGATCGCATTTGCTATCAGGGGACATCGATCTGACCCTCGGCTATGACTGAGGCATTGTTACACTGTACTGATATAATATACTTATTCTAAATCGAGCAAACAAATTATTTATGAAGTTAAGGTTATTCTCTTTTATGTAGACCAAATTTTTGGGAGGAGGAAAACATTTACATAACATTAACATATGGTGGGTTATAGAATTCTCAGACAAATGAAAATCTAGGAATCAGCTATACAGGACAGACAGGACAGAAAGACGGACAGACAGACAGACTATTTTTAGGCCACTTATCAGTAAGTTTGTAACATTGTGACAAACCAAATACTAAGAAACTCTGAAATAAAAAAATAACATAAGCATTTGAACCCCACTATTACATGATAATAGCTCCTGCTTTTAAAGCAAGGACTCTATGAAGTTGTTTTCAATGGCCATCACGTGTTCAGTGAAGTCTGAGGGCTTTGAAACCGACTGCCAGACCCAAACAGCCCCGAGCAGTCCTTATCTTCTTAAGTGTGAATGGCCCTCAGTCTCTCTGAAGCGCTATAGTTTCTATACGTTTGCCAATAGCCCACGAGATTCCCCTCACATGTGCACAAACTCACAAACACCACAAAACATCTTTCATGTCTAAATTCCCCGGAGGCCAAAAACTGAGCTAGAAAATGCATTGTCTTTCTTGTCCAGACACAGCTGACCTATATATGTAATACAGGAACACCAGCATGTCCAGTCCTATGGTGTAACTGTCTCAAGCATTGTTCAATAAATTACAACTTTTATAAATGAAAAAGAAAAGCATTAAAATGTTTAGAAATACATCTGGCATAATTGTACAAGTGTTTTAGTAAATGGCAATCATTTCTTCATCCATATATTATTGAAAGCATAGGAACTTGATACATATTGTCTCTGAACCACAAACCATGTCCTCTGGTGTGACACCATATCCTCATTTTAAATCAGCTAATTCCATAGAAAACTTGATTAGATGAAGGACCCCATTCACGGTCGAGCTACTGAAAACCCATGTGAAGCCCATGATATGTGCACATATGTGTGGTCAGTTTTTGTCTCAGAATTGTTCAAATATTTAACATTTTTAGAACCATTACAAAAGTGTTACGTTTTGTTGTTCTTTGGTGTGTCATCCCTAAATTGTATATTTTTTTAAACTAAAAACTGCATGTTAAACTACATAATCATGTAAAAAAAAAAATATGCAAATGTCTTGCTAACCGCTAATGACTGAAAAGTTCTTTGGTGTGACAGAGAATACTGAAACTACTGTCACACCACAGAACAAAGATGTCCCACCAGAGGATAAGAGATCTTTAAAAAGCATTTTAAATAAATAAGATTGGTTTAATATTGGTTTAATCAAATTTTTATTGTTTTTTGCTAACTTTTTATTGTTCTTAAATGCAATAACTACATTAATGAAACTATTTGCGGATGTTTTTACAGAAAACTTGTACTGCTGTACAAAATAATTATAAAATGTTATACCTTGTTTTTGAGATAGAAAGAATTGAGGGAGAGAAATTAGTGGAAGAGAGTGGACAGAAATATATAGAGAAAATTAACAGGGATCCACGCAGAAGGGAGGAGATCATAAGAGATAAATACAATAAAAATGAGGCCTTAAAAAGAGTGGTAATATAGTTATTTATATATATATATATATATATAACTATATTACCACTCTTTTTAAGGCCTCATTTTTATTGTATTTATCTCTTATGATCTCCTCCTTTCTGCGTGTTTATATATATATATATATATATATATATATATATATATCCTAATGAATATATTCTGAATATCAATCATATTTAACTGTGCCGCACATGCAGCTGTGGGCTAGAAGAGTTTCAGTAACATACTGATTGACTAAGAGACTGAATTTTGCTGTCGAAGATTATTTTTTGTTTTGTTTAAAATACATGTTGATATAATTTGCATCAAAATCAAACATTTTTTCTCCTTTGACATGTTCAAAATAAATAGAAATAAACTACCATTTCTGTCTTTTAGTGTGACGTAATGTCCTATGGTGTGACACAAATAAAAGAACCACAGATTTGTTTTTGTCAAAATATCTAAAAAAAGAGTATTGCTATAGGGGAGATACAAATATCACTCAACTTAAAATGGTATAATTTTCAGCAGGTTTGAACTAGTGACAGCAAAGTTGGTCTTGAAATTGTCCAACAAGTCATGTGGAAAAAATGGTTAATTATAACATTTTATATTAACGTTTTTATAGACACACTTTGAGAAAATTCATCTGGAGGACACAAATCTAATCAAGATGATCGCCCTCATCTCGTAACGTCTTATCTTTTCTGATATGCATCTGATGACACATCTGATGTATTTTTGGCAAAAAGGCGTTTAATCTTCGGAGAGTAGATTGTCTGGGTCATGGAGCAGGTAACACTTGAAGCAGAGGCTGACCTTTGAACTTAATTTGATTGTGCCTCAGTTTGAGGGAGAATACTTGGGTCAGTCCCTCGAGGCATGCGCTTCGTGTGCAGCAAGCAGAACGTCTTGAACTGTTAGGGTCAAAATGGGGAAAAAAGTAATGGAGAAACAGTCATGCCTTACATTCCCTTTGGAACAGCCACGGATTAGAAGCATCTTCTCTATTATTTTCTGTTGTTATATAATGCTGCAATTAATAAAACCCACGTCACTGATAAAAGAACGCCTGGAATGAGATAAATGCTCAAGAGTGTGTAAAATTCTTTTACGCTTTTATTTCTTAAATCAAGGACAGCACAAGAAAATGCTACCGTATAATGCAATGTGCTTGTACTTTAATAAATATCTCAAAATAAATGATTCCTTTCATTTTCAGTTCAGATATTACCTGTGGACTTAACACAAGACCAACACATCCCACATAATACTGATATAAAAACCTCCAAATTTATGAATAAAAAGCACATAAACAATTGATTGAAAAAACAAACGTCCTCAGAGATTGATGTCACCGGCAGGCTTCTTGCTCGCGTGGCGGTTGAAGGTGGATCTAGGCCATTGTCTCTTTCCTCTGGACGCGTTTGGGGTTACATAAGACTCCAGACAGGCCGGCTCTTCCTCTGTGTCTGCTTCTCTTCCTCAACGCCTTGTGGCACCTGAGGGATATGCCCAGGTCTTCCATCACAGCACTGAAAGAGACACACTGTCAAAAAAGAACACGAGGGCTTGCGTGAGTCTCCACACACACACACACACATGCAGACAGACACACACACACACACACACACTTATAGTACATACACACACTTCAAACATACACACAGCATCCAGTTTGGCTATTCAAATGAATGTGGTGCTTATAATGTCACTGCCCTTGTTTGATATGGTATAAAAAACAATCAGGAAAATACTTGCTTTGGATTTTGAAATGATGTGGAGAAGAGGTTTGGGAGTACATGGTGACTTTTATTCTCTGAAACTCTCATGCGATGACTTCAACTACCACCCTAAATCTCTTCAAAAGAAAGATTCGGTTTAGACTGCAAGGGCACACTATAGATTTGACTTGCTGTATAGCCCATTTTCTAGTGTGATAACGCAGATTTCTTTGTTTCAGAGTGATTCTACTGGTTTTGGTCTGGTCCTCCATGAGATGTTCAAGGCATGAAAGCCACGTCTTTATGCCGCTGGGGACGTGAGAGGCAGATAAAGACGTTGTGAGCGGTGAATTCGCTCCCGGCTGATTACGGTTATCCTGTGGGCTAATTTCAGACCCTGTAATCTAAGACTTTTTAATTGTCCTTTCTCTTTGAGGGCATCAATATTTAATCAAGTCATTATGAAGACTCTTCTCTTGATGTCATTTCTCTGCCAAATACAGCTAAAGTTAATTACATTCCAGAGAATGATACCAGTGTTTCACAACTACGCTCAGTGTCAGGTGTTTGAACAAAGAAGAAGTGAATGAGTGGAGTTCACTGATTGAAGAAAAAAAACAAAAAAATATAATTGTTAAAAATATAATTCATATAGCGGTGTCAAATCGATTAATTGTGATAAATCACATCCAAAATAAAAGTTTGCTTACATAATATACGTGTACTGTGTATATTTATGTGTATATAAAAATACACACACATACATGTATATATTTAAGAAATATTCACATGAATATATATATATATATATATATATATATGATTTATATTACACATAATGTATGTGTGTGCATTTATATACACGCATAAATATACGTATAAAGTACACACACACATTAAGTAAACAATTAACAATCATGATTAACTGATTTCAAACATCCTGTATTCTAATTTATTAAAGTGAATCCAAGATTATAATAAATATTCCTTAAATATCTGACAGTCTTGGCCAATCTTGAGTAAATGGCAAGGAAATGCACATACTTTGTATGGACAATATAGTGTCACAGATTTATCTAAAATAAATCCTTTAGACAAACCATTTTCTGTTTTGCCTCTCTACTCAAGAATCAGGGGGTTACAGCAGAACAGATCATTATCATAACCCTCATGATAATTATCATTACCTTCACTGTGCGGGCAGATCTTTTGATGGAGCAATGAGAACATGAAAGGCAGAATTTAGGCCATCAAATCTAGAAGGTCAATTATTTTTGCTGCGAATGGCCGTAATTGAATAGCTTCTACCAATAAATAAAAGTTTCAGAGAGCACTCCATTTCTTCTCTGTCTGCAGACAGGGTGTGCAATGAGAAATGAAAGTGTTCTTCATCTCCTTGACATAATGATTACATAATGATCTCCTTGAAGACTAAATTTCTGAGCCGCATGGGCGCTGGATTGAGGTCAAGAGTTTGGGCAGATGGTTTGGAAGTAACCAGTGGATGGGCGAAGGAGGGAAAGGAGTTTATATTTCTTTAAATAACGCACAACCCTTACAGATATGAGAGTGTATGGCTAACATGAAGAACATATGTCATCCCTGAGGAGCCGGCCGCTCTCTAAATCTGTTGATAAGGACGTGCCAGAGGAGGAGATGGAATCGCTTCTTTGCAGCTGCTGGGATTGGACTCCATAAAAGAAACAGAAGGCCTTGTGCATGCAGAACAATGATAAAAATAGAACAGAAAGACAAAAAGCAGGAAAAGATCAGTAACATGCAAATTATTAAAGTGTTAATAAAATATAAGCAGCACTCACATGCAAAAAAAAAAGGGTAAATATATCAGTTAACGTTCATCTTTGTTACGATACTAACCATTGATAATCAAATAAATACCCTCATGCAACTGCAAAAATGTAAATAGGGTTGTTAATAGTTTGGGATAAATTTGACCAGTTATTTTTTTTATTTTATGTAGAATGTGCATATATATAATAATTATACATTTTATACATGCAAGTCAAGGCAATTTAATGTTTTTAAAAATATATAGTTACATAACGTTTTAAGATTTTACATAGAAATATATTTGCATATTTTATTAAAAATATGAAATTATATATATATATATATATATATACACACGTACATAATTGACATTTTACTTAGACATTTCTTATCTTTTAAGTCAATGCAATTTTAACTGCAATAATTAGTAAATAATCTTTCCCCAGTCTTTACCTATATTATAAACTAACCACAAGTGTCTGATGGCCATCTTATTAAAGAAATTATATTTCATACTTTGAATTTTAAAAACTAAATTCTGCTATGAGTGTAAATGACTTCAAATCCAGATGGGATGTTTAACAAAAGTGATCTATAGATCAAACAAAACAATTAAAAAGTCAAATAAATGCATTCCAGACATATTAAAATGACTGTTGTGCATCAACACATAAAATTTTACACTTCACATCAAGCTGCTTTAATTGCTAAACTGTGCTGAAAGCAGCACTTTGTCATCCAGATCAGGTAATAAAACTTGCAAGAGCATGATAGTGTACTACATCAATTTTTTGACTCTCTTTTTTGCTATGTATGTCATGCAAAACAAGCAAAAAAGTTTCAGAAATGTAGAAGTAGAACACCTGCATGATAAACAGCGTGTGCTTTACGTCTGCGACAGGTTTCTGTCCAGTGGGCTGCTGCAAAAACATCCGGCAAGTGTTTCATTTGTGTTTACATGGCTCATTTCGGCTGTGACAGCGGTGAGGTAATTAGCTCCTGAAAGACTCAGACCCCACGGGTCTGTTCCGCCAGCCTCCCACTCACCTCTTCAATATCGCTGTTTTTGCGTGACTTGTAGATGAACTCTCCAATGGCCACGAACACAGACAGCACTAGACCAGCGGCCAGCACGATGAAGATGCCTCCGATGTTCTCCACACCCAGGGCACTGGCCTCTTTGTTGTCCTCCTCAGGGCATCCGTTACCTCGCCACCATTTCTCCTTCATCATGTGCAGCTTTCCCTCTTCCTGGAGCTGCAGGATGGCAATGGTCACCTTGTCCCGGTAGGGTGAGCCTGCAAAAAAAAACATAGTTCTTTAGGTGGGGTCACGCAAAAAACACACCAAAATATATATTTTTTAAAACACACAGAAGTCACACTAAACTTCAGTAATTTTAATTTAGAGATGGAGATCATATTTTGGTATTGCAACTTTCTTCAGGCATTGTTTTTCCATATTGTTAGAGTATACATACAATACAGTCTACTTGTTTCAAAATGCATGGAAATGCAAAAACTTATGTTTAAAATCGAATATATAATTAACAATATTTTCCAAAAATTTACTCATGTTATGAAAATTGCATTACCCGAAGTACTTAATAATGAAACCTTTTTAGATAATGTTTTCCAGAGACAGGTGTACATTTTTTGTTGATAACTGCACAGTCATTTGATACAAAGCAAATACAAGCTCTACTTTTAATTTAAACAGTATTCATTTTGTTTCTTTAAATATAAATTTCTAAATTTCATCAAGGAGCATCAAGTCGGAAGTTGGAGACAAATTTCTGAGATATCTTGCATTCTACTTGCATTCCATCCGGTGCTGATGGAATTCAGCCAATAAGTAGGACAAAAAAAAGCAAAGTAAATTCAATGGGAACTCAGTAACTGTGTTGTGTAGTGTTTCCTTCTATAACAAATTCCCAAAAGCACGTAGAAAAGCCACCACTCTTCTTGCCTTAAGCCTACGTTACACAAGGCAACTTTTTGAGCAATTTTGTTGGTCAATCAGGTGAGACACAGGGCCCACGACTGATCTTAGGTATCCAGATATAGAAAGTTATATTTCTAATTTCCACTCTCAATGAAAAAGTGCCTAAGCAACATTACCTTGTGTACCTTAAGACTAGTAAGCAGGGCTCGAATTGAACATGCTACAGGCCTGATATAAAATAACAAATAACTTGCATAAAGTGTAAATATAAAAAAAATGAAAATCTGTGGAACAATATAAATAAGAATAAAAAAGACTCACAGCAGTCACCTTTATGTAAAAAAACTAAAACAAATTACTCATAGTTTAAATAAAGTAAAAATCAGCAAACAACAAATAAACCAAATAAAGAAATGAAAAAAACTTCCAAAATCAGGTTTGTTGAAGGGCAAAAGTCAACAGGCCTTTCAAAATCCCAAATATTGCAAACAGGAGCTTTTGGATTTTGTTTCAAAACTAAATCTTCAGCCCTTGTCTCATCTTTCTCACTTCATTCTTGTCGGTCAGCTCAACTCACTCTCCTCACATGATAAATGAAATATTAGTCCTACTGATGATTTGTGATGCGACTGTCCTTCAGCACTCTGCATTGAGCAGCCGCGTTCAGTTTAGAATGGTATTGATAATTAATAAAAAATTAAAATGACGGTGGATGGCAGTGCCACGGTGGGCAAGAGATGTTGCTGGTGTTGTGGTCTAATACCGGTGACACCATCAACACCATCGCAGCAAGCCTACTGTACCACCTACTGGCGCATTTATTGTCATCATTATTTATCCATGACAGACCTAAATCAGACAAGGTGCCAGCACTACCAGCACAAAAACCCATTTAGCAAAAAATTGACCAAAATTCCTCCATTTCTGGCACCAGAAGGGAAAAAAAGCTTATAAATAATCGTTTTTTTAATAAGGCTAATTTCCATTAAATAAAAACCTTGGTCCCGCTTTATATTAAGTGTCCCTAATACCTATGTACTTACATAGTAACTAGATGTGTACATAGTATGTAACCACACATTGGTACATAGTATCTACAGCTGTAATGTTTGTCTAACTACACACATGTAATAACCCACTGAATGGTATGTGTAAGTACAAATGTGTAACAGGACATTGGTAACAACACTTTTTGGTAATGAAAGTGCAAATGTGTAACAGGACTTACAGCACTTTTTGGTAAAGAAAGTGGTACACTTCATATTAGATTTATCATGTAATTACTCTGATGTTACACAGCAGCAGCCAGTAAGTTAGGCTTTACATATAAATTGTGGTTGGTGTCCAGAATGTTACACTTTATATTGTGGACAGTTCCCGAGGAGCTTCCATGCAAGTACACTGTACACTGATATAACAGTTGTGCACTGACTCAAGTTTCAACTCCTCCCACTTTACATCTCCCTAAACCTACCCAGCTCCACCCCCTGGATCAAATAGTTCCTATTACTCTTATACATGTTGTTGTTACAAAATGTAGTAACATAATTCCATTTACAAGAGCACTAAGTGAAGTGAAAAAAAAAACTGTTGTTACCAATGTCCTGTTACACATTTGTACTTACACAAACAATCCTGAGGGTTGTTACATGTGTGTAGTTACAGAAATATTACAGCTGTAGATATTATGTACCAATGTGTACTTACATTGTGGTTACATACAAGTGTAGTTACTACGAAAGTACACAAGTATTAGGTACACAATAAAAAGCAGGACCAAAACCTTTTTAACAATTACACAAATTTTGTAATCATTATGTAAAATTTGCTACAGGTACCCCCACCCCCAGCCCAGATGAAAAAGAATTGACCACACCATCCCCCCTGAAATATTTTAACAATTTGACCAAAGCTAGTAAGGGTACAGTTAGGCGGCTAAATAGCTTGTCAGACAATATGTGGGGCACCATTACCTATCGGTGTCCCAACTCCATAGCCCTTAGAGTCGATCAGGCCTCCAACCTGGGTGAGGTTGCAATTTCTCTGGGTGATGTACTCTATGCTGGTGGACTCCATGAGGAGGGCATAGTCGGTGGTCAGGACTCTGGTAATCCCTTCCTTGTTGTTCTTCACCAGGGCTGTGGTCTTCCTGCTGCTCATGAATGCCCACATCTTCTCGTATGTTGAGATTTTTGATTTCTAAAAGCAAATAAAGAGTTTCAGAGAGTTGATTCGGTCTTCAAAAAGCACAATATAAAAGACATGATTCACGCCACCTGGATCAATATTTCTTTTCATTCTTTCAAGTTCTTGTCTTCGGATCTTGTTCTTTCATCAGCTACTGGTATGGGCTTTTCAAGTCTGATAAGTTCTCCCTGATCTCTCATTAGGCTGAGTCAAAAGGGGACAAGTTGTAAAATTTTGTGTCTGAGTGTGACAGCGGACAGCAGGGGGAAAATGGGACAGCTGTGCGCTAAACCTCTCACAGCTGATTTGATTTCTTGGTCCTCCACAGTCCTGTATTTTTCTAGATATACGCGGATGTAATCATAGCCTACAATCTCGGTGGATAAAGCTCACATCGGCCTCTGTACACACTTCTGTGCTTTATCTGTGTCACTTGTTTGTCTTTCTCTCTCTCTAAATGATGAATGGTGCATATGTGTGGCTCATGCTCATAATATAGATCACTGGATTATTGGAATTACTGGAATTTTAGATGGCCGGATTGGTGGAGGTAAATAGAGTTCAGGAGGATTTCAGGGAGATTTGTGAATGTGTACGCTTGAGGTATTAGCAAGGACTCTGTGATGGCATCCTAGAAAATGAAAAGAATCAGACCTTTGTCACATTTGAATCAATTAATTTCATGTGACTGAAAGATTAATTTATCGGTTATACTGTTGCACATAATATTTAAGTGCAAAAACCTGCATTCAATATATATCCTTGATATTATATGATTCTATTTAATATATTATATTCGATTGTAAAATCTAATTTCCCGTTTTTATGTTTAGATGACGTCTGCTGTTATATAAATTATTTGTAAAAAAAAACCCTAATCATTTAATAGCAGTTTATTATGCAAATAGTTATATGTAGTTATATATAAACAACAAATTTGGACAAAGAAATAAATATAAAAATAGATATATATTTCTATTTATTTATATACAGTATATTCATATACAAATTTGGGTTCTTTTGGATGCATTACATTTATCAAAGTGACAGTAAAGACATTTAATGTAACAGATATATATATATATATATATATATATATATATATATATATATATATATATATATATATATATATATATATTCTTTTCTTTTCTTTTTTACTTCGTTAATCAAAGAATCCTGTAAATGGACCACAGTTTCCACAAAAATATTAAGCAGTATACCGGTGTCCAACATTGATAATAATAAATGTTTTTTTGAACAGCAAATCAGCATATTAGAATGATTTTTTAAGGATCATGTGAAAATTCAGCTTTAAAATCACAGGATTATAATACATTGTAAAATGTATTAAAATAGAACAGTTTTCACAGTATTTGATCAAATTAATGCAGCCTTTTGAACAGTAATACATACACACTATATACACATTTTTGAAAAAAAAAATACTATAAAATTTTATTATCGGTTATCGTGTGACTACGAACGGTTATAAGCAAATTGTGTTTAGCACAAATTTTGATCTGTGTTTGCATTGCCACCTGATATAAATTCTTAAGTGAGTCTGCCACTAAAACATCCCAGACAGTGTGTGCAAAATAAACAGCACAATTATCGATCATAATCTATTCGGAGAATTCCCCTTTCAGTATGAGGGGACATTTATTGGATGTGATGTTTTTTTGGTTAACACACAACTCGAAACTCATCTGTGTGTGACGCTGCATAAATTTTATTAGTTTGCATCTTATCATGAGACAGATGCACAAGATTGATCTTCTTACTACTTTTTACTTCCTAGCAGAAATTCAATAAACTTACTCCTAAAAGCTCCAGCTCCCTCTGTGCAGGCGGCCTCTTGTAAAATTGATAATTTGCTGAGTGTGTTGACTGTGGCTGACAGTTCCTTCTGTATTTCAATAGCTTTCATGTGAACAGTGTGATGGGGTGCATCGATCCTGCATGTAAGATGTTACCTTAAAGAAAGTCATTGTGGAGCCATCTCTCACTGCTCCATATTCAATTCTAGTCTGCTTGGCTAAATCGTCAGCTGAATCGATTGGGGAGTCCATTCTCTCCACTGTGAGGAAAGCAGCCAGGTTGGCTGTGTAGGAAGATATGATGATTAAAGTGAAGAACCACCAAATCCCTCCCACGATTCTGGTGGACAAAGCCTTGGGCATCAGCTCAGATCCTGAAATAACATACAAGCGCTTAGCAAAACAGACAGTGGCCACAAGTATTTGGACTCTTAAGCCATGCTGAAAAATGTTTGAATGTCATTGCAATAGATAACAAAATACTGTCACAGTGTCTGGGTTGTGTTCCCTGGGTTTCCACTAGGTGTCCTCAGTTCCCACAGTGTTTATCATTTATCACTTCCTGTCTCCTTATTTGGTCACCTTCCTCCTTGTTTAGTTAATTGATTGTTCCCCACCTGTCTCCTGTTTCCCCATCATCCTTTTGTGTATTTATACCTGGTCTGTCTGAGTCTTAGTCACGGAGTCCTTGTTTAATGTTGATGTTTATTCATGTCCGTCATCTTGCCTTGCCTTGTCTTCGTGTTTTGTTTATGTTTGGATTTGTTGGATATCGACCTCTGCCTGGACTGTTTATTCTTTGGATTGCCCCTTTAATAAATACATACCCGCAATTGGTTCTCTCTCCTGTGTTTTCCATAACACCGAACGTGACAGAAGGACTCCGTCACTGCAAGAGCCAGCGGTATGTCGGCTTATGTCTCCTCCCCAGCCACAGTGCGGGAGAGGAGTGGATTTGAAGGAACTCGTCTGGTGGTTTTCCGGGGAACCAGAGGAGGTCGCCGAGGAGGGAGTGGTCGAGAGGATACTGAGCACCGCTCTCAACCAGGGCCGCCCTTCGACCCGGGGCTCGTGTGGGATGGATTAGAGCCACCGTCTCACCATGGCGGACGGAGAGGAGAGAGGAAGCGCACGTCCGCCACAGTGGCGTCACTGCCCATGATGGCCGCTAGTCCAGCGCCACGAGGCAGGATGGACGCCAACACAGCACCACAACCCAAGGCGATCACGAGTCCAGCGCCACGGTGCAAGATGGCCGCCAGCTCAGCGCCAACGCCCAAGAGGGCCGCTGACTCATTCTTGGACTATTTCGCTACGCTGTCCAAGATCCTAGAGATTCCCAAGACGGTTGACGTCATGGCTGCTGAGCCAGCGCCACAGCACAAGATGGCCGCCAGCCCAGAGCCACAGCACAAGATGGCCGCCAGCCCAGAGCCACAGCACAAGATGGCCGCCAGCCCAGAGCCACAGCACAAGATGGCCGCCAGCCCAGCGCCACAGCACAAGATGGCCGCCAGCTTGCAACCACAGCACAAGATGGCCGACTCAACGCCTGAGTCTCCAGACAAGGTGTCACCGACTCGCCAAAATAGAGGGCGGAGGAGGAGGAGACAGGCGTCTACCGTTCCTCAAAGCCCAGAGGACGTTCCCGAGGCGGTGCCCGATGCTGTTCCGGAGGCCGAGGCGGTGCCCGATGCTGTTCCGGAGGCCGAGGCGGTGCCCGATGCTGTTCCGGAGGCCGAGGCGGTGCCCGATGCTGTTCCGGAGGCCGAGGCGGTGCCCGATGCTGTTCCGGAGGCCGAGGCGGTGCCCGATGCGGTTCCGGAGGCCGAGGCGGTGCCCGATGCGGTTCCGGAGGCCGAGGCGGTGCCCAATGCCGAGGCGGTGCCCGATGCTGTTCCGGAGGCCGAGGCGGTGCCCGATGCTGTTCCGGAGGCCGAGGCGGTGCCCGATGCTGTTCCGGAGGCCGAGGCGGTGCCCGATGCTGTTCCGGAGGCCGAGGCGGTGCCCGATGCCGAGGCGGTGCCCGATGCTGTTCCGGAGGCCGAGGCGGTGCCCGATGCTGTTCCGGAGGCCGAGGCGGTGCCCGATGCCGAGGCGGTGCCCGATGCTGTTCCGGAGGCCGAGGCGGTGCCCGATGCCGAGGCGGTGCCCGATGCTGTTCCGGAGGCCGAGGCGGTGCCCGATGCCGAGGCGGTGCCCGATGCTGTTCCGGAGGCCGAGGCGGTGCCCGATGCCGAGGCGATGCCCGATGCTGTTCCGGAGGCCGAGGCGGTGCCCGATGCTGTTCCGGAGGCCGAGGCGGTGCCCGATGCCGAGGCGGGACCCGATGCTGTTCCGGAGGCCGAGGCGGGGCCCGATGCTGTTCCGGAGGCCGAGGCGGGGCCCGATGCTGTTCCGGAGGCCGAGGCGGGGCCCGATGCTGTTCCGGAGGCCGAGGCGGGGCCCGATGCTGTTCCGGAGGCCGAGGCGGGGCCCGATGCTGTTCCGGAGGCCGAGGCGGGGCCCGATGCCGAGGCGGTGCCCGATGCTGTTCCGGAGGCCGAGGCGGTGCCCGATGCCGAGGTGGAGGCCATTCCCGATGCGGTGTCCGAGGCCGCTCCCGATGCGGTGCCCGAGGCCGCTCCCGAGGCCGTGACCGAGGCGGTGCCCGAGTCCGTTCCAGAGGCGGTGCCCGAAGCCGAGGCGTCTCAAGTCTCCACAGGCAGTCCAGAGTCGAGTCAGGTTCCAGTTAACCCTCCAGAGGCGAGTCAGGGGCCAGTGAACTCTCCAGAGTCGAGTCAGGTGCCAGTGACCTCTCCAGAGTCAGGGCCAGTCACCGTTGAACTTTCAGAGTTAAGTCAAGTCACTGGGTGGTCTGCTGCTCCGCCCTGTTGGACTCCGGCATCGACCACAGGGGCGTGGTGGTCATCTGCTCCACCCTGGAGGACTCTGGCCTTGACCACAAGGGTGTGGTGGTCTTCCGCTCCGCCCTGGGGGGCTTCCGCTCTGACCACACGGACGTGGTGGTCTTCCGTTCCGCCCTGGGGGGCGTTTGCCCTGACTACACGGTTGTGGTGGTCTTCCGCTCCGCCCTGGAGGACTCTGGCCTTGACCACAAGGGTGTGGTGGTCTTCTGCTCCGCCCTGGGGGGCTTCATGTTGTTGTTTTTTTCTCCTTTTGTTTTTGTGTTAATGTCGGTCCCTGTTCCTTTCTGTTAGTCTGGCCCTCCGTCCCTCCCCCTGAGCCTCCACCTGTCCGCCTCCCTCCTGGTCTCTGTTTTGTGTCTGTCTTGGAGCGTCTGGGAGCCGCTCCTTAGTAAGGGGGTACTGTCACAGTGTCTGGGTTGTGTTCCCTGGGTTTCCACTAGGTGTCCTCAGTTCCCACAGTGTTTATCATTTATCACTTCCTGTCTCCTTATTTGGTCACCTTCCTCCTTGTTTAGTTAATTGATTGTTCCCCACCTGTCTCCTGTTTCCCCATCATCCTTTTGTGTATTTATACCTGGTCTGTCTGAGTCTTAGTCACGGAGTCCTTGTTTAATGTTGATGTTTATTCATGTCCGTCATCTTGCCTTGCCTTGCCTTGTCTTCGTGTTTTGTTTATGTTTGGATTTGTTGGACATCGACCCCTGCCTGGACTGTTTATTCTTTGGATTGCCCCTTTAATAAATACATACCCGCAATTGGTTCTCTCTCCTGTGTTTTCCATAACACCGAACGTGACAAATACAAAACCAAGTGACATTTAACAAAAAACAGCTTTACAAGCAAATGACATTTAACAAAAAACAATTTGTTAGGTTTTTTTAAATAATAATAGATATACTGTTTAAATGGGATGAACACATTTGACATCTGCACTGTAGTTCCTAGGAATTGATTCTTACATCCACTTAAAAGTGTATTTCTTTGTTCAGACAGATGGCTGATGGAGTGTAAAGAGCAAAAAACCTGAAATCTGATTATCTTACTAAGAATAACTTTCTTCTTAACTACTATTTCTTCTTATTTTCTTACTTTAAAGGGTTAGTTCATCCAAAAATGAAAATTCAGTCATTAATTACTTAACCCTCATGTCGTTTCAAACCTGTAAGACCTTTGTTCATCTTCAGAACACAAATTAAGATTTTTGTGATGAAATCCAAGAGTTTTCTAATCCTCCATAGACAGCAATGCAACTACCACGTTTAAGGTCCAGAAAGGTAGTAAGGACATCGTTAAATAGTCCATGTGACATCAGTGGTTCAATGTTACGAGAACACTTTTTGTGCCCAAACAGAAAAATAATGACTTTATTTAACAATTTCTTCACTTCCGTGTCAGAACATCTTACTTTGGATTCCAAAGAGGATTGGTCTTGTGATTTTGGAACCACATTAGGGTGAGTAAATAGTGACAGAAATTTAATTTTTGGGTGAACAATCCCTTTTAAAAAATGCATATACTTCTCAAGAATCTTAGTTTTCTTAATAGTGGTTAAGACAAAACATTATATCATAACAGTCTTTGTAAATATGTATTTAAAAGGCCCATTTCAGTCTAGAAAGAGTGCAGATAAATGCAACAGACTACCAGATCCTGAGAAAAGATAATCAAGATGGTAATATGCTAAAAGATACTAACAATACTGAGAGATAATAATATGAAAGCAATGCTGAGTGCTAAACTCAGGTCTTAAGAACGTTCCTTGTTTTTCATTCGACTGTCATGAATTCAGCCCCTGATTCAATCAACATATACATGAACTTTGGTTTCGAATGGTCAGATTGGATATCAGACATTACTTTTTCCATAATTCTTTTCCAGAATGAGAACAGAAAAAGAAACGCTTTAGGAATAGAGATGCTGCCTTCCTCTGGACCTTTATCTGCTGATGTTGCTCTTACCTTAGAAAGTGGTTTACACACTTTCATCAACTATTTCACAATATTTGTTTTGTTTTACTTTTGTTTTTTACTGTAGAATAATTTCTCTTCTCATTTTTTAGAAGCACTGTCTCTTCTGAGAAAACAACCCTGATACACAGGCATACACAACGCACACACACACACACACACATCCCCGAACAATCACCCACACAAAAGGCTGAGAGTCACCAGGGACACCAGCAGCGTGAAGCTCGCTGTGACAGACTAAATTATTTTTTCTTTCTTTTTTTTTTTTTTTATCAAGGGCTCATACTCATACTAGATTTTAACCTTGAGCTTAATGATAAATCTAATGTGTGTTATTCTAACTGGGACTTTTTTACTATGGTTGGATAACTTAAAGCACTGATAGATAGCTAGAAAATGAAACCGTCATGGGAACTGTACTTCATCTTTGAAAAAGCCAAGAAAAACTGAATCCTTATCTTGGATGAACCTTTTTGAACCTATCTTTATAAGCAAAGTCACCATTCTGATTAACTATGTGTGTTATTAAAATACATGGGAGGAGAACATCCTATTAACTGATTCATTTGTGGCAATTTTGTAGTTAGAAAGACATACCTAAGTCTGATATATGGTATATAATATGATATATGAAGCTGCAGTGATTGTCTTTCATGCACAGATACCCAGGTGAGGTGGCTGGAAGTTGAAACGATAGCACAATTCACAGTGTATGTGTGTGTATGTGTGTGTGTACTCTATGTGCATTTGTATGCCTTCAGCGTCATGTGGAGCACAATTTTCAAATCAAATTTTATTGCCAGCTATAATTATTACCCTTGATCTGATACATCTAACAGCAGTGATTACCCACCAAAGCAGTCAGCAAAAAAGAAAAAAAAAAAACACTGCCATACATGCTGTTTTCATTTAAGGTAGTCAGTTATAAGAAAAATAATGGACAATGATTATATATTATGTTACATATTTCTTAAAAGAGGGGAAAAAGGCTAATGTAAAAGTGTTTACTATCTTTCAAAGCACTCTGCTAGCATTAGTGTATCTAAAAAGTCAAAACTAAATATGAACCCCACTGAAAAGTAAAAGGAAAAACTAGGCTAGTTGGCTAGTCAGGTTAGCTAAAATAGTAAATAACCAGCTTGACTTGGCTGGAAGATCAGCTGGTCTCCCAGTCTGAGAAGTTAAAGAAGTGGTCAAAACCAGTCTGCAAACCAGCTATGACCAGGCTGGAAGACCAGCTAAAACCAACATTTTTTTTTCATGATCTTGACCTTTCAGTGATGCTTATGCTAATAAATCCCTTTGAAATATATAAACATTTTTACATTAGCCACCTGGGGAGCAAGAGCTCACTGACAGACACCATGAGGTGTGTTTGTTCCTTTGAAAATGCTGTCTGTGTTGCTTCTCTCAGATAATTAGCATAGCTAAATGCTAACTACTGACCTATGTCTTACTCTTAAATGGCATGGGGAGAGCACAACTGTCAATCATAGTTCTGATTTTATCACAGTGTAAGATTAGACCACAACTTCAATCTATTCACTGAAGCAAAAAAAAGAAAAAAAGAAAAAGGAAAATAAAACAGACAGCTGACGAAACCCCAAACAGAACCGCAGAGGCTAAACTTTGAATAATCCTCTTAAATATTGCTCTGTCAGCTTCATGACAAAAACAAACAGCAACTATTTATCGCATGTTCTCACTGCTTTTCTGCTGTTGGCTAATTGGTACAACCATGTATGCTTTAATTGATGAGATGCTTCAAAAAGATGACAAGGTTATTTCAGTAACCTCATGTAGGAGGTTTAGCTGTGGTAGGTAATAATGCAAATACACACACACACACACACACACACACACACACAATGAATAATTAACTAATCAGCCCAATTAGCACTATGAATGTGTGTGGGATTCAAAAAGCCTGTTGATCCTATTTAGGGGTCCATTTTATAAATATATTTTATCACTTTTTATGATAATGATAGCCAGTGTTTCTTGCACCAACAAATCTAATCTAGATTTACATAACCATTTTTCACTCTCTCTGACCTTTAGAATTGAATTAGGATTAACCCGTTATTTCCCGTTGTACCTTTAAGATTGTAGTTTTTCTAAGTATACACCCACTTTACATCAGTGCTAGTAATTTTCATTCTGAAATTTTAACATCCACCAGTGACACAAAATGCCGACCACTGCACTCCACCACTTTTCTGTAAAATTCCTGTTAGTGGTCCTTCTTCATGGCTGAGCGGTTGTTCTGATGTAAATAAGATTTATCTAATATTTCAGAAGAAAACTCTTTGTAACGTGAGGTCAGACTATGCTGCATAATGATTTGTCTGGTTCTCCAGTGCTCATTAAAGCTGCTCTTGGTGTTTCACACTTTTCTGCACACCTGACAGGTCATCCATTTAGTTTCATACCTTCTGTAGCGGAACCTACAAGCCTCTCCTCACTAGCATCAGATCCATTACACCAGAGGAAACCCAACTAAAAGTTTGCAAGCCAGAACAAAAATCAATTTTATAACTGGATGTGACTTATAATTTTGCAAGGATGTGTTGTCAACTTTATACAACTACAATTCCCTACTGTATGAATGTCACTGCATAACAAATCTCAAAGACCCCTTAAAAAACACTTAACAACGCTTTCTTTTCTGAAAATTTGTATCAATTCATTTTAACCAGCTGATCTCAAGGTGATTTTTAGTGAATGTATAAAGTCCCTTAAGCTCACCTCACAGAGATGTAGCAGAGCAGCCACAGTGCTTGTGCCGTTTTTCTTGATCTAAATAAATGCCACTTGGTTCAGTGTTTTTTGTCAGCTAAAACAATGCAGCAGTCTTAAGGTGTTTTGTGTGACATACCTTGACGCATTAGAGCCGCAACACCAAACCATAAACTATTCAACAGTGTGAAGTTGTTCTCAATCACTTCAGAAGACGGGTTGCAGGAGTGAGGGTTATACCATTCATATGGTGTAAACCTGCCAAGAGTCAAAGAAAACAGCTTTACACAGGAGAAAAAAAAAGATGCAGACAACACAGAAGACTGAGTATTAATACAGCGCTTGAGAGGCTGCATGTTTGGCAATTTCTAAACCGCTTTCGCAGAACAGCTAAAAATTGTCTTCTTGCTACAGGCTATCAATGACTGCTCCAACCAAAGCTTAATAAACATCTTGTTTTACGGGAAAACTTTCCAGTGTTTCAATATCTATGGTTACCAAACAAAGAGAGAACTGGAAAAGGAATCTTAAGTTAAACTGCAATGTGCTTTTTCATTAACCAATTTAAATGTTACCTAACTGTTTTTTTATACCATTATTTTAATTAAAATTACTAAATTAATTACAAAAAAAATAGCCATTAAAACTTGAAATGTTTAATTATTCACTGAAAGAATTTTTGATTTTTTTTGCCTGCATTTTGAATTTTGCACTTGCGTTGTGTTTTACATAAACATAAAAAATATTACTTATTAGCGCTGTCAACTTAATATATAATCCTGTGATTAAAATTAAATACACATATATCATAAATTAAATATGTAAATTTACTGACTGTGACATTAATAAAAATAAATATTTTATAGTAACAAACAAGATCAATAAATAAATAATAACAAACAAGCTTTTTGAACACAAATCGTTGTAATGTTTATTCATTGCATTTGTCTGCCTTGAGCACTGCTGCATCACATTTTTTTTTTAATCAATACTCAATCTTTTTTTTTTTTTTTATACAGTGCTGGAAGCCAAAAAGGGAAAACTGGCGGAAATTTCATTTTGAAAGTGATTACTGTTACACAAGAACATCTGAAAGACACGTTCTCCATTCTTCAACTCAATAATTGGGTCATTAATAAAACCCTCATGGTGAATCGATGCCTGATCAGAACGTGTCACAACACTCATTTGTCATGCCTCACGGTGTGTAGAATCTCACTTTATAAACTGCTACTATCGAAGCTGCCAAATTCAAGATCACAGTTTAAAAGCCCCCCAGCAGACTGTCTCTGTGAACAAATGGGTCATTCAGTACACATGAACCCACACTAACTCTGAGACCCCACCAGATGTCCATTAAAAGAGTCATTTGCCCATTTGCATTTTAATTGAACCAACCAATCATCTGGCTCTGATGGGGTAGCGTGGCATGCATGATATTCTCTTTAGGTAGACGTGGACATCTGCCAATGTTTATGAACTGGGCTTCAATACAGACACAACCTTGTATTCGCTCATACAAAATACAAAACATTGCTAACTTTTTTAATTGCATTATGTATTTATTGAAGAAAAAGTGCATCTGGACAACCATGACTGAAATTTTTACATCATTAATCTATATTCTGACAGCAATATAATATCGTCTTGGCACTGTGCTTATTATATATTGATCTGATTCAAGATCAAATCAGCATTTTGATTCTGGCGTCTCATAAGTGAAGTGATATAATATGAGAGAAATACACTGCTTTAAATGCACCCCCACAAAGAAACGTGATATCTGTCTGCACACTCTGCAAAACAGCTCTACATTTTAAATCAGAGGGCGCAAAAACTTCTTGACAGCTTCAAAGAGAGATGTACGATGTTCCCTTAAGCTGCAGATAACAGCAATATTCTTCAAATGACAGCCTGATAATGTGTCTTACATGTGACGTCAAACTATAAAACATCTGAAGACATTTTTTGAACAATTGGGTCAGTGTTCCTAGATCTGAAACCCAATTTGCACATTTGCTTTGCTATATTTCCAAGAAGCAGATGTTAAACCAAAACGTTCATCCATACCTGGCTATAACAAAGAGCACACAGCTCACTCCAAGACAGGCCAGCAGTACGTACATCCAGATATCTGGGGTGAGAGGGTTGAGGAAGGAGAAGACGCCTGGATTGGTGCCGTTTGGTTTGCGGTACAGTATGCTGATGCCCAGGGTCATGAAGGGTTTGGAGAAGTCAATAACTTTCTCTCTGACATAAGTGATGGTCAGCGGAGCCACAGCCAGGTCAGCTATCTGGTTATAGGGACAAAAAGAGGTTTACAAGAAGACAGGAACTAATTTTGATGCTAGGAAGAAAATGCAGATAATATCACTGAGATGCAAACAAGTGATGCCTGTGGGGATGGATCCCACAATCTGTTTGAAGCTTCCTATTGCTTTATGAAGCTCATTTAAACAAAAGATGTGCAAAAAGACTCTTTTATAGATTTATATTCTAACTGTACTGATAAATACTGCAAAGACACTGGAGGTTGATGAAGGTTATTAAAAACAAAATCTATGTTCAAGTACAAGGTATTCATAATCAATTTAAAACAGACTTTTTACAGCCGGATGAAAGCACAAACGCTGTTTCATATTGAAAAATATCTAATTAATTTCACAAAGTATGTATTGCATACACAAATGTAGTCTTCCTGCCAAAGCTTTAGGCTACTTAAACTTTCTGTAAATAAACATTATCAAGCTAATTAAATCAAACATGAAACAAAACATAATTCTTAGCTCTTCTAAATTGCCTGTGAAGAGCCAAGTTACAAAAACATCCATTTGAAACGGAACTTTCTTGGTTAATCAGGGTATTAAAGGGATAGTTCACCCCAAATTAAAAATTTTCTTACCCTCATGTTGTTCCAAACCCATAAGACCTTCGTTCATCTTCAGAACACTAATTAAGATATTTTTGATGAAATCTGAGAGCTTTCTGATCTTCTACAGACAGCAACTCTACCACCATGTTCAAGGCCCATTAAGCTGGTAAGGGCATCATTAAATCAGTGGTTCAACCATCATTTTATTAAGCTACGAGAATACTTTTTGTGCACAAAAATAAATAAATAATGGCTTTATTTAACAATTTCTTCTCTTTATGTCAGCCTTCGACGCGCGGTCACAACATTACCACGGATGTCACATAGATTATGTTAATCATGTCCTTACTTCCTTGAACGTGGTTACTTGCATTGCTGTCTATGGAGGGTCAGAAAGCTCTCGAATTTAATAAAAAATATCTTAACAAAGATGTACGAAGGTCTTAGGGGTTGGAACGACAAGGTGAGTATCATTTTTGGGTGAACTATCCCTTTAACAGTCTAGTTGTAGTCTCTGAATAGCGAGATCTAAACTGAAATATAATGAAGTGAAAGGCAGAAGGTCATCTACAAAGGCTGCATTTGAATGTTATGATCGAAAGACCTTGAACATTTTTGTAAAGCATCATGGGAGATCACTCACATGATCGATTAGTTCCCGCACCATGCCGTTCCATTCGCCTTTGTCATTCTGAGCTCCATATTTCCCATCAGAAACCAGCTTGACTTCATAAGTGAATCCCAGGATGTTGGACAGCTCTTTAAGCAGGTCTAGACAGTAGCCCTCGAAGCGATCGTTCCCATACAGCACCTTGTCAGACTTCTTATACATAACGTAAGGGTTTTCCTGTTCACAAGATAAATTCACATGCAGTGACACAGTTGGTAAAATGTATTATACTTGATTTAAATATGTCACAAAGGCAAAGTTAGCTGGTCAGATGAGAGACAAAAACCAATTATAAAACAAATGTAAAATTGTAAGTTATAAGTTTACCAGGATTGTGGTGACGATAAGCGTTCTGTTAGCCATAGAGTCTGTGATGTTTTTGTTTTCTTTCATCTCAGTCAGTTTGAGGCCGGTATAAGAGTTCCACACTCCAATCTAACAACACAGTAAAAATGACAAGGCATGAAGAACATGAGTCTCTGTTTCTGAGATGACAATAAAAGAGGGACAGGCTTTATCAGTGAAGACTCATAAAATAGGTCAGGAAAGGAAAGGGAGAGAAAAACTAAATGAAAGAAAATTCTAGGTCTAATCCATTTGATTGTAAAACACTCCTTTACTGCCCAATAAAGCACTCAGCTATCCTATTTAATGCATGGTCTACAAATTATGAATGATTTTGATGCATTCATTATTAAATCACACAGGAAAAAAAATGCACTCTTACTTTTTACCTGAACACAACATCAACATATTTTAAAGAGTTACACATTTGTCCACTAAAATAGAAGATCATAGTAAATATTCTTAATGCATCACACTTGAAAGCCATGCTGAATTGATGTTGTCATAAATAGGAAACCCAATGACATATAAAGATGGAATCAAAAAAGATTATGACAAATGCAATACTTCTTTAGAAATAAAAGCGTGAAACTTTACTGATCCACTTGCTAGCCAAATATATTACACCATTCACAGGATTTCTGAAGGATCGCGTGAAACTGAAAGCTGGAGTAATGTCTGCTTAATGAAGCAGAAACACTCTTTCCAACATTTCAGTAAACAAAACAATGTCATCAGGATATGTTGTATTTTAAATGGAAATACTTTTACAATAAATAAAGAGGATTTTATTGTTTGTCAAGCTTGAGGAGTTTGATATCTTAAATAAATATGATCACAAAAGAAGATATTACCTGAAACACCCTCAGTCTTATTTAAACTACAAACTGCATTAGAGAAATCAAATTATTCTTGTGAAAAGCTTATTCTTTTTTTTTCACAAGTCTCAATTGTGAGATATAAACATGCTTTAAAAATATATAAGGTTCTAATTATCTTGTAAAGGAAATAAGTCTCCGTTAAAATCAACACTTTGCACACTTGTAAAACCTGTTGCCAAATTACTAAATAACTTTTAATAAAAGCTGAATTTATAATTTTAAGGATTTAAAGGGTAGAAAGTGGTTCGAAAAGCTAAATTATGACAGTTTTTGACATGCTAATTTGACTAACATTATACAGGATCTTAAAATAAAATAACAATTAAAAGTACGATATGATCCCTTTAAAACAGAATGTCAGCAGTAAAGGAATTAAACCAAACTTGCTTTTCTCCGCTTAATAAACCCTTTGTTAACACAAGCATAATCTAGTGTATGTTTATGTATGGCACTTGTCACACAGCTCATAGGAGTCTGAAATGAGCGACTTATTCAAATTAATTTTAAAAGTAGATTAGAGCTGCTCTCTAAATATCTGCTCGTGGTTTAATGCACGTTTTTCTGCACGCCTGAGCTGGCTTGTATGGAGATGTGTTACTTACTGAGGCACAAAGCATTGCAGAAAATGCGCTTATTTTAAAATGCTGGATATTGAGTATGGTGATTTAACTGTCATAACTATAACTGGCACACAGTATGCATCTCAGCGAGACATTCTGGCAGAATTGACTGGCAGCGATCTCTTTCCATAAGGAAGTGAAGGGATTTCTGCAGGGAGAGGGAAGCCGATAAAAGGGCACTGGGTTTACTGAAGTGAATATCACACAGGGGAGGAAATCCAAGCTCTCCACAGGTCTTAATCACGAACTCAGGGAATGAAACCAAGACTGGAACAAACCTTTGTCCATAATTTAGTAGGTCGTGATACAGCATCAGGCGCTCGCTTTTAGGAAGAATTGAAGAGTTGTGTAGTCAGCATGGGAGCAACAAGGTCAAAACAAATGATCTGGATAATTAATAGTTCTCCTTTGAGAAAAACATATTCAAGAGTCCACTTACAAGGAATTTATTTAATCTATATTGAAATACATAAAGACCTCAGTTCAAGGTTTCCAATCATTCCTGCTGCTGTGGAAATCATATCGTTGAACCTCTCTCATCAGTGTCCAGCTAAGCTGACTCACCTTCGCTGTGCCATCCTCCTTGAGGCTGATGAGGTCTAAGTTGAACTCTTTCCGCAGACCATCAGTCTTGTTAAGGACTATCCGTCCTGTCAAACCATCCCACTGGGCCTGAAGCACAAAAACAGTATACAATAAGAATGATGCACAACATCAGTTTTACTACTGTATCTTTCAATCATAGCGGTAATGGAATATTATGCAGCCTTGGGGCATGTGTGTCACAATTTTATTTATAATACATCAAATTATAAATTTGGGGTCCATGAGGTTTTTGTTTTTATTGTTTTCTCTCTTATGCTCACAAACGCTGCATTTATTTGATCAAAAATAGTCAAAGTCACCTTTATTTTCAAGAGCTTTATACATTACAAATTGTGTCAGAGCAGTTTCACAGAGATGAACAGAAATATAAGAGAATCAGTTATGGAAACTCAACTAAAGACAGATCAGTTCAGATTCTGAGGTAAAGCAGCTCTAAAAAACAATCATGTCATTATTCAGCTCGAGTTGATTTAGTACATAGAAAAAAAAAATAATAATGTTTAACAGAATAAGAAATCTTTTGTAACAACATAAGTGTCTTTACATAAATTGAATGTGTCCCCGCTTACTATAAGTATTAATTTCTTTAAAAGAAAAATCTCAGAGTAGTGCATGGTGGTGTACAATATATTAAACCAATGTCTCTCAGTCAATGTATGTGTTGTTTTTGTGCCCAAATTTAGTAACAGTATTACAAAACATCTGTGTTGTTCCTCTGTGAATAAATGTAACCAGCTGCTTCCAGTTCAGCAGAAATGAGGGTCAAACCAGCTCCTATGTGCAATATTAAAGTGCAATATTGAAGTGTGGATGACACAGAGTTTTTAAACGACTGTTGTGACTTATCAAAAAACAAATCTTAGAGCATGAACTTTAATAAAAGGGCTATACTAACTTGCTATGGTGAGTTTACATACAGTCTGACATTAATATTAAAGCCATTCTTAACAATATTAAGATGTGTCTAGTGTTTGAGAATGCTTTATATTGACTTCAGCATGTATAATATACATAAAATCAGACCTGACTGTATATTATTTCCAAAAGCAAAAACATCATTTCCCCTAGCTTTGTTGTACCCAAAATAAGATTATATAATCCCAGAATTCAATCATCTGAGGCAACTAAGGAAGAGTAATAGCCCAGTGCAAGCCCTCTCTAGCTTTGATAAGTGGGTGGGATATCAGAAAAACAGCACTTCTGTTCTCAAGGTTGCAGTGTTTCTCAGAGCACATCTCCAAATAACAGGCAACGGCTGGCCTTCAACACATCACCAGCTCATGCTCAGGTGAATACACCTTCAATATCACGGAGGATACTTGGAGACTTGATGATGACCTCTATGTATTGTAAACCATTTCCACCATTTCAGGGAACTGTAATGAAACCACTGGAGACAAGTGGTGCACTGCATAATAATTTGTTCAGATATGCCAGGAATTATGTATATATAATTTAACCCAAGTGCCTCGCTCAAGGCCAAAACATTGCTAGTGCATAGGGCAACTCCTGTGGGATTTGAACCTACAACCTTTGGGTTTCCAACACAAACCTTTAACCACTATGCTGAACTACCAGTTTTTAGATATAAAATACTTTTCTGAGAAATCTACCACAACATACTTTTCTGAGACATCTACCATCTATAAAGATCAAGCCTGCTGGGTAGGATACTAGTCTGTTAGTGCTGACTTACTGTCATATCCACTGAATTGCAGTGGCGGTTAACAATGGTCACATGACTGGTCACTTTAAATTTGGTTTGATTTGTCGGGTGAGAAAAAAAATGCTTTTGGTCATGAAGTCAGGCTTGGATTATAAGCATTGCAAAACAAAACAATGAATAAAGTAACAATTACAAATGCAAAAACATTAAAAAGCAGGAATGTGAATATTTTCTTAAAATATAAACTTGCTTTAACCAGTGTAACTTCAATGTTACAGTTAAGCTGCGATTGTTGCAACATTTCACTTCTTTCTAAAAGCAAAAATGCTCCTAAAATGTCTGTATAATATGATAATGAAAACACATTTCCCTTGTTTTTTTGAGAAGCAGAGGGTGGTGACCCTAATATGTGGATCATAAAAATGTTTAGTACCATAATAAACATAATTATACTTATTTTTCACTTCAACCCTACAATTTGGCTGCAAGCAGGAATAAATACTGTGAAAATCTCCCTTACATGTGTGACTAGAGCTGTTGGTCTTTTATGCAGTGTTGTATTGTCAGAATCATATGCAGTGGAAAATAATCAATGCTCCGTAAATGGGGTGTAAAAACATTTTCCTTTTTTTCTGATACAGTACAGGTGGTCCATAATTTGAAATTATATTTCAGGTAATACATTCTGCAGCTTTTTCCTCATAAAAGGCGGACCCCATAAGCAATACCACACTGATCAGCATCTCCTGCCCAACCGGTCAACATAAACAAATACTACATTTAAAGCTGTTCAGCCTTCTGTCACAGTCGATTAGTCACACTGAAATTCACATTACAGTACTTAAGAGAGTGAAAATGACTTAAATAGACAGGACAAGCAAGAACAAAAGAGTAAATAAAATGAAGAGGGATTTTATTTGTCCTGGCAATCTATTTAAAACCCTTCAGCACTGCTGCTGCTGTAGTTAAAGTGAAGAATTTCAATGGCCGCAGCACATATGAAGTTCACAGAAGGATGTGTTTTTGTACCCTACAACATTTAGCACATTAAGAGTGTTCCTGTAGCTTACAGTAGCGTCTGTACAGAGGCCTCTTACAACACAGCGTTTTATGGCTTTAATGGGGTTGTATTACAGAGTTTATGGGTCATTAAAATGTAGCATCTGGACTCATTAGTGTTCATCTTAGTGTTGGCATGTATAGAAAACTAACTCCACACTTGCTCAACTCAAAACAAGCCTAATTAGACACTTATACATGAAGTGCGACATTTTTCAGATGCTCAATACTTTCTCCATTCCCAGTTTAACATGTGATTTAAAGCCATTTAATGGTTTGTTGGTTACAGTGTAAACACTGTAGCTCTGTGGCATTTTCAAAACATAGCTCTGTGTATTTGAGCAGCCCCAAAATAGCAACATTGGCTCAACTAATAGCATGAGCTTGTTTTTTGATCAATGGAGGATTGTTAAAATGTTCCAGGAAACCTGTCTGAAAACAGTCATTATGTTGATTTAATTTGATGATGCTAGTATAACATTTGGGTTCTGAAAGTAAAAATCCCATTAATTTACTCCATAGGGGAACTGATTTTGAAAGATAACTTTTAAAGATAGACCTACTGTGAGCTAAAAGGCTGTTAATCAGTGACTTTTTGAAGCTTAGGCCTGTCACAGAGACAAGTGTGATTCCTCGTGAAATCTTTTTCAGTGATATCTGTCAGGTAGTAGCGTAGGTAATAAAAAACTAGCTAACAGCAGCTTCAAGTCCTGTGGTGCTCTGTGATTAAGGTGCAAGGACTGAGGGTTCCTAGTTCAAACAAATATGGCAGACTCAAGCAGGGGAATAAATTCAGCCTCTGCAGTGCTGAGCCATGCCGGGCCGCCCCCTCTCTAATGCACTGTGGCACTTTTCATTTTTATATATATTTCTATATAAAAAAAATCTACCATAAAGTCTCTTCCATTTATGAAGCCAGTAATACTTCGACTGCTGAGACGCAATGCAAGTGGAACTGAAAGCATATCTAAAAATCTTACTGAAGAGGATATTCAGAACAAACTTTCATTTCCCTCGACAACCATTTTGTGGTATCACAGGTATTGATTTTTTTGTGTTCTGGAGTGGAGGGGGACACACCCCACACTCAGACATGAAGGAGGACTGTAATGACCTCTCAGTTCAAACATGGTGAGAGCATCCAGCAGTGATCTGGGACTTAAAAAAGATCAAAACGCAAAGGTAACAGTATCCATATTCAGGCACCTCTGCCCTGAAAAACATGTTTTTCATCTTCAAATAAATATTTATGTAACCTTCGGGTCACAAATGAGAAAAAAGCTGTGTAAAGTCTAAAAGAGTTCAAAAAGGCTGTCTGATAAATATTCCACAGCATGTCAAGCATCATTCACACATACATCATGATTCACATCATACAGGAGATGTATTAAATAACCTATTTTTCGACTCGAGTGACTACAACTGTTGCAGATACAATATGGACCCATCAATTGATTTGACAAAAGGTTTAATTTTATGTAATGCAGAGACTACCAACAGGATTGAAGACACTGGAGCTCAAGTGATTGTCTCCTGCAAGACACTATTTTCACTGCTCTGTGGTTTGTTTTTAGGATTGATACGAGAAATATGATGTAACAAATATTTTGAGTAAATTTGATTCATTCATCGATTAGTGTACATCTTGTTAATGATATGACGAATTATGTACTGCTTCAATTTATATACATACACTATAGTCCAAAAGTTTGGGGTGGGTGAGATGTTTTTGAAAAAATTATCTTATGCTCACCAAGGCTGCCTTATTTGACCAAAGATACACTAAAATAGTGATATTTTGAAAGATTATTATAATTTAATATAACTGCTTTTTTATTTGAATAAGTTTATAATGTTATAATAATTAATAATTTATTCCTGTGATTGCAAAGCTGAATTTTCAGCATCATCACTCCAGTCCTTAGTGTCACACGATCCTTCAGAAATCCTTTTAATATGCTGATTTCCTGCTCAAGAAACATCTTCCTTACCACAAACATTTCAACAGCATTGTACACATCACACTTTATTTTAAGGTCCAGTTCTCACTATTAATTATTACTTTTTTTTTTTAAATCAATGAGCTCCTAATTGGCTGTTTATTCATAGTAAAGTATTTGTTAAATGTTTGTATGAGGTATGATTAAAGGATAAAAAATATGGCATGCAAAATAAGGCGTTAATTTGTACTTTATAATTACTTCTAAGCAGCCAATATGCATATTAGTTACTAGTGAGAATTGGTCCCTAAGCTAAAGTTTTACCGTTTCAAGTTTACAATTAGAACAGTCCACCAAAAAACACAATTCAGTCATCATTTTATTTATTTATTTATTTATTTCATTTTTGGGTGGAGTGTCCTTTGAATTGTAATAAATGTAATTCACTGAAAATACTAAACTTGCCAAGTTGGAGATATTTTACAAGTAAAGTGTCTACAATTTTTCACTTACAATCAAATTGAAGTTTACAATTCAAATCAGTCGAATGTGTATGCTACATAAAGTACAATATTCTCACCTCTTTAAACAAGTTCATGAAGCGTGGGCCGTACCTCCAGGGCTTGTGTCTGTGGCACTGCAGGGAGCTCACTGTCATCTGCGTGGCCCGCTGAGATGCAACAGCAACCATGAACACTGCATCATACATGAGTGCAGCCTCAGTCTGTGGAAGGAGAGGAATTTACACATGAAATATGCTTTAAATATAATCCAACTTCATTATGCATTAATATACTGGCAGAAGGTGTTTTTTGTTTACCATCTGCACAATACTGGATGTTACGTAATGGTATTTAAGTTTAATATCCTTTCCATCTGATCGCAGTAAGAGAGCCCCTACCCGCCCCCTGCTGCACGCACCTTATGTTTCTCTTGGTGTTATTCAGTGCTAAAATGTGACCTGGATGGTAAAAATAGATTTGAATAAATCTCCCGATGCTTCCTGCTTTAAGCCCTTCATGCATGTCTAATGAGGTTGAGTGTGCTAGCAGTATCTACACTGCCTTCTGGAGGACGGGTAGATTAGTCAACATTGGTGAGTCTTAATCCCAGTTATTCTAACTGTGAAGGAAGGGCTTACAGGGAGAAGTTAGGCTCCTGTTTTAGTTTTGGTCTTTGTGTAAATGAGGATTTTGAGTAGTGCGATAGGCTCATTTTAATGTGCATTCACACTGCAATGTTTGCAATCGCCAACTGCAACAGATGTGACTACAAATTGTCCTGTTCATGCAAAATCTTACAGAAGCGGATCAAATACTGTCTGTAATACACTTTTCCATTTTGCTGTTTTTGTGACGTAGAATCAATTCTGAAAATTAAAGGGTGTCACTTCAGTTTAAAAAAATGAACTAGATGTGAACAGAAATATATGAGAGCAGACTGATCCTCACAGTCATAATGCCGCTCATGAGTCCACTCTCAGGTTTGGGTGGTGCCAGCTGGCGTTCCATGGACCACTTCTGGATCACGGAAGCCACATATGGATCATCTAGATTCAGGAGGCGGAAGGCTGTCATGTTGACTCCACTATAGCGATACGACTCAAGATCCAAAGCAAACATATCCTGCAAGGCAACGAGAGTTTGTCCAGATTTAGCCTTAAGAGCTGTGCAAACTTTGCACAAGATATAGACTCTTCATGCCATGTTTTTCCATTGCTGTAAGAGATGAAAACAACTGGCTCCATTTCAGTTCATATGGTGGAATTTTTCATCAAACTGGCCACAATACACTTGAAGTTGAACTGGACTTTGAATTACAGAAAGTAGAATTTACTGAATGACTAAATTTATCAGGTAATCCATTTTAGGAAATATAAATGTGTATACTGTACACATCGTACACAATTCTATAGGTGACATTTCTAATAAATCTACACTACTAAGTTTGGGGTCGACAAAGTTTTCTCATGTATTTGATTATAACATTTGTTAAAATGCATTTAATCCTTATGATGGCAAAGCTCAATTTTAGCAGTCATTACTAGTCTTCACTGTTACATGATCCTTCAGAAATCATTCTAATATGCTGATTTGGCACTCATGAATCATTTCTTGTATTATCAATGCTGTAAATAATTGTGCTGCTTAATATTTTTGTGGAAACTGTGATTTTTTCAGTACTCTTTTATGAATACAGCATTTATTTTAAATATAAATATTTTATAACAATGTTAAAAAGCCACTTCTGGTCAATTTAATGGGTCCTTTTATTTTAACAGTAGTGTATCAGTTTTCCTGTTATGCTTTTAAATCGTTCATATTCCAATACTTTTTTTAACCTCTTGTAATTTTCTAATAAGGTTGTCATTGCATAATTCAAAGTTTGTCTTGACAAACCTTTCTTTTTCTGTAGTTAAAAATTAGACTTATTGCAAATTTGCTTTGAATTTGAGTTAATTTCATTTGACTTAACCCTGAATTTAAATTCAAACTGCATTCTGTTTGTTACCGAATTTCAAAATCATTTGAAAACAGTTCTGAAATTGGCACAACAAATGCTAATGCAGTAAATGCTTTTTTTCCCTTTTTTAAAAAAAAAGAAAAAAAACCTTTTCCAACAAAAGCTTTGGATTGTGTGGTACAATTTCACAAATTCATGTGTCAATGAGAATGTCAGCATATGACATTTAAAGCCCTGTGAACACTGTCAAACATAAATCAGGATGAACAGTTCTACAGTCTGACATGAAAGACAGTTGATGTGGCCCAGGGTGCACAAAGGTTTCATGTCACAAAATATCAATAGGCTCGAATCATACAGTCTGACAAGCAACAATTATAAAAACAGCAGAAAATCACTCAACCTCTTATTAATTCAAGCACTCTTATTAATAGCAAGCAGTCCGCTTTTCAGACTCACCAAAGTAGTGAAGAAGAAATGGTAGTACTCCGTCATCATACCCATCGACATCAGCTGTGGGGGAGAAACATAAAACATTTTTTGGGAAGGATTGGAAAGGCTGAGTGTAAAATAAAAGTTTCAGCATTTTGAAGGAAGCATGGCACAAACTTTATTACATCTTTCTGCTTTAAAGTGGAGCTCTGAAATCCTGCTGTGCCACAGCATGCAAGAGCACTTCACTCTCATTTTCAATCCATTTCTATCTGAGTGACGTACTTTGCGAGTTCAAAGAAAGTTCAGAGTGAGAATATACAAAAATAGTGCCGCACCTGTTTGAGAAGCTCTGCGGCTACTTGGTAGGAGCAGTCGAAGATGATGTAAAACTCTTTTTCTTTCTTCATCTCCTTCAGCAGGGGGCGACTGTCACCTCCTCCCGATGCCAGTTGGCGGATACGAATCTTCAGGTTGTTTTTGGACGGAGCTTTGATCAATTCCTGCATACGCATCAATCCTTGAAACAAGAGAACACAAGAGAATGATTGAAGGTGGGGGGCAATGGAAGAGAAACAAACTCATCACAAGCTGCAGTAATTACACTTTTGATTTCCCCATTGTGACAGCAAATGTTTACAGGGACCGTAAATTGGGACTCATCTATTCCGTTGATACATAACAATCAGATGTTTTTTTTTCCCGGCTTCTCTTTAATCAAAAATGTTATCTAAAGGCAGAACAGACCTTTGAAAGGGATAAAAATTACTCTAAATCAGTCAGTGTTATTAGATAATTTGATACTTTAACTAAAATATAATTGCGTACTGCTCTAAATCTCTCTTATTATTTAAACAGATTTAAGAATAATAGTAAAGGCTAGAGAAATCCAGAAATATCCTTTTAAAATGTAACTTGGTGAAAGCCTAACGGTTTCGCCTAGGCCGGATCAAAAGTCCACAGGTCTCTGGGGTACAAACGTCCACAAAGCAGCGTGATGCAATCACCTCCAGAAACACACAATCTCAACTATAAGCCACATTTAATGACATTGGCACAGTATATAAACTGCAGTTGTAGTTTTTATTCACATGTTTATTGTTTTATTAAATATATAAAAAATTCGTATTTTTTAGTAATAGTTATGTGCTTTTGATATTTGTATTTGTTTTTAAATATTTTTAATTAGCTTTAATTTTTGTTTCAGTTTTAGTTATTTTACACTGAAAAATTTTTGAAACGATTTTCACTCAGAAATGGCTAGTAAATTACATAAAAAATACAAGTAACATTAAATCTAATGTGAAATTTTGAAATAGAAATAGAATTGTCATGTGCATCAATAATTTGTTTTATTTACAACTGGAAAATGTTATAGTCTATCATTTTTATTTTATTTCAGTTTTTGTGCCAAAACAACATTTCTAAAATTTCTGAAGCTATCTGCCCAGCACCCACTGCTTCAAGTTCAAGTTTTTCATCTTTATTTAACTTTATTTAACAATAACAACATTGCAACAGATTTGTAAAAACTACTAAACAGGCTATCTTGCAGATCATTTCATCATATGTAAAGCTTGTGCATTAAAGGGATCATATGACGCTGCTAAAAAGAACAATATTTTGTGTATTTGGTGTAATGCAATGTGTTTGAGTGGTTTAAGGTTCAAAAACACATTGTTTTCCATATAATGTACATTATTGTTTCTCCTCTATGCCCCGCCTTCTGAAACTCATCGATTATTACCAAGCTCATCGTTCTAAAAAAGCAAGGTGTGCTCTGATTGGCCAGAGATAATTGGCTGTTTATAAACTTAAGTAGTTTGTAGATTAGTGCATACTGGAGATGCGAACCATTTCAAATGATTCAGTTTGATTTAGTGAACTGGTTCGACCGGTTCATTAAGAAGATATGGTTAAATAGAAAAATTTGTTCATGATCCGGACATCACTATGAGACTAAACCAACAAAACCCAATACAAACAAGGCATTTGTTGCATCCAGTTGGGACATAATTACTGATTATAATGACTTAAACTGTCTTTTTACGCATTGCTTTGCTTATTGCGCTGCGTAAACAAAACCATGTCTTCATTTGTGATCAGAGAAACAACAAGCCTATTCTACACTGCAGTTCCACTTGTGTCCTCTTTCGGAAGTCCAAACAAAGTAATTTTGCTTTTACAACGAAACACAGTGTCTCCTCCACAACATGGTGCTGGCTACATGAGCGAGAATAAAATGTTAGAACAAGTCATTTTAAGGGGGTGTGGTTGACTCTCAACTTCAATAAAGAATATCTCTTAGGATTTGAGACTTTACAGATCTTCATTATGCAACAAGAGCTTGTAACACTCCAAAGAGAAAGAAAAAATTTAAATTGCATCATATGATCCCTTTAAAACGTGATTACTCTGTGAATGAATATCAATTCCGATTCAAATTATCTCCTTATGAACTCCTCAATTGCTTTAGGGCATTAATAATCAAACAAGCTCCTGGGTCCCTATGCTTACGGAATGAGACTCTGATATGGGGCCATCAATTACATATTGGGCTCCAGTACATGTAGGGGCCCCTGGGAGTCACAACGATGAAATCAAAAGCTTCTTCATTGCTCCTGTTTTCTTGTTTTTATTATACTATATTGTTCCCTTTATATTTTCTAAATTGTATTGTGTTATAAACCACAATTCTAAGTCATGCAGTATTATATTGAATGTGCACAACAATTAAAATGGTTTCCTGGTGCAGGATCTGATCAGACCATCTAAGCTACCTGATTTAATTTATCAATTTCAAAATTTGTCATCAAATCATCATGGCTTTGTATTACCACCCTGGCTGTTTGGTACATTCTTAAACAAGCCTTAAATATTAATCTCTACCGAATCTCAAAGGGATCGAAATTGGATTACAGAATTTCATATTTTGTAGAAAATATCCTATGCAAGATCAAAGGGAAATTCAATAAAAGAAGTGGCAGACTAATATTAGGGACATGAATTTCTTATAAAGGCAGCACTATTACACAAGTTCAATGTAAATGACATGCATAATGAAATATGGCATCATAATAAAGCCCAATAACATCCAAAACACAGATCTGAGCAACAAAACTGCTTTGATGCTCAGAAACACAGAGGTATGAAACCCCTTTTAGCCACAGGCTTCAGTTATTTGATTTAGTCTTGGCCATATAATGATGTATTTCCATGCAATGACAAGATCATAAATCATGCTATCAAAGTATGAGATTTCTAGACATAAACACACCGAAAGTAGTGTGTAGTTTGTGTTTTCAAACAGATGGCTCACAGGAATTCCAGACAAATCACACTACAGCAGAGACGGTGTGATGTGTAAATACTAGGGTAAATTTGCGCTGGCATCTGTTCCCTGAGCTCCCCTAATGATTTCGATCCAAGTCACTGGCTATGAATCAGACACACTAATCATTTTGAAACTGGTCAATCTGACACTAATTTGAACAATTTCTGCAAAGATGCTGGCTACAGTGTCACCATGCTCATTTTAAGATGTAGAAATAGAAGTATTTGCGGTGTAATTTTCCATTTGTTTTGCGGTTATTTGTTTTTATGTGTTATTAAACTCTGGATTTGTTTGTCTGCATTTGATTTGCTCTCCAAATTAGTTTGTTGCCATCAGGGGATCTCTTGAAGTGTGTTAGTGAACTACATCATTATGCAGAATTTGCATATAATATGATTATTTTGATACATTGTGTTGTCTTTTTGCTGCTTTTTTTTAATTGAGAGGAGAGGGGATTTGGATCAGGATGTGACAAAAGCCACATTTTCTCAGATTTTCAATCCTAAAACAGCATTAACAACATTTAACAGATTGTCTAGTTGGACATAATGCAATGGCTGACTTGATTTTGTGGATCACATACAATGATATTTTATTGGTTAATATTATATTATTCCCCTCTGTGTGCCACTGATTACATCAAAAAGAAGTAATCTCAGAGACAGAGAAAGTTATTACAATTTGATGACAGATTTGAAACAACTTTGATGTTTGATCTTTTTGATGTTTGATTTGATAAAGTATGCACAATAATGACCAGGCACAATTTATTCAAATGCATACAGAGTCACACTTAACTAATGTTAAGGTGATTTATATATTTCTATTGTTTGATTCTGATATTGATTATGATGATTGATGATTTACATATTTTATCATCTCATTGAGAAAAATAATAATAATTAATAACCTGATTAACTGTCACAATCAAAACATTTCTTGAATATGAGCCAAGGCCTGTAAAATAAATGGCTGTGATAACAACGTGAGAGATGTTGTTCAATATTCAGTCAATATTTCACTGTTTTCAAAACCATTTTGGTTTAGAAAAGGTCACAAAGTCAGAATATAGAGAAAATGAAATATGGTATTGAAATGATGCTGTCAAAAGGAAATAAACTGATAAGGTCAAGGGCGAGTTAAACCAGACTGACCTAGAAAAAACAAATGAACACTTGCCACCTGAAATCACATTAAGCTTGCCAATGCCAGATCTAAAACGTTTCACCACTGTGCATTTCAAATCAGGGATTTAAAGCAAAGAAGCTGAATTTCAATTCTGTGGGTGACAGTGCTCTGCTAATTAAAGTAAAACCAACATTTACGGGCTGACTGTGTGCAATTTGTCGTCTATAAATTTGCTACTAGCAAACCAGTTACAGAATTGTCCTATATCAAACATCGGCAGAACAGAGAGTGCAAGCTGACAGCAAAAATATATGAAATGCATGAGAGCATGTACAGCAAGCCCATGTTTGAGAACCAGCATTCAAAACATATGATGCCATAAGCAGTGCTGGAGTTCCTGTTGAAATCAGATTGAATTCCCACTTGTTTCAAATATAATAGAATGTAAATATATGTGGACATCAGTTACTCTTTCCAGAAGAAAAGAGGATTTCAATATAAATGTTGTGGCCTGTAGTATGTTTTCAAGCTCAAAAGGTATAAAAATCCCTCTTCAAAAAGCCTCTCAACAAATCCTCAAAAAAGCACATTGAGGTTGCCTTCAAAAACCCCTTTTCTAAACCATAACAGTCACTCACCTGTGCTGTCCTCATAAACCACAGTAACAGACTTCCATTTGTAGAAAATGACTATGTCCAGGATAGCCCTGCTTATGGAGGTGTACTCAGGGTAGAGGTTAATGTAAAAATTGTCCTTATTGTCCACAGACGGGTGTTTCCAGCGCGTCTGGATGTGCGGCACCTCTAGGGCATTGCAAATGGATTGGACGGCACTGACCGAGGAGCTGTGTGAGGGGCCGAAGACCGCCGCGACCCCCAGGGCCAGCTGGTCACATACTGAGACAGGGAAAGAAAAACATGTGACATGAAAAAATATGTGGTGGTATGAAAAAAGAGAAGAGAAAAGCACAGAACAAAGCGTGCACATAATAAAAAGCAATAGTCTCATTACATTAGCTCATAATGGCATTTTCCACCTACAAGATGTGTTGAATTAAATATTTTACATCTGCCCCTTAAAATGGTTAATTTGGACTGTCCAACATCAGATTCACTGACTTTTTCAACTGTATTTAATTGATAATCAAATAATAATATAAAAGATTTATGTTTATATTAAATAACTACGAACCGATAAAAACTAAAAAATGTACATATTTAGTACATTCGTCACAATTTAGGCAATTTTTATAGAATAAAATCGGAAAATCAATACATAATACAAACAGAGTCATACCCCTTCGGGAGGCTTCAAAGCTGTCGAAGAGGTTTACTCTCTGGATGTCGTAGGTCAATGTGGTGTTTGGCATCAAGGTTCTGTTTCGGTTGATACTTGTAATTGCAAATTTAAAGGCGAGTTCATCCATGCTGACTGGTTCATTCTCCCGCGTCTCAAAGATGCCCCCTTTAATCAAAATAGAGAGACAAACAGCATTAAGTAAAACTGCTTCCAAGTACAGTAGACGTCTAAAGATGTGCTTATTAAGACAAAAACATTTAAAAACCGGTATGAAGCTAATTAATTAATAAAGTTCAAATCAATGCCTTAGTAAAATATAAATCTTATTAAAATCCAGTTCAAAGCACTTAGGGCTGCAACTACTAATCAATAAAATCGATTATTATCAATAATGAATATCATTGAAAATAGGGCAAATGACATTGCGATATTTTATTTTCTGCGATATATATTGCGATAAGAAATCTAATCAAATTTTTTCTTACAGACAAAAATGGGGTGAGCACACTTACATTCTCATTTTAAATAATTTAAACATCGACACCATCGTGTCAATTGATTAATATGCGCGAGGGAGAGAGAGCAAGACAGTGCTCGTGTTGTTTGAAGACGGTGAGCTTGTGGCTCTCTCTCTCTCCCTCGGTCTCTCTCTCTCTCTGCCCTGTCAAAACTTTCGTTCTATGATGGTTAAGCTGTGCAATTAATCCGCGAATCACATTCGTCAAGGGCCGGGGAGCAGCTGGCCCGTACAGTTAATGAATAACGGATCAACTACGACAGCCTACATCGCACATCCTGCGATGTGACTATCATGGATTCGTACATCGCGATGTCGATGCTTAAATGACAGATCGTGCAGCCCTAAGAAAACGATTCTCATTATTGATTAGTCGGATGTGCCCACAGTGCACGTACATCTTCAGCTGGTCGCATCAAATTACAGCACTGAATAACACATTTTTATGGACAAATGCATCTACAAATACTGGAGGAAACAGAATGAGTTCCTGCAGGAAAAGTACGTGATCCAAGCTGCCCAAAACATGATAAATCTTTATTTTAAACTTCAGGCTGATGCATTAATGTAATGGCTTGCCCTGACAGGCACTTTTACAGATATGTGTGTGCATCCTCAGCGCAAAAAACGTATCTGTAAATGTCCTTATCTGTATCCTTATCTGTAAATGTTCCCAATTCACGCAAGCCTTTCCATTTTTGCATAAAGGCCCGTCCTGACAGTCTGTGTTAAACTGAAATCTTTACTGAAAGAGCGCCGGTGCGGAGGACGCACGCGTTAAACAGACGGAACACAGTGAGAAGGATACACTATTCAGCGCAAAAACTATAAAACTTTTTTATTCTGTGCTGAAAACTGTTCATGAATGATATCATTTGTCAAACAGTTGGCAAAGTTCATATTCCCCCAGTCCAGACCACACTGACGTTTGACACAAGTTGACAATTTAGGATTGCAACAACAGGCAGAGGCAGAGGTCTTGCTGCTCTTTATTAAATAACAGCCCCTTGAGTGATTGACACCACTCAAAAAGTCAGGTAGCCTTTGAGTATTTTTCACTTAAGAAAACATTGTCCTTACAGTCTGTAATAAAATGACGAACAAAGAAATCAATTACAAGCAAAAGAACAAAGACTGCAATATCAATATGTGATGTCATTTGCATACAGGTTTCAGCAGGTTATTTAGCGATCCCATAACATTTAGAAAATCTCGACTCATGCAGATTTACCCGCTTAAGAAATTCAGACTAATTGGCCAACACCTTGTTTGACCTTTAACATGCCATTTTTAAATCACTTCCCTTGCTGGCAGTGAAGCTTATTCTCAAAACTTCACAAGGTTAATCAACATCATCTCTTCTCAATGATCACATGCAAATCAGAAGATCAAAACAGACTGTTCACACCTGAATCAGCAAATGATCATGGCCAAAACATCAGACTTTGTTACTGAATATGCCACTCAGAAACCAATTTAACTCAGTTGGGTGCAAAGTCAACATGCATAAATGTCTGGAGTAAGTGGCCAAGACTTTATGTGGAGTATATCTCCAGAATTATGCATGAGCATCTGGTACCACACACATTGTTATGTCATATTACATGTAACGCTGCAGATACTAGAACTACACATCATACGAATACAATGCAAAATGGTGAGATCCATCTGGAGGACATCCACCTGAGATCAGACTCTATTCATAGACGGCCAACAAACAGGTCTCAGCAGGAAATAATGGGCCATTAACTTGTCAATAAACAGCCAAACTCCAACAGTGAAAGTGACAGATTGGCTCTTTAATGTAAAGACTGTGGATGAAGATAAGAATAATTCAATGGAAATGTTAATGTGTATGAGATGAAGCTCATCAGAGTGTAGATACAAGCTTCTGTGAAACCTGGTCTCAGTGGCTTGTTTTGGCTTTCTGAAAGCTGAATTGGAATGAGCAGGACTTAAAGCCTAGCCAGAAAGTCCTGCTGTGGATAACACCGTCTGATGTTCAGATAGTCCCTTGGGAAGAGCGTGGACCGAGCGATCCACACGGGGAGAAAGGAGAGGAGATTTTGTCTGTGAAAAACTGATTGCTTTCATATAGAGGGAGATAGTCATACTGGGTTGGACTGGGAGGCTGGAGATGAGAATGAAGCCTGAAGCTTTTCTAGACAAGGCAGATGCACTTACATGAAGGAGAGTTGATAACAATGAGTCTGGCAGCCAACAAGCCTCGGTTCATTTTTGTGGAAGTATCAAATCTACAGTTTTGCTGTGTTTATTTACTCTTTTTCCACTATGACTAAGAAGTCTGATCCCTCATTGATCTTTTATTATCCTGGAAACAACAAATCCATCTAGCTTAACTGTTTCTTTAATTGGAACATTAAGAGTCAGCCATTGGAACCGTATAAATCTACAGTGTCTTTAAGAAATTAGGCGGCATTAGATTTGAATGAAAAAGCAGACAGAGTGGCATGTAGACACTTTTGTATGTGTGTGTAGGAGCTGCGGTGGTTACTTGAGCATCCTTTAATGCTTTATTTCTATTCATTGGAAAATGGTCCCCTAGAGATGTCCAAAGCCTCTGCCTTTCACCTTGGTGACAGCAACTTTAATGAATCCATTTTCTATCATGTTTGTGTCATTACATGCATTTCGCCCTTGTGATAAACAATAAGTTAACAAGAACGTTATGGGCTTTGGATCTATATGCTTTTATGTTGAGACAGAGTTTTGCATATTTTTATGATTTAAAAAATATTCTGTTAATACTTTATTTCATATCAAGGACCATGTTCTTCTCAAACGGTAGCAAAAAAAAAGAAAATATAAATGCATGACGGTTATTATAGTTGACTAAAATAAAATAACTTATTTTAATACAGGTATGTAACAAGGCAACATTTCTCATTTTCATTTAGTTTAACTTGATGTACTAAAATATCTAAAACTTGAATGAATAAAAACTATAGACATATTTAAAAATTACAAAAACATTCTATACAGACATTTAAAAAAATTACAGGAATACAACAAAAAATTTACTAAAACATTTAAACATCATATTTAAAATAACAATAAAAAACTAGAATAGTATCTCACTTATACTAAAACAACATTTATACTAAAACATATGTGACTCTGGCTGTGCAAAACCAGCTTAAGTCATTTTTTGTGATTTACTGTTTTCTACATAAAATCATCCTTCAAAAGGTAAAGAACATTCTGTGAAAATGTAACCTTGATATTTTTAATATTGACTGAGTAAGGACATGTCAAAGATATAAATCATAGTGAAACTGATGTTTGAAATCAAACTTTGATGCTTGTTATCTCACTTGTGTGTATGTAGGTGATTTTTCATTTTTCAGGGGTAGTAGCTAAAGGAAGGTGTCACGGTTCGTGAACGCACCGTCTCCAGCTGTAGTCATGTTATGTCATGTTGATTGGTTCATGTGGGTGTGGCCACTGATCGCCTGATCAGCGGCAGGTGCATCTCATTCCAACCGCCTATATAACGCCCTGTCTTTCGTCTCCTGTTTGTCAGATCGTTGTTTGAGGTCCATGTGTTGATGTCTGTTCGTGCTCCTGTGTTCCTGTCCTTGCCCTGTTTCCTGTTCGGTCTACTTTGGATTATCACAGTCACTCACGGATTATCACCACGGATCACCGATCTACCACCACCGTCATCTCTACCAACGCACTCAAATCACCTACCCACCTGTCTGTGCTGCCATCGTGGTTCCTGCGTCACTCACCAGCATTCATCCATCACAACTCCTGTCAATAAACTACCTTTACTTGCATCTGCCTCCTGTCCTCCATTGTTAGCGTCACAGAACGATCTGACCAACATGGAGGCAGCGAGTAATCAACCTTCCTCCCTCGAAGTTTTCCTCAGCGCCAGTGTTCGGAGGATGGACTCCCAGGAGCGGACTCTTAACGACACTGGTCGCGCGGTTCAGGCTTTAGTGACGCAGGTGTCCGAGCTCACCCAACAGTTCCAGCTATTACGAGCTCCCACTGCGCCACTCACACCGCCTGCTCCACCAGCCCCATCGGAGGTCCCCTCCCAGCCGGAACCACGCCTCCCGATTCCGGAAGCGTACTCGGGTGAGCCCGACTATTGTAGAGCTTTCCTTAACCATTGTGATATGCATTTTGCCCTCCAGCCTAGAACCTTCGCCAGTGAGAGGGCCAAGGTGGCCTTCGTTCTGACCCTGCTCTCTGGGAGGGCGGCATTGTGGGGAACAGCGGTGTGGGAAAACCAGGACCCTTGCTGCGCCTCGTTCCAGGCGCTCTCCGCCGAGATGAGACGGGTCTTTGATCGGGCCGCCGCAGGACGGGAGGCGGCCAGGAGGCTGGCGGAGTTACGCCAGCACGAGAGATCCGTCTCGGACTATTCCATCGAGTTCCGGACCCTGGCGGCGGAGTGCCATTGGAACGAGGAGGCGCAGTGGGACATGTTCCTGCATGGGCTGGCTGACCGCGTCCAGAGGGAGATCTACGCCCTGGACCTTCCCCCGTCGTTCAATGGACTTATTGAGCTGGCCCTTCGGGTCGATGCACGTCTGGCACGGATGGAGAGGAGGGGGCTACTCAACACCCCATCCAGGGGACCGGCAGACGTGCGGTTCAGCGGCGGGGACGTGGCCAGCCCCGTCTACGATCACGAGCCCATGCAGGTAGGGCGAGCTCGGCTTTCCCGGGAGGAGAAGGAGAGGCGGAGGTCCCTGGGCCTTTGCCTTTACTGCGGGGGAGCCGGACATCGAGCCCACGCCTGTCCGGTAAAAGGGCCAGGCCCGGTAGTACGCATGAGGCTACTATCGGGTGGGATCTCCGCCGAGAAGACCTCATCATCATCATCATCATCATCACCATCATCTTCTACGCTCCTCCCGGTATGGCTGCGGTGGTCAGCACAGACACATCACTGTCAGGCACTACTGGATTCCGGGGCTGAGGGTAACTTCATGGACAGCACATTAGCCCACAAGCTCCACATTCCCCTCAGACCTCTTCCGCACCACATCACGGTTCACGCCCTCACTGGTCAGCAACTTCCCACCATATCATACATCACTGAAGACATTACACTCATCACCTCTGGCAATCACTCTGAGACCATCTCTTTTCACATCCTTGACTCTCCCCTGGCACCCATTGTCCTCGGACCCCCTTGGCTCCTCCTCCACAACCCTAGCATTGACTGGCTCTCTAACTCCGTTTTGTCTTGGTGTAAAAGATGTCATGAGTCTTGTCTAGTGTCTGCCTGTCCGTCTGTGTCTGTGTCTGTGTTGCAGGAGGAGGCGGTGGATTTGTCTAACGTGCCCGCTGAGTACCTCCATCTGAAGGAAGTGTTCAGTAAGTCTCGGGCTGCTTCTCTTCCTCCGCATCGTCCTTACGACTGTGCCATAGATTTACTATCAGGTAAGTCTCCGCCTAAGGGCAAACTCTATTCACTTTCTGTTCCAGAGAGGGAGGCTATGGAGAAATATATTTCTGATTCTCTAGCTTCTAAATTCATCCGCCCTTCCTCTTCTCCTGCGGGGGCGGGGTTCTTTTTCGTGGGAAAGAAGGACGGATCTCTGCGACCTTGTATTGATTACCGGGGACTGAACAACATCACGGTAAAGAATACTTATCCTTTGCCGTTGATGTCTTCGGCCTTCGAGAGGTTGCAGGGAGCGTCAATTTTCACAAAACTGGACTTACGCAATGCGTATCATTTGGTTCGGATCAGGGAGGGGGATGAATGGAAGACCGCTTTTAACACCCCCAGAGGGCACTTTGAATACTTGGTTATGCCCTTTGGGCTCTCCAACTCCCCAGCGGTCTTCCAGGCACTTGTCAACGACGCGCTGCGAGATATGATCGATCAGTTCATTTATGTCTACCTGGACGACATATTGATTTTTTCTTCGTCTCTCCAGGAACATGTGCAGCACGTCCAACGAGTGCTTCAGAGGTTGCTAGAGAATGGGCTTTTTGTCAAGGCGGAGAAATGCGAATTTCATGCACAGTCAATTCCATTTTTGGGGTATATCGTGTCGACTGAGGGAATACGCATGGATCCCGAGAAGGTTAAGGCTGTGGTAGAATGGCCAAGCCCAGATTCCCGTAAGGCCCTACAGAGGTTTCTGGGGTTCGCTAACTTCTACCGGCGTTTTATTCGCAACTTCAGCCAACTAGCCGCACCTCTGACCGCCTTGACCTCCGCCAAGACTGCGTTCAGGTGGTCGGACACAGCTGAGGCTGTGTTTGCCAAACTGAAGAGCCGTTTCATTTCAGCCCCTATTCTGATTACCCCTGACCCTACACGTCAGTTCGTGGTGGAGGTCGACGCATCAGAGGTGGGGGTAGGAGCGGTGTTATCTCAACGTTCTCCCTTAGACGACAAGGTCCACCCTTGCGCGTATTTTTCATATCGTTTATCTCCGGCAGAACGAAATTATGATATTGGTAACCGAGAATTGTTGGCAGTTAAGATGGCATTAGAGGAATGGCGACACTGGTTAGAGGGATCGGGGGTTCCTTTTATAGTATGGACTGACCACAAGAATTTAGAGTACATTAGCACCGCCAAGAGGTTGAACTCCAGGCAGGCTCGGTGGGCACTTTTTTTCGGACGTTTTGACTTTACTATCTCGTACCGCCCGGGTTCCAAAAATATCAAACCCGATTCTTTGTCGCGTATTTTTGACCATTCCGAACGCCCGTCCACTCCCGAGTGTATTTTTCCTGAGACATTAGTGGTCTCCACTCTCACATGGGAGATCGAATCGAAGGTCAGAACGGCCTTAGAAGGGGTAACGCCTCCGCCCGGGTGCCCACCGAACCGTTTATTTGTGCCGGAGGGATTAAGGTCCAACGTTATCCAGTGGGGACATTGCTCGAATGTAGCTTGCCATCCAGGGGTTAACCGTACTAGATTTTTAGTCAAGCAACGATTCTGGTGGCCACTTATGGCTCGCGACATTCACAGTTTTGTTTTGGCTTGCTCGGTTTGTGCCACTGGTAAGACTTCCAATCGGCCCCCTGATGGGTTACTCCAACCGCTGCCGGTTCCTTCGAGACCCTGGTCCCACATCGCTCTAGATTTTATTACCGCCCTCCCACCCTCCCAGGGAAACACGGTAGTTTTAACCGTGGTGGACCGGTTCTCGAAGGCGGCCCACTTTATTCCCTTGCCCAAATTACCCTCAGCCAAGGAGACAGCGTTGACCGTCGTAGACCACGTCTTTCGTTTACATGGCCTCCCGATAGACGTGGTTTCCGACAGGGGACCCCAATTTGTGGCTAAATTTTGGCAAGAATTCTGTAGACTACTGGGAGCGACTGTAAGTCTGTCCTCAGGGTTTCACCCCCAGAGCAATGGTCAAACCGAGAGAGCCAACCAAGATTTGGAAAGGGTGTTGCGATGTTTGGTCTCCAAGAATCCTTCCTCCTGGAGCCAACAATTGTCTATGGTGGAGTACGCCCACAATACCTTACCAGTATCAGCTACGGGCCTATCTCCTTTTGAGTGTAGTGTAGGTTACCAGCCACCTATTTTTCCCAGTATGGAATCCGAAGTTGCGGTCCCCTCCGCTCACGCCTTCGTCCAGAGGTGCCACCGCACTTGGACCAGAGCCCGTGAGACTCTACTCCAAGCGGGGGCGCGCACCAAGGCCAAGGCCGATCGCCACCGGTCTAGGCCTCCCGTATACGTCGTGGGTCAAAAGGTGTGGCTTTCAACCAAGAATATTCCTCTCCGGTCCGTATCTAATAAATTGGCTCCCAAATTTATTGGCCCGTTTACTGTCACCAAAATCATTAGTCCGGTGGCAGTCCGCCTTAAACTCCCTCCTACGTACAGGAGAATTCATCCCGCCTTTCATGTGTCCAAAATTAAGCCCGTATTTCATTCTCCCATTAATCCGCCTACCCCGGTCCCTCCCCCGCCGCGTCTCGTAGATGGGGAGACCACCTATTTGGTAAATCGTATTCTGGACTCTAGAAGGAGGGGACGCGGATTTCAGTACTTGGTGGACTGGGAGGGTTACGGTCCGGAGGAGAGAAGTTGGGTACCTGCCAGGGACATCCTGGATCACTCCCTTATCGATGATTACAATCGACAGGTAAGAGATTCTGGGGACGCCAGGAGGCGTCCTTAGGAGGAGGGGTACTGTCACGGTTCGTGAACGCACCGTCTCCAGCTGTAGTCATGTTATGTCATGTTGATTGGTTCATGTGGGTGTGGCCACTGATCGCCTGATCAGCGGCAGGTGCATCTTATTCCAACCGCCTATATAACGCCCTGTCTTTCGTCTCCTGTTTGTCAGATCGTTGTTTGAGGTCCATGTGTTGATGTCTGTTCGTGCTCCTGTGTTCCTGTCCTTGCCCTGTTTCCTGTTCGGTCTACTTTGGATTATCACAGTCACTCACGGATTATCACCACGGATCACCGATCTACCACCACCGTCATCTCTACCAACGCACTCAAATCACCTACCCACCTGTCTGTGCTGCCATCGTGGTTCCTGCGTCACTCACCAGCATTCATCCATCACAACTCCTGTCAATAAACTACCTTTACTTGCATCTGCCTCCTGTCCTCCATTGTTAGCGTCACAGAAGGTCGATTTGTTGCTAAAAGTTGCTAGATGATGTTATAATGTCATTATGCGATAATTTCATCGCATAATCACAATGCAAAATTGTCACTTTAAATCTTAGCAAAAAAATATATTTTATATGTTCATTTAGATTTGTTCGTAAAATAATATAAATGCATAATATAATATTTATATACAAATAACTATTGAATTATTGAACACATTTTTGAACAATTTAAGTTTTTTTATTAGCTAGTAAACTAGTAAAACTAAATTCTGAATAATTATAGTTTTAAGCAGTGTATTAGTAGTTAGTTAGTATGCTACACTCTAAGAGAAGTCTGTAAAAATAGGCCACAATCTACTATGTTATTATGAAGGAATTTTCCATATTGATTTTTCACAGTTTTTATTTTACCTGCATTTTTAATTACACATTATATTTAGTGTTTTCAGGTTACAGGGTTACAACGGATAACCCTATACTAGTACAAAATTACTAGTACCTTTACATTTTTCTAAATATTTTTCTTACAGTGTACAAAGTGTATCATAAATGAACAATTATTCAATTATTATTATTGTAATAAAATTAAACAATTGCAAATAGCAGGAACTTAATTTACATGATGTGTGTCTTGCTATGCATCTTTGGTTTCCTCTTTTTGTGTAATTTAGTTGGTAATTGTGTGCCTTTTTATCATTACCATTTGTAGTTGTGGATATCCAATGTTCTTTTTGAGCATCGGACCAAACTCAGGGAAGCAGAGAGAACAGGGTGCAAATCAAAAGATCAGTCAGACCTGAGTTTGTATCAGTCTTTGCTTTAATCTTTCTTTGCTGAAGACCTAACTTCCAAATCTTCAAACTTCCACAAGATCAACAGTGTTCCAGACATACGTAATCTCTTTAAAACGTTAAATTATCTCCTCTGTCCCCCTCCACCACCTCCCACCACTTACATAACAGCTGATGATTTCGCCACATTCTTCACAGACAAAACTAGAACAATCAGTAGTCAATTCTCAGCCCCATACACATTGGACCACAAACCAACCAAACCCACTGTTAAAACTCCCATCTTCTCCTTCTGTCCCCTCACTGAGGCAGAAGTATCAAAACTTCTCCTCTCCAGCCATCCTACAACATGCCCTCTAGACCCAATCCCCTCACACCTTCTTCAAGCAATCTCTTCTACACTCTTACCACCACTCACACACATCATCATCATCATCTCTTCTTCCCAGGCAGACTGTGCTACTGTCAGTCATGGGCGCATTGCGGCTTGCAAAGGCTGATTCCAAATTATCAGTTCTTATTCTGGTGGATCTATCTGTCAATCATCAGATACTCCTGTCCACCCTCTCATCACTGGGCACCACAGGGATTCTTAGCTGGTTTGAATCCTATCTCACTGGTAGATCTTTCAGGGTAGCCTGGGGAGGGGAGGTATCCAAAGCACATCAACTGGTCACTGGGGTTCCTCAGGGATCAGTTCTTGGACCCCTCCTCTTCTCCATATACACTACATCACTACGTCCAATTATAAAGGCATATGGCTTCTTCTACCATTGCTATGTTAATGACACCCAGTTCTATCTCTCATTTCAACCAGGTGATCCAATGGTAGCTGCACAGATCTCAGGCTGCCTGGCGAATATCTTGGCATGGATGAAAGAACATTAGAGCTGAAACAACTAATCGATTTAATCGATTAAAATCGATTATTAAAATAGTTGTCAACTAATTTAGTCATCGATTAGTTGCTAAATAACTTTTATTTGCTGTAAGCAACTCATTTCGTGCATATTTCAAATCTGCGGTGACCAAAGTGTGGCAGTAATGAGCCACCGGAGGTTTTACTCAGCCAGTACAGCAGGAGAAGTAGCGAATAGCCAATAGCTGGCCTCGTTTTATGTCACGTGCTTCCCGAACAGCGTCTCTGCAGCATTCAGCAGGATGTGGGAGTACTTTACTTTGAGCCTTCAAAAAAAGAAGAGTAACCTGTAAACTCTGCACTACTGAAATGTTTAAGGGGTCATTCACATATCGCGTCTTTTGCGCTCTCAAGTTTGTTATTTCCAATGTAGGCGCTGTATGCGCGCTCATAATGGAAGCGACGCGGTCGCGACGCGCCCGTTTTTCCAGGCGCGTCCGCACCGAGTTAAAAACATCTAAACTTTTCAGAGAGCCGCAAGCGCACCGCGGGTGCGATTTTAAGAGCTGCAAATCCATTTATCCTTTGCTGAAATTTCTGCCTCTTGGAGAGAGCACGTCATGGTTGCTTAGCAAAGGCAGACGCGCTTCTGCCCGAGCGCTTTGGAAAGAAGGAGAAAGCGGCGCGCCTAGCGTTTTCCACGCTTTTTTAGGCGCAATATGTGAACGGCCCCTAAGACTTTTATTTGTGCAGATTCTCCAGTACAATGTTGTTTGCAAATGTTTAGTCGTAAAAGCTGATAACATTGCTTTTTAACAGTTAACATTTAAAGCTTTACAAACATGTTCTGTGATCAGTTTGTCGTTTACCAGTTCATAATTCAGTCTTGCAGCCTAATTATGACTGAATGAGAGAGGTAAATGTTTAAATATATTTGAAATGCACTTTTTTTCTAAGTATTCACTGATCTTTTTCACACAGCAGGTTTTTTGTGTGTGTCCAATTTTTTTTTCTGGACAACCTTCTGATGGATTTTATTTTAAAATGCGAGTTCCATTCAGGTTTCATGCCATTGGCACTTTTTTCAAAGGATTGTTTACAATTTCACAGCAAAAGCTATAAAGCTGTTTCCCAGTAAATAATAAAATAAAATGTACTGCAATTTTATTCTGTTTTATCCTTCTTCTTCGTGAAAATATGTTCTGAAAGATTCCTTAATAAGCTTCGTTCGGGATGTTAAACTACTTTAGGAGCTCTATGGACTGCCATGGTGAAAACATTATTTGAAATCTCCTTGCGAAATTTGCTATGGCTCAGTGTTTTGATTGCAGAAGAGTTCGACAAAGGATTACTAACACATAATAAAACAACTCCAGGTATATTTTTGATGAGGATATGACAATGCAAAATGGTTAAAATCTTTTAAAAATCTATGCTGAATGATAAAGACCCTTTATTAATAATTTACTTGGGGAAAAAATGGGCAAATCTAAAATATAAGTACATAAACCGATTAATCGATTAATCGTAAAAATAATCGACAGATTAATCGATTATCAAAATAATCGTTAGTTGCAGCCCTAAAGAACATCACCTACAGCTCAACCTGGCAAAGACTGAGCTTCTTGTCTTCCCTGCCACCCCAACCCTACAGCATGATTTCACCATTCAGTTAGGTTCTTCTACAATTAACCCATAAACTTCAGTCAGAAATATTGGTGTAATCTTTGATGACCAGCTGACCCTCAAAGACTATATTGCAAAGTCTGCTCGATCTTGAAGGTTTGCATTGCACAACATCAGAAAGATTAGGCCCTTACTAACGGAGCATGCTGCACAAAATTGCTAAGTTGACAACACTCAATTTAGCAGAACTTAAGAGAAAAGCAGGCATTTGGACAAAATCACTTTGATGTAAGGGAGGGAGAGACTCAAAATGTTTCTAAATTTAAAATGCATTTTTGCACCTTTTGTGTTGTTTTGCTAATTAAACAATTATTTAAAGTATAAAACATTGTTGTTTACAATACACAGCTAGGTTTTTAAATCATATTTTTAGGGGGAACAACCCTCTGGGATTTCCGCCTATGTATCAATTATCGATTATTAGCTTTTTTGTCAATATTTTATCACTACCTCAGTTAAATTTATAGTCTGGCAAAGAGTATACAGCATATAATTCACAACAGCTGAAACTTTTACCAGTGGACAATTAATTTGCAGTTCATATACATAACATGGAATGTTTCCTGTCTCCTCCCAGAACCTGTGTTGGTGACAGGTGACACACGCAGAATGCAGTATGCAATGCCTCCCCTCTGGCTTTGACCAGCAGACAGTTCAAAGACTCCCAGTGCTGGTCCTAGCAAATGCTAAACAGGGCTCCAGACTGTGACCATTTTCTCTGCTGGTGCGACTAATTTTTGTGAGCGTACGGACTGGTGTGACCACCACGTTGCCCAACTCATAAGCTATTCCATTTCGGTTGCATTTGAGAAACATCAAACAGCAAAGCGTTTATCAGCTCGGACCGTGACACAAACAAACTTGTCCGAGCTCATAACTGCTTTACTCAGGAGCCAAAGTTGATTTTGCGACACTGTTATAATCTCTGTTATAAACAGAGTTGACATACGTCAGGAATCCAGAAGCGGTGACGCTAACTGTAACCATGGTGTTGTGGTAGAAATAGTCGAATTCATTATATCATTTTCAGGGTTTGTACAACCTTTTGAGAGAGAAATTCAAGCACTTTTCAGTGACTTTCAAGTTTTTCACACAACTATTTCCAGCACTTTAAAACTCGAAGATGATCCAGTTTAAAAGTTATTTCTAATGGGATGAACAAAATATAGCCTACTTTGTGGTAAACAAACACTTATGTAAAATTTAAAAAAAATATATAAAATAACAATTATAACCAGTAGATAGCAGCAGAAGAGCACTTATTGGCTTATTAGTCATTCATTTCTACCTTTTCTCTATATTTTGAAATTATAAAATCACTATTATAAAATATCAAATCGTCAAGAAATCAAATTTTGTCAGAATTTTGCACTTTTTTGTGTATGAAGTAAGAATAGTCACAAACTCTTCTTCAATTTGCTACTAAATCACACATAATCATTGAGGTTGGTCAGTTTCATATGCTAGAGAAATAATGGTACATTCAATAAGAGTGGAAGATACATATTTTCTGTGTTTAAAAAGTAGATTTTGCACCTGTTACTGTTGTTAATAAAAGCTAATTTTGTATGCATCTTAACTCAAGTTTAGTGCTTTACTGTAAAATCTGTATAAACAATAAACAAATAAAAATAAACAAGAAATTAACATGACATATTATTCGTAACTGCACTTATTAATGCAAAACAATGGTAATTTTATGATTAAATGACCCAAATTATCTTTATTTTCAGTACCCCCACACATCATCCCCAAGCGCTACCAAATCTGCTCCTGACGCCACTATCTGTAGAACTTTAGTGGCGCTGGTGCCACTGCTCTCAAATGGTAGTCTGGAGCCCTGCTAAGCATGTTTTAGCAGGCAACACAAACTGGTTGGCTACAAGTAGTAGCTTCTGCTATAGGCCAGGATTTCAATTTTATAGATGCCATAGACTCCCAAATATGCACGAGGGACCTGCATTCTAAAATTGACCATATAAAAATTTCCATAAAAATTATTACCAAATATTTACCATATACAAATTACATAAAGACCCAATTTATACTGAGCAAAAATAACACTATAAATAGGTAATAATGTGTAAACAACTTTTTGGAAAATATTTAGTTTCTATTACATTTTCTTCTTTATAACTATTATTACTTATTATACATTATTACTTTTTTTTTTACTAGTTGTAGTACCCTGCTGTTAGAAGTATTCCTTATGTGTGTATTTATTTGAATAATTTTTCGCTTTTTTTATTTTAATCAATTTTATTTACCTTAATCAATTATTGTATTTTAGTCTAATCTTATAACAATTTACAATTAATTGCAATTTATTTTATGCTATTTTTTTTTTTACAGTATATCAAAACATTTTTCACAGACCCCAGTTTGAAAACCCCATCAACAGTCAACATAGTGTGGACCACAGATATCACAGTATTAATTTTAAACATGCAAGTAACTTTTAAAGGCCTAATTTTACTGTCAACAAATGCTTGAGTGGAAATATTTGCTTCAGATTTTTTCATTCATTAAAATTCTGCACACATAAATAACAATCCTACAAAGGTTAGGCAGTTTTCACATTTAAATTGACGTAAATTAGCTAAATTATGATTAGTTGTCACCATTACCAGACTGTGCTACTGGATGCATTGTCTTTTTTCTTTTTTTAGCTCACAAGGTTTTTGTGTCTCTTATTCTTGCACATTTTATGCATTCTCATTTCCCCTAGGAACTGGATGATGAAGGAAACAGCAGGTCTTTTCATTCATAAAATACTGGAGTTTTAGCAAATAGCTGTAATATATACCCTAATAAAAAATGAGTGCAATTATAGTCAAAAGATTTTCTTTAACATTTTTTATAGTCAAACGCATTTCTTAAAAATTTTATCAAAATTAAAATCTCAAAGGCCTTTTGGAGATTATGTCTGCATGCAGCCCTAAAATGCTCTTGGTGTTTAAGTGCCTTCATTTCCCTCAATTACTGAGTTCAATGAACTTCAATGAACTGAAGATGATTAAACCCTAAGACATTAAATAAAAAACTAAATGGCACTGAAAGTGACACCACGTCTAAAACTCATTCTCTCTGAGTAAGTACCTTTTTTAAAATAAGTACATACTTTTTCACCATTAAAAAATTTCCATATAGTTTGAATGAGTGTCATATAAATGTAATCCGGACATACTATATTCATCATGTTGTTATAGTCCTGTGACCTACAACATTAGTCGTGCTGCTATTCATAACTCAGATACACACTCTCATGAAGATCTCAAGAAATAGTAGGCCATCTGGGCACTTTTCCCTAAATACTGTAAATTCAGACATACTATTTTTTCACATGCTGTTTGTTGTCTGTTATATAGTAGGGAAATAGTGTATGGAAATAGTGTACACAGCCATGGATGTAGCCCAAATCTTTTGGCACAGAATAAGAATATTCAGTGACTTTTTTGAGACTTCTAAAGCGCATTTGACCTTGTAATTCCATGAAGGATCTCAAACTCTTCTCTGTAGTTTCAGTCAGGTATTGTTTTTCATTCCACACCCCGGATCATTCCGGGAGATGTTCGATTGATGTTTTTCAATGTTACATATCTGTCAGCTCTAACAATATATCAACTGCACTGCCCTTACCCAGACAGAATGCTCCACTCAACGATCAGTCCTAGAATGAAACATTACAGTAAGAACACATGTAATGATATCAAGCATCCAATTTTGGCAAAAGAACAACCAATTTCAACAGTTTATTAAAAAAAAACAAAATTCGCAAATGCAGAGGGCAAAACCTGGCTGATTAATATAATGAATTGTTATATGATTAAAATCAGTACTTAATGTTGATGATGAGTTTCCCTTTTGCTCCACTCAATGTAATTATTCATATTTGAATCAGATAATTAATTACGAGGAGTTCAACATAAGTACATTTTTGTAAAAAATTTCTCTGGATCTTCTTCATCACAGTTGTAATGGACACCTGATGGCATGGATACATGAATTTTTTGGTTTACTAATGGCTAAATGAAACCGTTTGTTTATCTTGTTGTGATCCTTTTAGTTTGTTTATCTGTATTTCATGCTGCACTGCACTGTGACCGCTAGCTGTCACAACTGGGTTTTGGATGAACACAGAGGCATTTTGTGTGTCATGGTCATATTCACATGGACATATTCACAATAAAATGGAAGTAGCACCAAATCTTTTCATTCATATTGTGACGTACATCCAGATAAGTGTTGTCACGGTACCAAAATTTCAGTATTCTGTACCGATACCAGTGAAAATCCACGGTTCTTGGTACCAGTTTCGCACACACACACACACACTTTTTATCACTAAAAATAAAACCAGTGCCATTAACTTATTTACAATTGTGTTAAAATTTTTCTACTAGTAATATAATTATGAAAAACAGTAAAAAAGTTTCTAGCACAATGCCTTTATGTAAAAATGAACTTTTATTTTGACGGGCTACCGTGAATACCTTTAAATTGACACTGGTTTTACTCAAATGAAACGGTAAAATGCTTGTGAAGTGACTCAGAACAGTTCTGGTGATGTATTTATGTCCTCATTGAGATGACAGATGCTGAAATTACTGGAAGCGTCACATGTTTAAGTCTATGTAGTAAAGAAACCCGCACATCTCTGCCATTCATTCATTAACACAGAGACATGCAGAACATGCAGGATTCAGATTTCAACCAACTTTTGCGGCAGATACTAGTCCATATGGAGATTTGATTTGATAAATTTATGCCAACTTTGACAAATTCCGTGACTGTCCATATTAAAATGTAAGTTTCATTTTCATTACTGGATTTGAGATTCTATCCACATTTTCTGCTTCGCGGAAATCATAGCGCTGTATGCGTCAAGAACCAGGTTGACCGGGTACTCGGTACCACCGGTACTTAAAGAAACCTGGTACCTGGTAAGAGAAAATCTTTCACTGTTTTTGACTAGATCACTTTTGTAACTTTAATAAGAAGAAAAATAGCTGCAAGCAGTGATTAACAGAGTTGATTTTCACAGTGATTTTCATGTTGATAGAGCAAATGGTTGTGCAGTTATGGCCATTTTTATGTTTTTTTCTGTGGCCAAGCTCTGCAATTTGTTTCCTGTGACCTCAGATTGAGCTCTTACATAAGTGTTCTGAGTTTAGCAAATATATCTCATTCCAAATAGATTCTCTTTCTCATTCAGGAGTTAAAGACATTTTACTAAAAGTGGCCCTGCCTCTTTGGAACGTCTTTGGCGTCCCTTTGCGAATGCAAGTCGAAAGTTCAACTTTTTTGATAATTGTTGATATTCACTCTCCAGAGAATTTAGAAGTTCTGAGTGATTTTGTCACTTTGATCATTGTAGCATCCACGTCAGGCCAATTGGGGCGAGCCTTGGTGATGTTGTAGGTGGTAAGAGTAATACCTTCCCTTCAACTTTCTAGTCTCTACAATTTATGGTTTGAAAAAGTAAAGTGACATACAGCCAAGTATGGTGACCTTTACTCGGAATTCATGCTCTGAATTTAACCCATCCAAAGTGCACACACACAGCAGTGAACAAACACACACCATGAACACACACCCGGAGCAGTGGGCAGCCATTTATGCTGCAGCTCCCGGAGAGCAGTCATGGTATTGCCGGCCCTTAGGGTTAGGAGTCAAACTCTCTAACCACTAGGCCATGACTTCACTAAGTCGTTTGGTCTGCACGATCAGTTTTATGTGGAGATCGCTGATCCTTGGCCATTCTAACAATTACAATAGGGTTTCACCATTACATGCATGAACCGCTAAATATATATTTAATTTGCACAGTGAAAAATATGCAGTGTTTTATACATTTGATTACTTCATACAATGTACTTAGCATTTCATATTAACCTCTATTTGTTCTACTGTAGTTTTTTGTCCTATTGCTTGTAATTTTTATTCTTATTCTTATTTAATCGCTGACTGTTTACCTGTCTTCAGTGAGCATGAGTTTTGTTTTGTATCATTACGATGAAATAAAATTACTCATATCATGAGATGAATGTTGTAGGATTTACTTTAAAAAAATTTTTAAACAGAAATTGCTAGTAAATTTCACATACAATTACAAAAATTGGTAATTAATGCATTGATTTTGAAAGACGGTGTTTTTCTTGTAAAACTCTTTTTTTAAACTAAAAAGTTAAAAAAAAAGGATAATATCCATTTAATTTCATGTTAAAAATTACATTTGTACATTAACTTTAATAGAATAGAATAATAATAGGTTTCTCAAAAAAATTCTGTTTTAGTGCATCTTTAAATTACTTCAGTTAATATAATACTTTGTCAAATCTTCAAAAAGTTCAAAAATTTCAAAGTTCTGCACTTTGCTACAAATATTGTGGCTCTTATGATGAAGTGATTAAAATGTTCCTCACTTGTAAGTTGCTTTGGATAAAAGCATCTCACAGCTGAATAAATTTAATGCACACAGTTCTTGATTAATCAAGGTCATGAGTCTTGAACCTTCTTTCTAATACACAAATCCCTACAACAACAAATGCATGCATGCACACAAACAGACACATACACAAACCTGCACACAAGTGACTGCTGAATATTCAGGTCATCTTGGACACAGTCTTTTTCTTTCTCTATGTTCTACTTTTCAACATTTCTGTCACTGTCTATGATTTATTCCACACACTCCTCATAGAGACATCACAATGATTTCTGCAAACACACAGGCCAAATACATCATCTAAGAAGAAAACTTGTTTCTCATTCAAATTCATGAAATCTTGTTCAAACACATCCCTTCTGACAAACACAAGAAAACACAAAGGGATAAGGAGGCAGCATGCATACCAATGCTCTCGCAGAGAAAGAGCCAAAGACATTAGCTATTCTCCATTCTCTCCGCCACTGTGATCGAACCCTTCGATTTTCTCATGGGGCCCATTCTAAACACTAAAATTTGTTTATTGTTATTTCAAGCTCAATCTATAAGAGGCGAATAAAAGTGAGTATGTTCTGATGCAAATATTTACAACCTACATTGGTTGTTAATTATTTAACAAATACTTCATAAAGTGTTCAAAAAGACGCGACTTTTGAAACCAGGTTCCTAATTCACCATAGCCATAAAGACTTTTAGGGAAATTCTGCTGACGGTCAAAGAGCAGTGCCATTTCACAGTGCTGAACATACATCTGAGGCCACATGGATCCAAATCTAAAAGGATTAATTTCCTCTCATAGACTGTGAAATACTTTCACCAGCACTGCACATTCCCTCATTCAACACTGTGATACTTCCAGAGCCCAGAGATTATTTTAAACCACTCTCAGGAATGAGCTGATGCAGCTGTATATTCACAACCAAATATTCTCTAAGATTTTAAAAACCATAGTTTGAGCAGAGCTGAAAAATATTAAAAGATTTATAGAGATCTTGTGGTCTTGCCCGACACAGTTGGACCAAAGCTCGACACTAACACAATTGCTGCCGTACAGTCACAAAATCTGTTCTAGTAACCAGTGGGATGATAAATGGCATTCAGGAGACATCCTATATAGGACACATTTATGATTTAATTTTCAGGGTAGACGAGTAGACAAATTTAGTTTTTTTCCTTCATGCTGAAACTTCCTCCCCCGCCAGACAGACTCGGCAGACCCAAACGTACTGTGAGGGTCTGCTGGGAACGTTTGGCCGAGTCTCCTGTCAGAGAGATCTTCAACTCCCACCTCCGGCAGAGCTTCGACCGGATCCCGAGGGAGGCTGGAGATATTGAGTCCGAGTGGACCATGTTCTCCACCTCCATTGTCGAAGCGGCCGCTCGGAGCTGTGGCCGTAAGGTTTCCGGTGCCTGTCGAGGTGGCAATCCCCGAACCCGGTGGTGGACACCGGAAGTAAGGGATGCTGTCAAGCTGAAGAAGGAGTCCTATCGGGCCTGGTTGGCTTGTGGGACTCCTGAGGCAGCTGACAGGTACCGGCAGGCCAAGCGGACTACAGCCCGGGTGGTTGTGGAGGCAAAAACTCGGGCCTGGGAGGAGTTCGGTGAGGCCATGGAGAAGGACTATCGGTCAGCCTCGAAGAGATTCTGGCAAACCGTCCGGCGCCTCAGGAGAGGGAAGCAGTGCCCTACCAACGCTGTTTACAGTAAAGGTGGGGAGCTGTTGACCTCAACTGGGGATGTCGTTGGACGGTGGAAGGAATACTTCGAGGATCTCCTCAATCCCGCTGTCACGTCTTCCATTGAGGAAGCAGAGGCTGAGGGCTCAGATGTGGACTCGTCCATCACCCAAGCTGAAGTCACCGAGGCAGTCAAGAAACTCCTCGGTGGCAAAGCACCGGGGGTGGATGAGATCCGCCCTGAGTACCTCAAGTCTCTGGATGTTGTGGGGCTGTCTTGGCTGACACGCCTCTGCAGCATCGCGTGGCAGTCGGGGACGGTGCCTCTGAGATGGCAGACCGGGGTGGTGGTCCCTCTTTTTAAGAAGGGGGACCGGAGGGTGTGTTCCAACTACAGGGGGATCACACTTCTCAGCCTCCCTGGGAAAGTCTATGCCAGGGTACTGGAGAGGAGAATCCGGCCGATAGTAGAACCTCGGATTCAGGAGGAACAGTGTGGTTTTCGTCCAGGCCGTGGAACACTGGACCAGCTCTATACCCTCTACAGGGTGCTGGAGGGTTCATGGGAGTTTGCCCAACCAGTCCACATGTGCTTTGTGGATTTGGAGAAGGCATTCGACTGTGTCCCTCGCGGCGGCCTGTGGAGGGTGCTCCGGGAGTATGGGGTCCGGGGCCCTTTGCTAAGGGCTATCCGGTCCCTGTACGACCGGAGCAGGACCTTGGTTCGTATTGCCAGCAGTAAGTCAGACTTGTTCCCGGTGCGTGTTGGACTCCGGCAGGGCTGCCCTTTGTCGCCGGTTCTGTTCATGATTTTTATGGACAGAATTTCTAGGCGCAGCCAGGGGCCGGAGGGGGTCAGGTTTGGTGACAACACGATTTCGTCTCTGCTCTTTGCGGATGATGTTGTCGTGTTGGCCTCATCAAGCCAGGACCTTCAGCATGCGCTGGGACGGTTTGCAGCCGAGTGTGAAGCGGCTGGGATGAGAATCAGCACCTCCAAATCCGAGGCCATGGTCCTCAGTCGGAAAAGGGTGGCTTGCCCACTTCAGGTTGGTGGAGAGTTCCTGCCTCAAGTGGAGGAGTTTAAGTATCTTGGGGTCTTGTTCACGAGTGAGGGAAGGATGGAACGGGAGATTGACAGACGGATCGGTGCAGCTTCTGCAGTAATGCGGTCGATGTACCGGTCTGTCGTGGTGAAGAAAGAGCTGAGCCGCAAGGCGAAGCTCTCGATTTACCGGTCAATCTACGTTCCTACTCTCACCTATGGTCATGAGCTTTGGGTCATGACCGAAAGGACAAGATCCCGGATACAGGCGGCCGAAATGAGCTTTCTCCGCAGGGTGGCTGGGCGATCCCTTAGAGATAGGGTGAGAAGCTCAGTCACCCGGGAGGAGCTCAGAGTAGAGCCGCTGCTCCTCCACATCGAGAGGGGTCAGCTGAGGTGGCTCGGGCATCTGTTCCGGATGCCTCCTGGACGCCTTCCCGGGAAGGTGTTCCGGGCGCGTCCCACTGGGAGGAGACCCCGGGGAAGGCCTAGGACACGCTGGAGAGACTATGTCTCCCGGCTGGCCTGGGAACGCCTCGGTGTCCCCCCAGAAGAGCTGGAGGAAGTGTCTAGGGAGAGGGAAGTCTGGGGTTCTCTGCTTAGACTGCTGCCCCCGTGACCCGGCCCCGGATAAGCGGAAGAAGATGGATGGATGGGATGCTGAAACTTTTAGATGATTGTATCAAACCACTTACTTGAATTTGCATCGTCTTGGACTCACTGGCATCACGTAAACGCAGTTTAAAGTTACTGTGCTATTGTAGAAATGTGATTATTAATTAAAGCTATGATAAAGCCCTAAATTATTTAGTATTTGAAAGTATCTGATAATATAGTGGTTAGATAAAGCAAATAGTATTTAGCTTGTCATGTGTTCTCAAAAAAACAATGAAGCTGCCTGCCATACTCCATGTGAATTAAAACAGCTTTTATTAGGTCGCTGCACACACACACACACACAATTGGGCTCTTCTGCAGTTCTTTGGAGTGGTTAATATAGCACCACTGCTATACAAAAGAACCTGTAGGGTTAGTTCTCCCAAAAATTAAAATTATTTTATTAATTACTCAACCTCATGTCATTCCAAACGCATAAGAACTTTGTTCTTCTTCAGAAAACAAATTCAGATTTTAGATTAAGACAAATTATAATTTTTTTTTTTAATTGATACAAATTTTACAAAAAGTATTCTCATTGCTTAAAAAATTATGGTTGAACCACTGATGTCACATTATTTTAATCGTGTCCTTACTTCCTTTCTGGACCTTGAACATGTCAGTTGCATTGCTGTTTGTGCAGGATCAGAAAGCTCTCGGATTTCAATAAAAAATATCTTAATTTGTGTTCCAAAGATAAACGAAGATTCCAACCTATCCCGTGGCATCAGAAAGGCTAAGAGACAGTACTCCAGGAGGATAGCCCATTGATTCAGCGACAACAGAGACACTGGGAGCCTGTGGCAGGGGATACAGACCATTACGGACTACAAGCCCCCATGTGGACCTGTGACAGCACCATCTCTCTGCCAAATGAGCTAAACGCCTTCTTCGCTCGCTTTGAGGCACAAAACAGCACCACTGCATAGAAGACTCAGTGATGCACCTCCTCCCGGCAACCAGGTGATGACGCTGTTCCCGGACCGGCCCACATCTGGCCCGCTTGAAATCCATGCGGGCCAAATGTGGGCCAGATCTGGGCTGAAACTGCTTGCTGTCCGGGATGCTTCAAAGCTACCACCATCATTCCAGTCCAGAAGAAGCCGTCTCTATCCTGCTTCAAAGACTACCATCTAGTTGCACTTACCCCTATTCTCATAAAGTGCTTTGAACGGCTAGTCATGCACCACATCAAGTCTGACTTGCTGTTAGACTTTCTGACTGGAACACCTCAGGCAGTACAGGTCGGCAGCAACACATCCAGCAACATCACACTAAACAATGGGGTACCCCAAGTAGGGTTGTAACGATATACCGGTATGACGATATACCGCGATATAAATATGTACGATTATCATACCGTGTACATTTGCTTATCTATGGTATTGAGAGAAAATAACAAACACAGAATCTCACCTGCGCCTAGGCAACAACGTTCAACCTAAGGGGCCATTCACATATCGCGACTAAAACACGTGGAAAACTTTAGACGAGCTGCTTTCTGATTTTTTCCCAAAGCCTTCTGGCACTTGCGCTCTTGAGGCGTCTGCCGTTGCTAAGCAACAATGACCTGCTCTCTCCATGAAGACGCGGAAATTTCAGCAATGGATAAATGGATTTGCAGAACTAAAAATTGCTTGCAGTAGCTCTGCTACTTGATTTATTTAAAAATGGCAATCCATATACAGCTATGATCAGCTGTTCCTTCATCTTGGCTGAGCTTTCAACGTTGTTACGGGAGAGGTGAGGAAGATACATGACCTGCGGTGCGCTTGCGGCATTATGAAAAGTTGAGATGTTTTTAACTCGATGCGGTGCAGAGGCGCCTGGATAAAACGAGCGCATTTGCTACTTTGACACAAATGACGCGATATGTGAACGGCCACTAACTGTTCTCTTGCTCCACCCAAACGTACAGTGGAGACAACATCAGAGACAGAGGCCGTTATCTCTAATCTCTATCCCACGTCAAAATATGAGTTAAAATTGGCACTAGTAGGCCTATGGGAATACTTTTTGTATAGAAAAGACGAATGCTTATTTGTCCTTGAAGGTAGACACAGTTTGAAAAAACTGTGGTCGGAAACCGGCTGCAAAATGAGGAAACGCATCGAACATGTTTACCTATTCAGAACATCATCATCCCGTGCAGATATAGCTATGTCCCATTTATAATTTAAGGTTAATGCATTATGATTTCTGTGATGTGGAGTGAAGCACAGAATCCAGTCATGACAATGAATTTACAGTAGCTAGCTAATTATTATTTTATTTAATTATTAATGATAAATATAAGTTATTAAACTAATAAATAATCAATGGTAAAAATGTTCTTGTTTTTGATTAATGAAATTTGAATAAAAACATGCTTTCAAATAATTGTCGATAAGAGATTGATCGATTAAGGCTGTTAAAGGTTAACTGATGTAATGTTGGGCTGCGTGCGGCTCATGCGCAGAACACGTGCGAGCGGCTGTGAGTTACGTTGACCGTATCATCATTCATTCACAGTGTACTTATTAAGCTTTTAATGTGATTTAAACTTTAAAAGTACATTAAAATAGAAAAAACACAAAAGTCCTTCAACATGAAAAGAAATATAAATGTAGTAACTAAGTCATTTCATCAGATAACTGCACTCTGCAGGGCTGCGGGACACAGGACAGATAGACTATTCATTCCTACAACTTGTTAATTCGTTTCTACGACTTATTAATTTGTGGCAATTGTCCATGTTTTGTTAATTTTGTTCCCTAAATAACCCATGATTTAACTGAAATAAGGGAACAAATTAATATATCGAACAAATTATTAATTCATCAAATCTTTAATTTCCCTTCCCATGTTTACCACACACAGTAAGAGATGCGATTAAAAGTGAAAGATAATAAAATAATCCTGCGAAATTAGAAAAACCCTAGAACCCTAAAAAAGAAACCAGTAAACCAGAACAATTTAAGCCACATTAATGAAGGCTATATCTCGAACGGCATCGAGAGGCATGGTCACGATCTAACATTTTCCTAACCCTGTGTTTTTTTTCTCTCTCTCTCTGTCTCAGCTGTTTCGATCACGTCGGAGCCTGGAGCACACGTATATTCTAGCGATTCAAACTTACATCGCAGTCTGTTCATTATCAAAATAAAATAGTCAACTAAACATTTAAAAGGTTACACTGGTCAGTTTAAATAGACCGTATACCAGTCCTCTCTGCTGTTCCAAGGATGTTTTTGCTCATATGAAGAGGATCTTTTCTGTGTATGTGCAAATGTGTAAGTAGTTTACATTATAAATAATAGTTTAACATTCAGATACATTGCGAATATGGAAACATTTGGATTTGTGCCGAATGAGACATGAGCAGTAATCTCCAAATAAATCTAGTCAAAGCATAGACAGTAAAAGAAATGGACACAGCGACCCCATTGGAACTCAATTGAGACAAGTGAAGCCCATTTTTAGCAATTTTTAGCACTTCCGTTTCTGACGTGCAGACTCCAACTAAGCTTGATGACGTCAGCAACCTGTCTGACAGATGTAAATCTTCTAGTAGCTGTGCGTGCAAACTGCCATCGTTAATCTTGCAGAGACGGCGAGCTTGAGCGGGGAGTTCTTTGGCGTGAGTGAGCAGGAGTAAGTATTCTGATTAATTATTTTGTATAGTATTTTAAAATGTAACGCCAGGGCTTGTAACTATGGGCTTCTCTCTTGACGTCTCCCTGATTGCCTGCGAGCTTCTCCTACTGTCTGTACGGTAATTTCTCTACTGTGCGACAGAGAGTCGAGTGGTTATGACGCAATCGTTAGCCTATTTTTACAAAAACTACGTTTCTACGGGGCCATAATGTAACATAGAAGGTAATAGAGCCCTTTATACATTGTTGTGTATCTTTAGAAATAAATAATGAACAAATGGAGTCTTTAAACGCCTCAGATGTAAAGTTATTCGCTGTCAAAGTGACGCCAAAATGAATGTGAGTCAATGGGATGCTAACGCAAGTGAAGTTCTGCTACAAGATGGCGGCCGACTTCAACTTCCGGTCGACTTCCTTCCCGCCTGAGTCAAAGCCTCGCTCGCTCGTCCTCGTCTGCATGCACGCGCTGTCATGACCTAATGCACTGTATGATGGATTTTTAAAAACATATAGGCTAGGCCTACCGGAACGCAAAAATTCTAAATCTGACATTTTCTAGAACAGAATCCAGCAGGATCAAATTAATGTGAGCAACAGTGTTTTAGTGCAACAGTGCCGATGGATGCGGTTCACTTGATGCATAGCGCAGTCACACGTGCGCCACAGTTACATTTGGGATCATTTTATTTAAAATGCCATAATGTCAGTTGAAAACATTGCAACTGTGTTTTAAAATACAACAACGAGCACCACAAAACCATTTAAAGAGGCGCGTTCAGCGGTCTCCGTGAGGGATAGGAAAGTCAACAAAACAAATTGATCTAAAATGTATGGCGCTCTCTCTTCATTTTATAAAATAATCCTATTCACATCTATTCATTTTATAATCCTTCTACTAGAATTTTATTCAGACCAAAACCCCCTTTTAATTCAAGTGAGAAAGCGTTTTGTGTGTGTGTGTGTGTGTATGTGTGTGTGTGTGTGTGTGTGGCTTTTGCACATCCTGCCATGCCAGTGACTGCTACCTGCAATAAATCCATTTTGTAGCATTATGGTTAACGATTAATAGAAAAATTGATTGTTAATTTAAACGACAATCGATTATGGAATTAATTGATTGATTAACTTTCAAACATTTGTTCAACCCCCCCAGCCCCCCCCCAATAAAACAGTTTTGATTGTTTAATACCGTATACCGTGAAACTGTATAACCGCGGTATTCTCTGAGACGATTATCATACTGTGAAAATCTCATACCGTTACAACTCTACCCCCAAGGATGTGTGTTGAGCCCCCTCCTCTTCACTCTGCTGACCCACGACTGCACAACGTCACACAACTCCAACCTCTTTATTAAAGGGTAAGTTCACCCAAATATTAAAATGCTGTCATTAATGACTCACCCTTGTGTCGTTCCAAACCCGTAAGACCTCCGTTCATCTTTGGAACATAGTTTAAGATATTTTAGATTTAGTCCTAGAGCTTTCTGTCCCTACATTGAAAATGTATGTACGGTATACTGTTCATGTTCAGAAAGGTAATAAAAACATCATTTTTCAGATTCCAGATTTCAAATATTTGTATTTTAGCCAAATACTGTAGTGTCCTATCCTAACAAACTATACATCAATGGAAACGCTATTTATTCAGCTGTCAGATGATGTATAAAAATGTACCCTTACGACTGAGTTTGTGGTTCAGGTCACATATAGTTCTACAAAGGTTCTCTAACTCACTGGAACTTCTGACCAGCATAAAAGTGATTCAAAACAGCTTTTGCTATTGTAATTAATTCCCCTTCATAGCAAACATATAAGAGTGTGTTTCTCTTATGGTTCTACACGGCACTCTTATGGTTCTACACTATTTGACCAAAGTGCTGTGTAGCACCTATAAAGGTGGTTTCCCTATGATTATAAGCCGATGATCCACTTTTAGTGTTATTTAACGCCATTTTGAGTGTTTTACATCCCTCAAAATGGTCTATACAATCAATTTAGAGTAATTGAAAATGAAAATTAATTAATTTTTTAAAAGCAATCCATGCAAATTTTGTTTTGTTCTGTATAATTCAACATCTATTTTTAGTTCACACTTTGCCCATAATCTGTAAAAAAGAAGCACTAGCTGTACCCTGTCGAGCAATGTTGACATAAACATTTGTGAAAAGCTGAGCAATGTCAGTGTATCCATTATGGCTCACGATTATGCAAACTAAGCCCACCATCCCTCCAAGTCTCCAGCGACTTCAGCTTTAGATGGCAATCATAACATTCAGATGACAGATGGCAGTTGGATGCACCTATATTTTCAAGAGAACATAGGGACAGTCTCCTGTATCTCCAGCCTGATATACAATGTCCTACCAAATCGGTGTGTATGTGTAAGGGTGTGAGTTTATCTAATAAAATGATTCATTGCTCCAACACACATCCATCTTAAAGACAGAGCACTGTGTGTTCAAGATGACAGAACATCTGTAAACCAGCAATATCTGATAAACTTTGACAAATGTCTCCGATAAAGAGGGTCCAAACATGGTGTGGGCGAAACAAGTCCCCTCTGGATGAGAATTGATAAAATACCTGTGGAATCAATAGGGCAGTCAGAACGTTACATCTGGGGCTAAAGTACTCTTTCATTCTGCTCTATACACAAGTCCTAGGAAGAATGACACAAATCAAGAGTAGATATATACAGTAAACTTAAATGTAGATTATTTCAATGCCTAGTTTATTTATGATGATGCATGTCCATATGAAATATTATTTATAGTATTAGTATTTCAACAATCCATCCCACAGAAGCAATACACCAAGCTTTCTGTTTCAACTGAAGTCCCATCATTCAGAGAGGAACATCAAATCAGACTTAGGTAGGAAAGAGGATTAATGTAGGTTGTTAAAACCCGCTTTGGGGATTTACCGTGATGGCAAAGTCAGACACCAGCAATCATAAAACCCTACTGTGTCCTCTATGTGACTACAGGAAGCTTTATCTCAATAACACACAGAGGAGAGCCAGTGATCAAATCTCTCAAATCTCATTTCAATGATGCTGATGGTTTAATATTGAATGAGGAATGCATTTATGCCTTATTTACTTTCAAGATGACCTGCCAACTACACTTCTTATTTAAAGAAAGGTCAACACATTACAAACAGTACAAGTGACTGATATTCTTTGTTAATGATTTCATCCCATTTTGATAAAGTTTTAACCATTAGTTAGACTTCTGAAACAAAATAGATTATTACAGTAGCTATATCAACGACAATGCTGATAATTTAAGTGAATATGAAGACCAAATTCAACATGGATATGCAGATACGACAAATAAACTAAATGCATTTAGAGGTCATGAAAACATCAGATAGACTATATCTTTAAACAAGCAATAACACTTCAAGTCGCTTAAAGAGCCGTGACGTGACAAAAAAGACACTCGATGCTGAACAAACACTGAAAGTTGATGAATTAACAATAATCGCAGGTGACAATGACGAGTCGTGATAAACAATCACTTACCAATTCGTATGACCTGCTGGTCACCAAGGTAAAACTTTGACATCAAGTAAAAAAGGAAAAATAACAGTCTTCTACGCTTCTCCATGGCTCTGTAATCGAAAGAGATTAAAAAAAAAATAAACTTCATGTCATAACAATGGATTTAAGGAACCATAGCGCGCGCTTATCAACTTCCATTCACCTCCCATCGCGTGCAATGGAAACAGCTCCTCGAAAAGCCAGTTACTGCCTCAAAAACAACACGTTTTCATCCTTTCCCGAAAATCCACGATGTAACGAACTCTTCAAGATATTTCAGGTAGGATTTTGTGCTGATAGCCTTTGTTCATCGCTTCAAATACTTGTAGCTCTCCGCACGCGCACCGCGAGAATAGTAAAGAGCGCATGCCACTGACCGACTCATGATCCGGACGCAGGATTAAAGCTAAATCTGCTAAGCGTTTGGCTTTCTTCAAGACCTTATCTTCATGTTTAATTTCACACAGATTGAAGATAAATTTGAAGGGTCTTAAATTCTGTTTAGGGTTCTATTTCTAGTTTTATTGTTCAAACTAGCCACATATTTAGTGACAATCTGTTTTAGGCAAACTGAGCTGAATCCTTTCATAGAAAGTTAAATAAGTCCTCATAATTAGTTCATGCTCAAAATATATGCGTGTACGGGACAGTCCACAGAAATAGCAATGTCTTGTTCGCACGAAATGTTCTTTTGAACCGATTCTTGATTGATTGATTCGGTCGAAAACATTAATAAAGCTTTAGATCACACGGGTGCAAATTAACTTTCTTTAGCAAAAAAAATAAATAAATAAAAAATTATATATTAAATATATATATTGTTAATTTGAAACGCATATCCTATTAGTATCAATTATTTTTAATTTACCGTGAAAAGTAGCATTTATCAAAAATCAATGATCATAATTTTTAAAACTCTTTAAGTGATGACTCGGTTGATTTGGTATTGTTTATGGGAAAGAACCTATTCGGAAAATAGAATCGGAGCAAGAAACGGCACAGTGAATTAAAAAGCTTGCTTTTTTGCAAAACGGGGGCACACAACCCCACCTGTTGGACAAATCTTATAACAGCAAAGGAAGAAGCAGGAGATAATAAAATGCTATGTAAAATGATATAAATTATCATAAAAAATATATTTATAAATATTTATAAGATGAATATAAAATTTTATTTATTTGACTGAATTAAACTTCTTAATATGATGCACAATCATCAGTTGTAGCACATATAGAAATATCCCTTCAGTTTTTATTTTCCTTATTTGTAAGTGAATTAAAAAAAGACAATACTGTTACCAACTTAACCATTGTTACAAGAGAGTATAGGATGGCTGAGGTGTTTAAACAGTGTGTTTAAACTGATGTCGCTATGGCTGGAGCAATCAGCAAAGCTTTTTCTTCTCCTGCCCTGATGAGGGGCACAGAACAGCACTGCTACAACCCAGCTGTGTATAGCAAACATAAGGCCAGCCAGCCTACAAACAGAGCCACCCCATGTGGAACTGAACGGAGCTCAGACCATGATCGGCATGGAAGATGCTGAGTGCCGTCCAGGACACAGGGGTGAGAGCAGTGAGTGAAGCGAGCAGGTGCAAACAGGCTGCTATAATCAGGCAGCAGCTGGCACTGTCAGGACGGGTGCACTGAATGCTCATGAGTGAACCGATCTATGCATCCGCAGCCAGAACAAAAGAGAGAGTAACAAGTAATGAGTTGACCATGTGGTTGGATCTAAATAGGCTTTGCATGTTAATGAACTGGCATCATGTATAAAAGAACATTTAGTCCAAAGCCCTTCATATTCTGTTCATGATTCAGAGCGTACAGTGAGCTTCCACCTCGGTAACCCTGTGATCACAGAGAAAACTGAAATAGCACAAATCATAGCTACTATATCAACACATAGGATTCTTGCTCTCCACAGTCTGATGGATGTTTCATTATTTTGATTCAGAAACTCATCCATGATTTCTTCTTCTCAAATCTCTATTTTTTTAAACCTCTGTTGATGGTGTCTGCAAGTGGCAAAGGTAATATTGATGATCAACTGTGGCTGGTAGGAGAGAAGTAAAGAAGAATTTCAGTTTCAATCCTGAAGCATTTCAAATAATGCACGGTCACATCTTTACCTGAGTGCATTTATTGACATGCTTATGATGTATTATTAACTGAAATTGACTAGTCAGCAGGCAGAAGTGTGCAGAATGAATAAAAATGTTTCAAGAGGTGAAAAAAAAATTACAATCCATAAAGCAGATCGACCACAACAAATATTTTCACAACCCATAATAAAGCAGTTCAGTGAATAGAAAATAGAACTACAGAGTCAAAGCAATGCAATTCTAGCGATCCTTCAAGAGATCAGCATAAAACTCACTGTACTTACATGACGGTGGATTACATTTCTCCAAGACACTGCATGGAATCAGAGCAGGACTGATAAGGGCTCTGGGAGTGTTAGAATGTTTTTATTAAGCATACATTTCCAACATTGATGTGGGACAACTGTCCCTTAGTTTGTAGTTTTGGTAACATTCTTCTTCCCTCAGGCTATAATGGCCTGGAAGCTGCCTGAAATTGAAATACGATGTGCCATTTGGCAAATGGAACCTCCTATTTATTTTTCATTAAATGGCAGAGAACTGGTTATGAGTGTTGTACTTACTGTAAACACTGTAAATGGTGCATCATTTTGGAAGTCAAAATTGGTTCCTCTTCAGGAACTCAAGCTGCGTCGAACAACGCTTTGGGGAACGCGCTTAGCATGAGCGATTCTGAATATCGTGTGTAATCAGTCCAATGGAAGAGCGTGACGTCACAGGCAGTGTGACGTAAGCGACCAGGAAGCTATAAAAGCACGTGCCGCACAACTGGCGTCAGCTTTGCGTCTTTCAGCAAGCGCTCTGTGTGTGACTGTCACTTGTTTGTCTTGTGAGTCTTATTTACTGTTGTCTGTCCAGTTAGAGCTCCAAGTCATGCCGAAGAGCAAGGCGAAATCTAAGCATAGTGATGGCGATTCCAAATCACGTTATAGGTTGTGTGTTCCTCCCTGCCCGCGATATATAACGGGTGGGGATACACACAGCTTGTGCGTGGTTTGCCTGGGAGCGAAGCACACTGAGTCGGCTCTCGAGGGGGCCGACTGTCCGCACTGTGAGCGTATGTCGGTGCGGCTGCTTCGTTCCAGGAGGGCCCTCTTCGAGGAGGGGGCCTTCGCCGGCGTTCCAGGCAGAACAGTGGCTGCACTCGTGGGGTTTGGCAAGTGGATTTGGTGGAGGGAATGGAGACGGGCTAGTCCCTATCTCCTTCCACTTCCGTCAGATCCGGCAACCAATCTCTGGAGTCGGAAGCACGCTCTGCGGTTCCTTCCACCCAGGGAGAGGGATCGACGCTCCACCTCTCTTCCTCAGAGGAGGTCGATGTGGAGTCGGTCAACAGGGTTTTCGCCACCCCATTCGCCGCAATATGAGGAGCTCTTGGAGGTGGTTAATCGCGCGGTGGCAAAATTAAGCATTGAGTGGCCTGCCGAGAAAACGACCGAACTGCAGCGAAGCAAGCTCGATGAACGCTTCCTGCGCGCGAGTCAGCCACCTCCCAGCCAGGGCCTTCCATTCTTTCCCGACCTGCATGATGAGATCGCCAGGTCGTGGAAACGCCCGTTTTCAGCCCGCCTCTACATCCCCTCGTCTGACTACTACGGCAACATGGTGGGGATGGGAGAGCACGGCTATAGAGCGATGCCCCGGTTGGAACAGACGCTCGCGAGCTATCTGTCCCCCGGCGCGGCATCGTCTCTAAAGGCCCCGGCATTGCCCTCAAAGCCACTCAAGAACAACATCGGCTTTGGTGGGCAAAGGGTATGCGGCTGCAGGTCAGGCTGGTGCGTGTCTGCACACCATGGCGGTGTTACAGGCGTACCAAGCCGACCTGCTTAAAGAGCTAGATGAGGGAGAGGAGATCAAGTCCCATGATATTTCAGAACTAAGAAGGACCGCTGATCTCTCCCTCCGCGCCACCAAGGAGACCGCCCGAGCGATTGGGCGGTCCATGGCAGCGGGACAGGGTCTGCCTCATGGATGCCCAGATCCAGCCGACTGGCCTGTTCGCCGACGCAGTCAATTCTGTCATTGACAGGTTTCAGGAGGCCCGCAAACAAGCGGCAGCATTCCATAAGTTCCTCCCTCATCGCTCTCTCTGGGCGGGAGATGCTCCAGCCGCACCCTAGCTCCTCGTATCGCAAGGCCCAGAAACAGAGCATCGCCTCTCGTGCTCCTCCGTGTCGGGAACAAGAGTCCCAGCGACGCTCTCGGCTGAGGTCTTCTAAGCCTAAACAAGATCTTATGGCAGTCATACAACCCGAATTCCGGAAAAGTTGGGACGTTTTTTAAATTTTAATAAAATGAAAACTAAAAGACTTTCAAATCACATGAGCCAATATTTTATTCACAATAGAACATAGATAACATAGCAAATGTTTAAACTGAGAAAGTTTACAATTTTATGCACAAAATGAGCTCATTTCAATTTTGATTTCTGCTACAGGTCTCAAAATAGTTGGGACGGGGCATGTTTACCATGGTGTAGCATCTCCTTTTCTTTTCAAAACAGTTTGAAGACGTCTGGGCATTGAGGCTATGAGTTGCTGGAGTTTTGCTGTTGGAATTTGGTCCCATTCTTGCCTTATATAGATTTCCAGCTGCTGAAGAGTTCGTGGTCGTCTTTGACGTATTTTTCGTTTAATGATGCGCCAAATGTTCTCTATAGGTGAAAGATCTGGACTGCAGGCAGGCCAGGTTAGCACCCGGACTCTTCTACGACGAAGCCATGCTGTTGTTATAGCTGCAGTATGTGGTTTTGCATTGTCCTGCTGAAATAAACAAGGCCTTCCCTGAAATAGACGTTGTTTGGAGGGAAGCATATGTTGCTCTAAAACCTTTATATACCTTTCAGCATTCACAGAGCCTTCCAAAACATGCAAGCTGCCCATACCGTATGCACTTATGCACCCCCATACCATCAGAGATGCTGGCTTTTGAACTGAACGCTGATAACATGCTGGAAGGTCTCCCTCCTCTTTAGCCCGGAGGACACGGCGTCCGTGATTTCCAACAAGAATGTCAAATTTGGACTCGTCTGACCATAAAACACTATTCCACTTTGAAATAGTCCATTTTAAATGAGCCTTGGCCCACAGGACACGACGGCGCTTCTGGACCATGTTCACATATGGCTTCCTTTTTGCATGATAGAGCTTTAGTTGGCATCTGCTGATGGCACGGCGGATTGTGTTTACCGACAGTGGTTTCTGAAAGTATTCCTGGGCCCATTTAGTAATGTCATTGACACAATCATGCCGATGAGTGATGCAGTGTCGTCTGAGAGCCCGAAGACCACGGGCATCCAATAAAGGTCTCCGGCCTTGTCCCTTACGCACAGAGATTTCTCCAGTTTCTCTGAATCTTTTGATGATGTTATGCACTGTAGATGATGAGATTTGCAAAGCCTTTGCAATTTGACGTTGAGGAACATTGTTTTTAAAGTTTTCCACAATTTTTTTACGCAGTCTTTCACAGATTGGAGAGCCTCTGCCCATCTTTACTTCTGAGAGACTCTGCTTCTCTAAGACAAAGCTTTTATAGCTAATCATGTTACAGACCTGATATCAATTAACTTAATTAATCACTAGATGTTCTCCCAGCTGAATCTTTTCAAAACTGTTTGCTTTTTTAGCCATTTGTTGCCCCCGTGCCAAATTTTTGAGACCTGTAGCAGACATTAAATTTTAAATGAGCTAATTAAGTGGATAAAAGTGTACAATTTCTCAGTTTAAACATTTGCTACGTTATCTATGTTCTATTGTGAATAAAATATTGGCTCATGTGATTTGAAATTCCTTTAGTTTCATTTTATTAAAATTTTAAAAACGTCCCAACTTTTCCAGAATTCGGGTTGTACAAATAGCAACTACTTTGCTTGAACAAACTTATACCACATACAAGGACAAAAACAACCTGCAGTAGAGGAGAAAAGGAAATGCAGGGTCTGGCTCAGTGACCATTAAATAGGACTCATTTGTACACTTCTACAGGTGGGAAATGCAGCAAAGATATTGTCAGCGTTCTGTTTTGTGGTTATTAAAGCCATTAATGATGTATTTTTATGGAGAAAAAGCTTCAGTTTGTCGTCAGCTTGGTGCAGCACTTCCCTGCCACCTTGTGCTTGCAACGGTCATGACGAGGACATTTTCATAGACATTCCAGTGGGGCATCAAAATCTGAGTGAGATTTTGATTTCCCTGCTTCTCCCTTTGAGGGTTAAGATTAGGTGTGAGGGTGGGTTTTAGTTTTTAGCAAGCATACACTGAATAGACTAATCAGAAGACAAATTTTCACATTAATATTTCAGTACAACACCTTTTCTTCTTTTGGAGTCATAATCTGCTGAAAAAAAACACCAAACTTTATTTAAACCACAGCAAACAGGTGCCGCGTTGACACAGAACAGAGCACATACAAAGTTATTAAGATAAAACTGCAAATATAAATTAGGAAAATTTATTTTAGGTTAATAATTATTTCCACAGTATGAACATACACAGTCTCAACAAGGCAGAGGATAAAAGGAAGGAGTTTTTACACTTTTGTCTTAATCCGGTCCACTAAAAAGGATCCATGGCTGAAGGTGCAATGATTGTTTTTCACGGGGAAGGGCATATCTTATTTTAAAATACATGTGCAGAGTGTAACATGTGTGTCTTTACCTTTACCATTGTACAAAATACCACGAAAGACCCAAACTCTTCAAAAATCTCATTCTCACTGAGACAAATTCAGTATTAACAGGACAAATCTGCTACATTTCATCACTTTGTAAGGGTGCTTTGAATTAAAATACCTTATTTATGCACCTAAAAGTCTGTTGAATTCCCCAGCACACCAAAGCTCACTGAGCGAGGATTATGGGCATTTTGATTTCCTAACAAATAAATGAAATTACATTATTGCAGTTCTTCCTAATATATTCAAGTAGAACATTATTTCTCTGTGTGTTCTGTGTACAGTGATTGTTAATACTGGGTTGCTGGTGACCTACGAGCAAAAGGGAACAAAGACAGCAAGCAAGGAACTGTTGGGTTTGTAACAGGAATGGCATTAAACAGCTAGCTGAACTGTCATGACATTTTCAGGGAAATACGTGTAGCCATTACGAAGAACTAGCAAGGTTATATAAAGCATCAAGTCACAAATCCCTGAATAAAAATGAGGACATGAACTAAACAGATCGACCACGATCTTGTGTTTCAAACAAAAAGGATCAACTGAAAGGACATGTAGCTGCCTGTCTGTCAGTATGAAGCCTCTATAACACACTGGCTGTACAGTTGTACTGAAATGGCAGGAAGTCTGCATTGTTATAAGGGTGTAGTGGCTTGAAACATCAAGAAGTTTTTCTATGGCGCAAGTTCTTCAGTTCTGGCTTCAAAGTAGGATTGTCAGTGCATTGTGTCTGTGAAGACTTGGACTCTCTTTTATTCTTGCACAAATTGATAAAACATCGCAGCTCACACATTCCCTCAACACTCAGAAGATGTCGCTGTTGCAGCTGTTTTTAAAATCATCCCTGCGAACCCAAATAACCTCGCAGTCCCTCTCAGAAGCGACACCCTCCACCGCGCACTGCTTTCTCAGGAGGGTCAGCTTCAGGGGGGCGTGGGATTTCGGAGGTTTGTCTTCCGAAAGTCCGTTGAGACCTTTGTCTTCGTCTCCTTCTACTGAAAGGGCCTCTAAAGACTCCTCCAGACTCGGCTCAGAGGAAGGGGCCCGGACGGATTGGCAGTACTCATCGTCGTCGCTGAGGATGTCCGTCTCCTTCACGTCATCCTGGTTTTCGTAGTGCTGCAGGTCGAACTGATCCTCCACCCAGCGGTCTGTGTCTCGGATGGGCTGCTGGGGTCTCTGGAGCGAAGACAGCGGGGGCTCTGTCGGGGAGATGGGTGAGAGCTCCTGGGACGTGCCGTCGTCGAAAACCACACTCATGTCTATGGTGAAACGATTACGGATCAGCTTCCGGCGGCCGAGGGTTCGAGATGGGGCTGAAACTGGAAGAGAAGCAAGCATGAATGCCAAATAGAATTTTTTCTTTAAACAGCAGACAGTTTTCTGCTTTAGGAAAGAAAGCAACAATATTGTTTGGTGGACACTTGGATTTCAATTTGTTATGTAATAATCAGCTCACCCTAAAGCCTGAAACAAAACTGCAGTGTTAATCATGTTAACGAGAGTAAGATGGAAAGAGACACAGTGGGAGAGTTAGCAGGAATATAGGGAGAGGAGCAGAGACAAGGGGAATGTTGCAGAAAAAAAGTAATCAATGTTCAATTTGCGTCAGATGTCCCCAACATACCCGCCCTGTTCATTGTGGGTCGTGAACCCTTTAGCGCACAAAGCCGCTTCCCTCCAAAGGGAATATACTGCTGATTTGGAGGCAAACTCTCTGTCTTCATTAACTGCCGGCGTTGTTTGTCCCTCAGGATAGAATGAACTGTATTCAGGAAGTCTTTTTTACTCTCTGGAGAGCTAAAGATATAAAAATAAATTCAAATATTTTAGTCAGGAACAGAACAGAAATATACTGTTTTACAGTGGCCCCAAAAAAGTATTTTTTTGTACCCTTAAACCAAACTTAAATATGAATGCAACTGCATTATATTAACTACAGAAGTTAATAAGGGCAAACTTACAAGTTGGTATTATGACAAAATAATGATAGAAATGTTTGGTTAAAGACAGTAAAACATGCTGCTAACATTGTTTTAGTATGCGGCTAACACTTAACATGTTTAAAACATGTTTTGAAGTATTGTTAGCATGTTTTAGCTTGTTTCAACACATTCATTGCATCTTTTAGCGTATTGCTAACACATTAACAATATTAAAATGTCCTATAGTTTTGAAGAAACAAGTTTTACAGACAGGGCTTAGACTAAGCCATTATTAGGGCTTAATTCAATTAGGACATTTAAGTAATTTTTATTAACATGCCTTGGGAAAAAAAATAAAATAACTGGTGTGCATCTTGAGACAAAAACAAAGGCACTGATATATTTTAACATCAGTCAGTGCAAGTTTCTTTCATTTAAAACAGCTCAGACTTGCACTTTAGTCTGGGACTAAATTTAAGCCTTGTCTGTGAAACTGGGGGTAAAAATGATACTTGAGGCCCACTTAGTCGAACCATTCACTCATATACCTAATCTTTAGACCAAGTCTGCAAAACTACAAGCACATTACATGCTTAAAACTGTTTGATATTGTAAAACAAACTTTTCGCAAAACTTTAAACACAGTTACCTACATTACACACATCATTTGAAACTAACAGCTCTTTTGTTTAATTTAGGAAACACTGCCATTTTAATGCCGCACTCATTTACTGATGACCTACACACAATCAATCATCCATCCATCCATCTAGAACATGCCTACAAGCCAAATCAGACAGTCAGCTTTATTTCTAAAGTAATTTATACAATATAGATTGCTTCACAATAGTATCAAATTCTCATTCTGCTATAAAGCAGCTCTAACAAATCAATAATGTCATTATACAGCTCAGCTCAAGTCAGTTTAGTTGCATATCTGTAAAATTAATCAGCCATACATACAGTGTATGTGCATATGCATATACAGTATGTGCGAGTGCTGTGACAAACTCCTGTGCTCCACTGCACTCACCAACTGTGTGTGACATTTGCATTTGTGTTTTGTGTGTAGAGTTTTGAGAAATGTAGCCATAGTTTCAAAAACCACCATGGTTTTGCTACACTACCCATAGTTTAACCATGGTACTTTACTATAGTAAAAGTGCAAAGAAGTTTGAGAATTATGAATTGACGTTCTGGACCTAATCTTACCTGCAGCAGATGTGGAAGGTCCTCTCGGGTCTCCCCTCAGATTCTGACCTCATGTGAACAATCTCACACATTGCAGACCCCTCTGAATCTGAAATTTAAAAAAGGAAAGGTTAACAATATGCTGGTAAAAGGACTGTGGGAAACCCTGTAAAGTACAAAACCTCCCAGGTCAGCACAGGGTTGATGAACCTCATGGAAGACACAGACCATGGGACAATGAACCAAAGTGCAGACCACAAGATCCTGTAGGATGACCTTTTAACCCCTAACCAACGATAGGGAATATCAACATTCTGGCCTGAGCCAGTTGAGCCAAATTTACTATGCTCATCAAGTGTTATCAGGGCACAGGGATGTAAAATACATTACATACATTATCAGAGTTAATCTAAAGCATGAAGTTAATATACCATGGTCTCAATAGGTTTGTTGGAGAAGAATGAGACTAATAGACCAATACTTACTAGGGAGGTTGCGAACTTGGAGAGCATCTGTAGAGATCATGTGTCTAAACCGAAAAGGGTCTTTCTCATCAAGGATTGATGCTCTGTGAGATCCACCCTGAGACAAAATAACAGCAAAACACATTTTTGGGGGGGTTTGTGAGGATCAAGGTTACATTTTAAAATGTATCTTTATTGGCATCCACCACCTGACACACTAAAAGACAGGAAGTTAGGGGAGTAATGTATTCTCTACGTCAAATGGTTTTATAATATCGCAAACAAGTGAAAGGTTTTAGAGTCAATGGTTAGAGTTTTGTTGGCCATGTGAAATGAACCAAAGAGATGACAGAAATGAATCAAGTACAAGGGAATCCTCCCTTCACACTCGACTAATGTGCTCTTCAATAAAACTCAAAAACTACACCTCTTAAAAGAGCTAGACTGCAAGCACTTCGAGCCCATGTCAGACCTCTATTAATGAATAATGAAGAAAGGGAAAAAGCACTTACGATTTTTTTCTTGTGCTTAGAGCAGTCCTTATACACAAAAACAACTGCTGTTCTGAAAACTGAGGAAAAAAATTAAATTAAACATTAAGACACACAAAATCATCCAACACTTAACATTCACAATAGAGATGCTTGAGGCTCTTTTCAGAAGAGTTGGAGTAAAAACGTGACCCGGTGAAATACTGCCAACTTCAATGGCAAACTGACCCATTTTTATTAAAGCCTCTGAAGAGTTTCTTCTTTAAAAATGTCTTAGCCAAAGGGGAAAAAAGCCTTGTGTATAAATGCAACTTTAATGTCTTAAGAGCCAAGGACAAGGTGGCTCCTCTAATGCCATTGTGCCCAAAGATACAGCTGGTCTTTACTGATGCAGGAAACCATTACTGTACGGAACAGACTAATGAATAAGACAACAGGATTCTATTTCGGGAAGAAGCATTTTACAAACACTCACCGAACGCAGCCAGCTCTGGGTCCCTCTTTCCCTTCATGAGAGAAGAGGGTGGGTTGATCCAAACCACAGTGTCATGTAACAAGAGGTCACCCATTGACAGGTCAGCAACCTGGAATAAGAATAAACAATATTGTAGATGTTAGAAGACATCAGTGCACAGACATTTGATGGTGGCATTACAATATTTGTTGCAAGTATCTAGTATCAACAAAAGCTAATTTTAGAGTTACAAAGACTTAAGAGAGACTAGTGGAACAGTACCTCTTTTTTGTCAGAGCTCTGCTCGCTGATGAGTTGGTCAAACACAGCTCCATACTCCTCATGAATCTTCTGCATTTCATTTATGTGACTGGCCACTTTGTTCATGGCTTTCATTGCAACTACAAAAAGATAAGACTTAATAAACTGCAACTAAAGAATTCAGTTTTTTTAAGCCATTTGGAGCATTTTGTCTTTAGAAATACACCATCTTTCTTAATCCAATATAATTTTGTTACTGTAGCTTTAAGAATGTGTGCAAATGTCCTCTATTCTGATTAGGGCTGCATGATTTAGGGGGGAAATGCGTTTGTGCTTTTTCTGAAAAAATATCATTATCATCATTTTAGAGTACATTTGTACAATAGCGATACTAATATTTATGGTTGTCTTAAGTACTGCATTTTTAAACATTTAACTAAACTATTTAATTTGGAGAAAAACCACAAGGACTCTTAAAGCTTCAGACAACGCTTCTCATTACAGAAAAATGTTTGGTGTTCACAAATGCATGAGTCCCCAAACTCAGAGCACCTCAGTTCATTTTGCATCTACTCTTAGACACTGGGTCACCAGCTGCTCTGGTGTAAATCAACACAGTGACGTGCTTCACTCTGAAACATGCAGCACACATTTAAATAAATTGTGATTTGATAAAGTACATGAAGCAATGTCACGAGTCTTATTATGATTAATCATGCAGCCCTACTGATTGACTAATCATTTTACAGGTAAAGACTACTACAGTATATTCCAAGCCTTGATAAACAGTCTGAATGAACTGCAACAGCAAACAAATTTCAAGAGCAAGCAAAATTCTGTTTTCAATGATGTGGTCTTTTCAAAACCTGCTTATCTAGCTCAGAAGAGGAGCTGCATCATATTACACTACAAACAGATCTGCCATGGCCTAAGATTATGCTCAATTAAGTATCTAAATCTTCATATTTACCATCCAGATGGTAATGTTCCTCGCTGTCAGGGTTGGTAAGGGAGTGTAGCTCCCTCAGGAGTAGTGGGTATTTTAAGACTCTCTGAATGGGTTTGATCAGGTAGGACTCCAGCGTGGAAGAGTGCTGTTGCCTGGGGTTCCTCTCAGCCAGGAATGCCTTGAACTCCGGGTCTGTTTTAGCTGCACCAAAAGTGTGGTGAAGTTAAGAGATGGCACAAGAATTTCTGATCAGTTGCATCCGTAAACTAGACTTTAACTTGGACAGGGGTCTTAACTTGATAAAGACAATTACATTTGAGTAAATCAACTTTCAACATTCTCAACCGCCAGAATGTTCTGCCAGCCTGACATTTCAGAAAAAGTTTATACTCCAACACATTTATCCATTACAATTTCAGACAATCAAGTAAAAGCTTTATCCACTCTTTCCACAGGAAACATCTTAATTCACATGCATCAGCGAAATAGCTTTGGTGCCTTGGGAAATGGCAATTTTTCACAGTAGACCCCTACAAAGGGTCATCATTCCACAGTAAAATGCTTTGGGGTACATCATTTGCTTGTGAGAGAGTAAAAACACCCCTCTAGTTTTGAATAAACTATGAAAACTGCCCTTTGGCAGTTGGTAGGTCTTCAGAACAACAACTTATAAAACTAGCCAACGTAAAGCAGTCAATGAACATGGCAATTAAATGACAAGGAATGGTTCTCAAAAAAACAAGGGCTCCCCTGCACTTTAAAACATTGATAATTGTGCTAATGCTTGTAAACCAGCCTCTGAAAGTGCAGTGGCATTACCTTTGGTAAGGACCTTTGGGACCTTCGTGTGGCTGGCACAAAAAGCACTGTAGATCTTAAAACGATCTGCATAGTACAGGAAGGATCCACCAAGAGAAAACAGAACTTTCTGGAAGTTAGAAGAAAATGAATTAGAAAACACAATTATTCATAATAAAACGTGCAATTAGGAGACAATAGTGACCTTCTTATGGTGTCAATCGTATTAAGCATCTACTCAGATGTTCCAAAATTATGTAATAAAAAAAGGACAAATTTAACTGCACCTTGAATTGATCCACTCTCTCCAGTTTGTCTAAATCTGGAACTAATCTGGTTCCATCTTCCAGAGTTTTCAGAAACTCCACTTGGAATTCCACCATCTCCGCCAAGTTTCCAAAAAGCACATCCAGCTACGAGTGTAGAGGGAATAAGAGATGCGTAAATCTTATTTATCAATAATATTTTCAGAAGTTAATTATATGATTAATTCTATATTTTAAAATATATAATTAATAAATGTTAAATATAAAAAAAAAAAAAAAATTCTCACCTCATCCTGTGAGAGGAAGCTCTCCTTCTGCAGGGGGTTCAGGTAGCACTCTATCAAAATGTTCAGGTCCTGTAGATGGAGAGGGTCAAAGACTTGTTCATGTTTTGCTTTAGTGGAGCTTTTATATTAGAAGTTGTAAACCAGGAGTGATTTTCATCCAGCAGGTTTATCATGATCAAATCTAACGTTAAAAATCGAAACAACGCTTTAAAAGCACAGCAGATACTGACCTTAACATAGGTCCTCTCAGTGTCCACCAGCTCACTGATGACCTTGCGCAGTTTATCAGCATCGGAGAGCTGGCGTGGGGTGAAGAGAACTGGTAGGGGTGAGATGGGGCTGGGCACACAGGATGAAGAGGAGGAAGATGAGGAACAGGAAACAGGACCCTCGGTGGTATTCATATCATGAAGGTTGCGACAGAAGGCAGTCACCTGCTCTGTACTCTGTGGAGGCAAACAAAATGTCAATTTTAACACCAGGAGAAATTAAATGCTGAGATACACTACATGACTTAATTCTGAACTAAAAACCCATATGCCTCTAAAATGCTCACCAGCAACAGGCACACACACCCACACAGGTATTCAGAGCATTCAAGATTCAGAAAGATGCATTTCCAGCTCCAAACTAACATTCAGCGATATTCTGGCTGAACTCCACAGACAAGGCACATCATGCCTTGGCTGAAGTGTAATTACAAGTGTCTGTGCGATAAATAACTTTAAGATGGTCTATGTCAGATCTTTGAAAGAACTCTTGTAATTTAGTACTGAACAGTTTGTCTCCTTGGGAAATCTGGCACTGGGTGGATTTTCCATCTAGGAACTTGTCAACAAGTTTTCAAAGAGTACACCCTGCCCTCAGCCAAGATTACTTGGGCTTCCCACTATTGAAAACACCCTCATATTTCTATAAACATACACAAATCACATCTAAAAACCTCGTCCCCTTGTACTACTTACTGAATGTAATGCATTTTTTGACACCACTGACAAAAATTACACAACATGTATGCATCCGACAGATTACAATCCAAATATCTTCAACCTCAGTGTCACATCTCATATGGTCACAGCACTACAACAAGAACTCAGACTCAGGATAGTGTTCAGGAAGAAGTGGAACAGATTCAAACAGACAGGAGGAACAGAGGACAGATGGGGCTTCCAGCAGCATGAATTCCTCTCTGATAAACACAGTGACGGACTGACAAAAAGCCTGCAAACCCCAGCATGCCTTAACCAGCCTGGACAGCCCGGAGAGAGGTGGTGCAATGTAGTGATAAAAGTAATGAGCTCTATCGTTTTTCCGGGTTAAAAACCATTTAAGTTTTATCAACAACATCTGTGGTATGCTTTGGACAAAAATTAGAAAACTTTCCCTTGTTCTGTAAACAAAAAAAAACAAAAAAAAAAAAAAACACAGATATATTAATGTTCTTGGAGTGGAAGTCTTTTGGGAAAGCGTTTCAGCAGGTTTGAACCTAGCAGCTTTCTGTTCATGTGGTTAATGTGTGTGACCAACCTGAAACCGGTGCAAAATCTGCACTTTTTTTGCACTAATGATGGTGTGGATTCACAATGAAATGACTGGATTGTGCCCACAACAATTCACTGAACAAGTGGACAAGGTGTAAAAATACTACTTTTCTAGGTGGATGGATTTCAGGATGTGTTGTACTGATGTAAAGTCACATTAGCAAAACGTTGGTAAGATTTCATGGGTAGCATAGTGTAGCACCACTCGCTTTGTCGCTTTGAAACCAATAAACTTTATTTTGGTCAACATGGTGAATTCGTATGACTAACTCGAACCAATGGCGAAAAATGTGAAGGGAACTGTTACCACTCTCACAGTTAAACCACCGATGTCACACTGACCATTTTAATGATGTCCTTACTACCTTTCTGGGCCTTAAATGTGGAAGTTGCATTGCGGTCTATGCAGGGTCAGAAAGCTCTTGGATTTCATCAAAAATATCTGTTTTCTGAAGATGAATGAATGTCTTACAGGTTTGTAACGTCACGAGTAATTAATGACAGGATTTTTGTTATTGGGTGAACCAACTCTTTAATGCACTTACAATAGAATTCTCTGGGACAAGTGTTCGAGCAGGTTTAATTGCAGAAACATTGATTTATAATTCTGCTGAGAATTATTATTTTTCCAGTAACAATGCATGCTACTCTATATGGGGGAGGGGATACTACTTTCCTAGGTGGATGAATTTCTGTTTACGCACTATTGGCATAATTCCAATGGGTGAAATCTGCACTGTGTAAACAGTGTTACTTTATGCATGGTTACAACACAAAAGTTACATCAAAAACCAAGCAAAAGTAGCTGGAAGTAACTTTTTATTTAGTCATAACACGATTAAAAAGGCTAGATACCATTTAAGTTTACACAGAGAAGGTTGGTAAAGGACTTCACATCAGTCCCATCCTAACACATGAAATGTATGTGCTACAGTTATGCTATTAAAAAACTTTTTTAATTTGTTTTTGTAACAGAGAGACAAATCATTTAAAGGGGTAATTGTGGTCATTATACTTAAGTTGACCCAGAACATCAGTTTAAATATTTGAAAACCATTCTGTCCAATATTATACATCTACACATAACATACTAATCCACTAAATCTGACAGACACAGAGTGTTATTAAACAGAGCTCATGAACTAAGTACATCACACACACACAAAAGAAAACACTCCAGCTCACCAGTTGCAGCATGTCATAGATGGACTCTGAGGAGCGTTTGGAGCTCCTGTGCCTCCACAGCACAGACATTCTTCCTCTCAAAGGTCACAGATTTCACACCAATGCGACCCGCAGTAAAACCACAGGAAGCGCCTCCACCTCAAGCTTATCTTTATGCACAAAATGTCACGACCCAACCGCGAGAGCGAGAACCGAGCTACTCTGACCAGAAACAGATACGCAGAGTGTGTCTTCTTCACTACGAACTCTACATACCACAATAGCTTCCCTGTGCACACAGCCTCCTCCCTCCTTTCCTAGAATTTCTCCCTATGTTTCTGCTTGTCTGAGCTGGTTTCTAGCCGGATGGATGGAATGGGGCTCTGACAGCTGTGGTGGTACAGTAAACACACAGAGAGGGAGAGAAACGAGAGTGAAAATAATAATAATAATAATAATCTTGGCGGCAGCAGGATGAGGAGCACAGAAGAGGAGGGGGACACTGGGACAGCCACAAGCATCACATTATACCACAGCTGGGAAAAGCACAGCTCTCAGATGAAAACGTCAACATGCCGAGAACAAAGACGACAGGTGTGGAACAGTGTTTGTCTTTGTTATGATGAAAGTGTGGAAAATAATGACCTTAGACAAAGATGGTTTTTTCAGAGATGCAGTGCAGCCATTAATTCACAGGTTTCAGATATGCTGAGGTACTCACACTGGGGATACAGGTTTGAGGCTGGCTTGCAACATGTCCTAAATTACTCACCTTTTCGTTTAGTAATTTTATTATGATTCAATAAGTTTCTATAGGCAACATTTGTTTACTTATTTTAATTTGTTTAAATCTTAGTTTAAATATTCGTTTTTCATTTTATATTTCATTTCTGCTTTATTTTGAATAAACACTATTTTTAGTTTTATAGTGTTTTAGAGAGGAATAAACTTTTTAATTTAAGTCAACACTACTCACACAAGTGCTCATGTTTCTATGTTCGATGTCACCATGAAATGGCTTATATTTCTGAAAATTACTAAGTTTCAAAACCATGAACTGCAAAAAAAGAAAAGAAAAAAAAAAACAGTATATCATACCTTAACCCATTCAGCCAGTATTTTTGGTCATGACTCCCCAACCTACTTTCTCTATTAGAGAAGCTAATAACTATCTTTAAGCAAAAACACAGAACAGAAAACGTTGTCAGACCCACAGTCACACACTTGACAGGAGCCTTTAATGGCTTGTTAACTCTTCTTATCAATGCATAGACTCACAGAAGGCAGGAAGAAGAATTGTTTCCTTCCCTGGAAAGCAATGAAATGCCCTTATCAGGCTCTCAAACTGACTTCACAACTGCACACATGAAACAGGGCTCAGTTTCTTAAAGGAGCTTTCACTTTCAAACGGTCTTGAATTCCATCCATGGTCATCTAAACATCTTTGCATTTTCATTTTAAACTTGAAACTCAGAAGTTAATTTTACACGCATGCTACTAAAGCTCATGGGCCCAAATAAGAAAGTACAGACCTGCTTAAATGGCAGAACATCATTGGTTTACAACAAATAAGCCGAGAAACTCCTTTGCTTATACAGTTTCTCTCTCTTTCTCTCAAAACTCACCTTAGACAAGCTTATCGGCTTTGCAGTACCTCAGAGCATTTACGACTGGAAAAACATGCAAATCCATAAATTTCTCAGGAGATTTCATGGGATGCATGTCGTAACAAGCATAAAGCTCCACATCGTGTGCATCCTCAAACCAATCACGATTAAAAGAATTCTGTAGTACTAACCTCCCTCTCCTTTCCTTTTTCCACACAGACACACACACAACTAATCCAGGCTGATGTGAAAAGTCAATATTTAGACAGTTAACAGCCCAAATCTATGAGCATGCATTCGTATTTCTCCAGAGTGATAACTCTAGAGAAGAACTGCTCGGATGGTTGAACTTGCATTGTAGATAAGTCTGGAGAGTGGCAGGGGAAGACGTTTTTGGGTTTAGCAGGATGTTGCACCACCTTCTGTGAGATACATGTTGTCATTATCAAGCTTGGAAAAATAATGAAGTCCTCCTGTCCTTTGTCTTCTAGGTTGTCTGTTTCCTCCGGCGGGTTTCTCCATAATTTATCGGCGTTAAGCGATTCAAATTGATGTGCATAATCAAGCAATTAGAATGCAGAGCTAATTAAAGAAGATGTCCCCCTCTCTCTTTCTCCCTCATCTCAAAGCAAGAAAAGAAAACATAAGTGATGTGAGATAATAATGATAACCAACCGTGTGATTAATTTGGGGGAGAGAGAATGAGAGAAAATGAATCTCAAATTATGCCCAGCTGAATCAGCTCCTCTCTCCCTATGATTGTGTAAAAACGTATACAAATACACATTTCTGACAGAACAATAGACAGCACAGTTCAAGAGGAGATACCGACTAGAGCAAGCGCGTTACTCTGTGGCTAAATGGTCTGACAGTGTCCAAAAAGAGCATATGTATTTGGTAGGTTATGTGCACAATATTAATGTCCTACCAACTGATTCAGTAACATGACACATGGACGGGACAGAGGGGAATGGGACAAAACAAACACGCAAGTGCTGACAGAATGTGGTGTTTATTGGGTGAGTTATTAGGGCTAAATGTGTTTCTGCAACAGATGGTGTGCTGGAGAACAGGCCAGAGAGACTGTGGCCGGCTGACAGTGTCGGTGTGACAGACAAGGGCACGGAGAGAAAACATACAAAGACAAAAAAAGAGGGCAAAAAAGGAGGCCAGATATCAGATCAGTAAATAGTTCTACAGAGAGCGAACACAGGCTATAGAAGGCAAAAGAAATCGTGAAAGAGACAAATCAATCCTGAGAATGACTTCATAACATTTAAACTGAAAAAAAAACACTACAGTTTGGAGTGGAAGTTGCATAGTGTGTTTTTAGTGCGAGTCCAAACATTTGAGACCACAATGAAAACCTGGAATTCAAAATACAATTTAAACCTGGAAACAAGTTGTGAAAAAAAAAAATTAAATGCAAAATGCATTGCAAAATAATTTAAATTTAATTGTGAACTTAATCACAATTAAGTTTTAAACATTCTGGGGTTCATGCAGCTTGAGTGCTGCAGACATTAAAGCAAATATTTCAGTTCTTTCCACTCAATTTGTTCTGCTGATTAAATATTCAACTAAAAATAAGATTTTTGTAGTTTTAATGTAAAAGTGGATGCAGCCATGTGAAAGGCATTTCAAGTGTACAAAAGCAGTTAGTTATGCTGCTTGATATTGATGAACTGGTATTTGGCATCATAAATCTACATTTTTTCATTGTAATCAAACACACTGATGTGTAGCTCAAATATTTTTACTGTTTACGACACTTTGTGATTGTCCTCCTAGTCATTTATCAATAGCAGCAATGAATAAATTCTCGAGCATGCACAGAAAATAGCTCAGTTCCAAGTTTTAAAATAAGGTGGTTAGGAGCACATTCACTAGTGGTCACAAACATTTGGATCCTCAAGTACAGTACATGCACGAGTGTGTGTTGACAGGTTTCATTCTGATCTTGACCTTCATTAAGCAGACTATGTCATCACTTCCAGTCTGTGTGATAGTATGAGTGTGTGTATGTGTGAAGAACCGCAAGGCAAGACAACCTGTCTTCCCATCTGCTGTCATCTCTGAACACAGCCTTCAAATCAAAGGTCACTTAGATCACATGACACAAAGCTCTTAACCAGCCATCTGATTCCAGTCAGCATCTGACTCCAAGACAATATCAGAAAATAAAGAGTCTATATTTACCCACCCCAAACAAAAGCAGAGGCCACAAAACACCACTAAAAAGGCCCAGCTACAAAATACCCTAGGATGCCAAGCTCTATGAATCAAAACCAGAAGCTCAATCTACTATAATTCAGCCAGACAAACTGTTCAAGCAGAGATTTTTGATGAATCTTCATAGCAGGTGGTCTCTAACCTTGTGTGGCGAGTCTGTTTCATCCTCCAGGCTGTCAGCAGGGCTCTCAGCCATTAGGTTTACCCCGTCTTCACCTGTGTCATCAGGGCTGTGCAGCACCAGGCCAAGACCTTCATCCAGGATGTCCTCTAGAGGGAGCAAAGGAGACAGACAGGGACGGGATGAGCTACAGGACTGAACAAGACACAAGCTATCACAGGGTACTTACTGATGATTCATAGTCTCCTGAACTTCTGAACTTTTTTTAATAATCTAAAAATAATTATAATATAAATGTATAATAAAAAAATAAAAAAATTCAGCAAGGATGCATTTAATTGATCCAAACTGACAGTAAAAAACATTTGTAATATTACAAATTATTTCCGTTTTAAATAAATTCTCTCTTTTTTTGTTTAAACCTTCTATCAATCAAAGATTCCTGAAAAAATGTATCCCACTTTCTACAAAAAAAATAATAAGAATTAAGCAGCACAATGGTTTTCAAGACAAGAGATGTCTTGAGCAACAAATCAGCATATAAGAATGGTTTCTAAAAGATATTATCATTAACTGAAAGAAAAACCATACAAATGTTTATTGATAATAATGAGATGTATTCAAAATATTCCTAAAAAACTATAATAGCAAGTCAATTATACAAAAAAAAAAATAACACTGCACTAAAGACTGGAGTACCGCTGAAGATTCATCTTCGCCATGACAGGAATACATTTCATGTTAAAATATATATTAAAATAGAAATCAATTACAATTACTTACTAAATTGCAATAATATTCCAAAATACTGTTTTTATTGCATTTTTAATTAACAATCCAGTCTTAATGAGCATAAGAGACTTCTTTCAAAAACATTAAAATCATCTTATCAAACTCTTGAACTATAGTGTATTTCTAGTAGTACTGTATGTTGATGATAGTCAACTTCTGGGACTGATTTTTACGATTTCTGAATCTCAAACATTGAAACAAAATGATTTAAAAGGTGGAGCAATCTCTCTTCTAGTAGCAATGGCAAATAAAACTGATAATGATGAAGTTTACCCTGACTTTGGGAGAAGATGTCAGTGCAGAGGTCCTGCGCCCCGTCCGATCGGCGGGGAGGCATCTGGCACAGCTGGTGCAGATCAGTAGCAGGCAGCGTGCTGACAGTCAGGGTGAGAGAGGGCAAAGAAAACGCAGCCTGCATATCAGCCAGCTCCAACACACTCGCTGGCTTACTGTTCAGTTTCAGAATCTCATCACCTGCTCGCAGACCTGAACACAATGTTAAACAAATCAAGTTTGTAACCCCAAAATGTAATTACATCACTCAAACATACAGTCAACGGATAAAAGTTCATACTGTAAGTTTCTCTTAAAACATTTAAAACCCGTGTTTTCTTGTCGACTATGCTGTCAGAGGTTCATCATTAATGCATAAAGTTATTTATACAACCACATTAAGAAATTATTATTTCTTTACTATTCAAATGTTTTAAAGTAAATCTTGTTTTATGTTTTTAAAAAAATGTTGTACATACAGGATGAGAACAAAGAAAGAAGCTCATCTGCTCCTCCCCCAACCACTTGACTCCCTCTCTCTTAATTATCAATTACTAACACATCAGCTGCTCAGTTAAACTCCAATAGCTCAGTTAACGCTCATTAGATGGGACTGACCGGTTTAATTGATTATTGATGCCTATGTTCCTGCAGGAACTGAAGTTTTTGCTCTGTTCTTGAGCTTTTATGAATGCTGTATGGGTTTACACACATGCATGCATGCACACACTGCCTGAAGTGTGACCCAGTTTTACATGAAGTGAAATGTCAGCTGTAATAAAGCTTTTGTTATTGGATGGCTCGGCTCTGCCTCTGGCACTAGAGTGATGATGAATGTTGGGGTGATGTCATCAACAAACGCCCCCAGTGCTATGCATCCAAACTGTCCTGAATTTGAGTATAACCTCCAGCAAATTTTGTCCTTGTGTATTTCACACAAATTCTCTTCATTCAGTTTGGACAGCACATGGTCTTAATGAGCCAGTGCTTTGTTGGGACACCCCCCCCCCCCCCACACTCCAAAAAAAAAAATCATTCTGGAGCTGTCCACTTGGGTTTGTATCCATCTGCCTTACTATTCATAAAGACAAGCCTTTTCTTGTACATTTCCACTTTTGCAAGGCCTTCTGGGTAGAATTACTAATGAAACTGAAACAAAACCCTGATAAAACCAGCCTGGGCTGCGTTTCCCGAAAGCATCGTAAGCTAAGTACATTGTAGACCCATTGACACCAGTGGAGCCACGATCAACTTAGGCTTAAAGGGTTAGTTCACCCAAATAGCAAAATTATGTCATCAATAATATGTTGTTCCAAACCCGTAAGACCTCCGTTTATCTTTGGAACACAGTTTAAGATATTTTAGATTTAGTCCGAGAGCTCTCAGTCCCTCCATTGAAACTGTGTGAACGGTATACTGTCCATGTCCAGAAAGGTAAGAAAAACATCATCAAAGTAGTCCATGTGACATCAGAGGGTCAGTTAGAATTTTTTGAGGCATCGAAAATACATTTTGGTCCAAAAATAGCAAAAACTACGATTTTATTCAGCATAGTCTTCTCTTCCGTGTCTTTTGTGATAGAGTTCAAAACAAAACAGTTTTTGATATCCGGTTCGCGAACGAATCATTCGATGTAACAGGATCTTTTGAACCAATTCACCAAATCAAACTGAATCGTTTTAAACGGTTCGCGTCTCCAATATGCATTAATCCACAAATGGCTTAAGCTGTTAACTTTTTTAATGTGCCTGACACTTCCTCTGAGTTCAAACAAATCAATATCCCGGAGTAATTAATTTACTCAAACAGTACACTGACTGAACTGCTGTGAAGAGAGAACTGAGGATGAACACCGAGCCGAGCCAGATAATGAACAATAGACTGTTTTTCTTACCTTTCTAGACATGGACAGTATACCGTTCACACAGCTTCAATGGAGCGACTGAGAGCTCTCGGACTATATCTAAAATATCTTAAACTGTGTTGCAAAGATAAATTGAGGTCTTACGGGTTTGGAACAAAATGAGGGTAAGTTATTAATGACATAATTTTGTTATTGGGTGAACTAACCCTTTAAGATGCTTTTGGGAAACACAGCCCTAGTCAGTCTGGCCATCTTAAACCAGCTAAGACCTGTATTAGTCTGATTCAAATGGGTTTTTGCAGTAAGGAAAGTCCAAGCAGAGTGTGTGCTGTACATTCAGTCAAATTCAAGTTTAATAGTTTGGGGTTTAGCACAAATCCCTGACCCTTAGTATGAGCAATAATAATAATAGCGATGCTTATTTTAGTGAGCACTGCTAATTAAAATACTATGACACTCAATAACTGGACTTATTGTAACAGAGAGTATCTGAAACCGTTCTGAAGGCTGCTCTTAATGAATGCACTCGCTTGGCACAGATATCACTGGCAGGGTGGAATGGTTTTAATTTGCTCCTCTTGGTAAGCCTGTGCTCATGTGAGGGTTTTTTAAAATGATTTTCCTCCAGTCCGGTGGAGATTTGGGTCAGTCCTCACAGTTAAGACTCCTGCATATTCCGCTGCTAATTTCTCAGCAGTTTTATAGACGACTACAGGTGAGGCATAAGGTTTTGATTTGAGCCTGTAAAAGCTGCCAAATAGAGGCAGTAAAGGAATCTAGGAACTTTTTTGTGAGGCATTTACACAGTGTTGTTTTACTGTAATCGCCTCTGTGTAAACTACAAAACTTAAAAGAAAATCTGTGAAAACTTGACAACCATGTATACAGTGTTTTCACAGACCCATGTGATACTGTGATTTGACATGTTTTGGTCATTGCATGTGACTCGTTCCATTGTGGTGTGGCTTGTTTCTTTTGTGTGGTGTTAACCAGGGCTCTGAACCGGTACAAGGAACAAAAACGAAAACCGGAAACGAACAAAATTTTGACAGGAACAGAACCAGAAACAGAAACAAAATCAAATCTTATAGTTCCGAACAGAAACAAAAATTTGAAATGGCCATTAACCGGTTAATAACGTTATTTTATCATTCCATTTAAAGGTGCTCTAAGCGATGCCGGGAGTCGTAATTTCTCGTTGATGTTCAAATTGTTGTCAAACAAAACGGAGGCTAGCTAGACCCTCCCTCCTCCTCATCCGTGCACTAACCCCCAAACCCCACCCCCAAATCTTTCTTGTCGGTTATTGGCTGGAACAGTTTGTTATGTTTCATGGTGCGGGTGAGCCCAGTTTGTTTTTCTTGTTGTTTGTGGAGCCTTTGGTGTCTAGAGAGACCCCGCTTTTTTACAGTGTGTTCAGGGGACAAGCAGCTAGTGGATAGTGAGGAGATGTTTGCTGGATGTGACAAAAAATGTTTTGGCCTAAAAAATGTGTGACATCACTTAGAGCACCTTTAATATTTGAAATTTGCTGTCAACTAATCACGAATTTCAGAAGTATGTCATATGCAAATGTGACGCTGAACCCAATGAGTGAAATGTCCGTTCAGCTGTGAACTCATCATAGGCAAGTCTCAATGGCAATGCACCGCCTTCAGGGCCAGATGAAGACCAAATTAGGCCTGATGACGCAGCGCAAAAAGGGGCTTTTTTTCTCGGCGTTGGTGCATGTGCATTCGACACTCAAGCGCCAGCATGTTTAGCCTTTCCTGCCCAACTGAGGACCGCAGCTCTCCTTTGATTATTCCCAACTTTGAGAAGCTCCGCTTGCCAGAGGCATTGGAAATCATCATGCACAGATAGATGCGTAACCCAATTTCGATATTTGGAAACGTCTGAGAAAGATTAAACGATGACAAAAGCTCGTACAAGCTCTGCTGCTTCATTCACAGTCACCGGTTTCTGAGTGCGCATGAATGCAGCAAACTGTATCAGCTAATTTTGACCGATTAATAATCAGTTAAACGGTTTAGAAAATAATTTATTTATTTTCAGTAAATTATTAAAATATTTAAAAAGGTTTGCTGCATGGTTAAAATACGCTACGTATTTTATAATACGATATATATATATATATATATATATATATATATATATATATATATATATATATATATATAAGCTTCAGCTTAAATTAATTTGTTTTTCGATTGACGTTTTTATAGCCTAAACTTTAGAGGATTTGTTTTAGAGAGAAACTAATAGCTGTTTTTATAATGTTTTTAAACATTTTGCTTTAGACTACAGGCATTTTAGCCTTCATTATTTCGGAAGTAATAGGGCCAATAAATGCAACGTGAGCCGCAACTTTTTTTTCTTTTTTTTTACTCTCAAAACGCAATCTTATACAAGTGTTTTTTTTCTTTTAACACTGCAGCAAACATTTTTAAATATCTTAAAAATACTTTGTCTTTAAAGTGTTGATAGAATTTTTTTTTTTTTTTAAGTAGCTTACATTTGGCCAAAATCTAGAGAAGATGATGCTGTATTGGCTGTGACTAAGCGTTAGATCTCTATTTGTTCCTTTTCTTTCTGAGTAAAGAAAACACTATACTTTATTATTATTATTATATTATTACTATTATTAGACAAATTCTAGGCAAATAATATAGTTTTTTAAAAATAAAGTTATTAACCGGTATTTCTTCCACCCGAACCGGTTTCGGAACGGTAATAATATCAGAGGAATGCAGAACAGAAACGTTAACATATCGATTCTGCCCGGAGTGAACCGATTTAATTTTTTTTTTCGTTTTCAAGCCCTGGTGTTAACTGTGTTGTGTTATGGCTTGTTTTCATTATGTTGTGCTAATAATTTGTTACGTTGTGCTAATTTCACTGTGTTGTGCTAATTTCATTTTCTTGTGGCTTGTTTCCGTTGTGTTGCACAAATAATTTGTTACGCTGTGCTAATTATGTTGTTTTGTGCTAATTTCATTGTCTTGTGGCTTGTTTCCTTTGTGTTGTGGCTTGTTTCTGTTCTGTAGAGCTAATCTAATTGAATTGCGGCTTGTTTCCGTTGTGTAGTGCTAATAATATGTTGTATTGTGCTAATTTCGTTGTGTTGCTACCTGTTTCCGTTGTATTGCAGTTTTTTTTCCACTGTGTTTCCATTGCCAATTTCATTCTGTTGTGTCAAGCTTATTTCTGTTTTGTTGTGGAGATTTTGCACTACTGTGTATGTGTATATTTGTGTGCGTGTGTGTATAGGATTTTAAGTAACTTGACTTGAAATTGTGTGGCTTTAAATTAGTATCTTCCCCAACACTGTATAATAACTGAACTGTAATGAAGAACTGCTATCTGCTGAGTTCCATCACAAACCTTTGGCAAATGCCAGACCTCCAGCTTTGACATCAGTGATATGAAGCTGCTGGCCTCCGTCCTCCTCTACAACCACCACTGAAAAACCTGGCGAAGAGAGAAAGAGACATAACTAACTAAAAAAGAAACAAAGAAGAGGAAGAAATCAGATATAAACTGAACAGCATTGTTACCATAGCCTATGGCACAGGACTCATCTCTGTCAAACTGGATGACTTTGGTTGTCTTGGCACAAATTTCTATTTCTTTGTAGAGCTGAACAAAGGAAGAGAGAGGGGGGTTCATATTGATTGCACTCTATGGATGTACAGTTCATTTACAGTATGACTTCAGAAAGAGCTCACATACATCATGGAAAATGTCTTAGTCAGCTGAAATTGATGGTGTTGATATATAAGCTAAATATAAATCAGCTCATTCTTAAGAGAGTCTGAGACAAAACTGGGGCTTTGATCATTTCAGGGAGAGTAGAAGTTAGAGAAAGTCAAGTCTCTACAGAGAGAAAGAGAAAAGATGAGAGGAGACATGGAAAACACAATGACTCTCTGTCATCTTAGACGAACGACCATGAAAAAAACCAGCACATTAAATTAGCTTTTGAGGTTGCAGTTGTTGCAGAGGTGGTTTTCCCCAGACAAACACACACACACAGAGCTAAGGGGGTAGAAGAACTATTCAGACTACATTATGCAGTACATGCATCTTCTACATAATTCATAACATATGCAGCAGCCTCTCCTCACTCGGTCTGAGAGTTTAGACTCACTTTAACCTACATCGCAGTCAGAACTCAAAATTTTATTCTATCTGCTGCGCATTGCAGAGTCACAGTCTAATAAATTCACCCCACGCTGCGTCTGTGACCGCTAAATGCTCTTAGCTGTCCAGGACACGTGTGGCCGCTGACAGGCCTTTTTTGCTGGACTTACCAGGTCACAGAGGTCTTCCTCAGGCTTGGGGATGTACAATTGCACTTGATTCTCAATGAGGAACTTTAGCCGTATATAGTGCTTGGAAAAAAAAAAAAGAAAAAAAGGAAAATGAATAAAATTGCTTAGGATCATTATAGTTAACTAAAATTAAACCGTACAAATATTTAGTTATTTTAGTTACATGAAATACAAATAAACGTTAACAAATAAAATATAATATTAACAAAATTATGCATTGTGTTTATAGATGCTTTCTATGAAATATATATAAGTAATAAACAAAACATCATAAAATATTGATTTGAAATTAAATTATGGTCTGTGAGAAGAAATAGACCGTGAGTTGATACAAGACATGAAGCTAGTGCACTTATGTAAGAAATTGTCATATACTGTATACAGTACTGTTTAGAATTTATTATACAAATATATTTGACTACAGAATGCTGCTGACCAACCGGAATAAAGTATTCCAGAGAGCTGTATAAAAAGAAGATTAACAAATAAGGATGTCTAAATAAATATCGAGAAACTATTTACATTCAGCAATAAACCTCAGCATTTAATCCATGACAAAGGACATTAAACTTTATGTTGGCCAGTGTGAATTGGTTCATATTTTATTTCAAGACTTGACAGAAAACCATTTCTGTGATTTAGTGTGGCCACTTTGCAGGATAATTTATTTATAATTCTATATGTTTCATTCTATGCTGTTACAGACTATCTAAAAAGATGCATATAGATGACTCATAAATTGAAACACCGGACAGAGTAACTGCAGTGTGATTGCTCCAGTGGCATCCAAGTGTGAACGGGAAGTGATGTCTGTGTTCTCTACACCAATGCTTGAGGACAAATTTATGAGAACGGTGGATAAGAGCATTCTAGAACACCCTGCAGTGATAGCAGCTGAGAACGGACAAGGAAAGAGGCCGAGAGCTACTACAGCAGAATGATAACAGGAAGATAACCGCAAGAAGAAATAATCCACTGACACTTTAGCCGTTTGCCTTGGGAAATAGTAAGTTCTAGAACTTTCTAACCTTAAAGGATGGGAGGGTGAGTTTTGTGTTTTCAAGAAAGGAGTTACATGAGATGTTAGCTGTGGACAAATCATAAGATTACTCTTTTATGATATCGAAGTGTGTTTAAGGTGTTAAATTTCCTGTTCATTGTTGCTAGTGGGCTGCAAGATGATGGCATAGTGAAACTGGAATATTGTTTGCTAAAGAAACACAGGGCACAGCTGACGTATCCGTGGCTAATGTGAGCTACCGCCTCAGAACAAAAGATGACACATGCAAGGCGACAGACAACCACCAGTCAACAGGTTTCAGATGACCATTATATCAGGGTTCAAAAACAAATAATGTGTGAACTACTTTTTCTGTATTGATATATATATTTCTGTATTTAAACTTTTTGGAGGGAAAGTTCAAGTGGGTGTGGTCAAATTATGCTAATCTTGTCACAGCAATGTGGTTTGATGTGACATTGAATGGACAATATGAAGAATAAACAATTTAGTTACCTGAACTTGACTGGATTTAAATAGTCACAATGAAATGTATTTGATTTGAATAGGTTTGTATACATGATATTTACCCTGCACAGTGCCTCCAGGGCCTCCATGGCTGAATCCCCTGGCTGTATGATAGCCAACACAGGCCGATCATCAGGTAAAGAGACCCAGGACGGTGTGAGATAGTCAGGTACCCAAACGTCACTGTCCGTCTTGTGTTGGTCAAGACTTTTCACCAAACCCTCTTGGTCCTTCTGTTAAAAGAAAAGAAACAAACTATTTAGGAAGGTACTTGGTGTCAGCATAACATGCATTGCAATGCATTTAACTTACTGTACATAATGTGATGTATTTCTGAGAAAAAAAAAAAAAAATTTTTTTTAATGTACTGATATACAATTGCAAATCTTTAGTTTTAAATAAATATAAAAACCAGTATTAGATATCAGTATGTATCTAATATATATCTATATCTATATCTATATCTATATATATATATATATATATATATATATATATATAATATTCAATGGCCTTTTTTACGTATCAGACAGATACCGATATGACTTAAATTTTGCACACATAAAAATGTGGATGATGGATGATTTGAAATTATATTTTACATTTTAATATTTATATTTTACTGTTTTATGGCCTGATTTACCTATTGGGCTGACAAAAATGACTGCTTAAATATTATGTAACCTTATAAAAATGTAGTATGGACTTTGAATTCAATCACCAAGAATAATATTTTATATTTTTGTTTATATTCTACAATTGTATTTTACTTAATAGGCTGTAGGACTGAACTTCATTTCAGCTATCTGGAATGGTATTAAATATTATACTAATATTTTAAAATTTTATGGCTTATTTTACTCTGATATGAGATAATGACAAGACTGCTGATATATTGTGCAATCTTAAAAATACAGAAAGGAACTTGATTATCCATCAGATTTCTTGGATTGATTGGTTGATATCAGTGTTGGGTAAGTTATTTAAAAAAAAGTAATCCACTACAAATTACTAATTACTTCTTTAAAATAGTTTTTTCATTACATTACTGATTACTGCATTTAAAAAGTAATCAGATTACTAATTACTTTACTTTCAAGTTTACTTTACTTTTAAGTTATCAAACCTAAAAAAATGCACTACAAAGAGAAACTCATAGTTCTTTAATTAATTTAATATTGACAGAAAAAAAAGTATTATTTTTATAACCTACACTTTCAATATCAAAAACCTTTTTTTTTCTTTTTTAAAATAAAGAAAACAAATTGGGTGCGCTTTCTGTATTCTCAGTCTCCGCAAATATCTTCCTAATATCAGTCACTAAAATTAACAAAAATGACCTTTCATTGCATCTAAATGTTGTAGGACTCGTCTGCATCTTAGCTCACATTGTTCGGTGATTTATTAAAGGGCATACTGACCCGCAAAACATGATTTTTTTTTTCATAATTTTTAACACCGCGATTGTAACTTAAAAGTAACGTAATTTTATTGACATAAGTAACTGTAATCAAATTACATACATTTAAAACGTAACGCATTACTTTACTGCGTTACCAGGAAAAGTAATTAGATTACAGTAATGTGTTTCTGTGTAACATGTTATACCCAACTCTGGTTAATATCAACAAGAAGCCAAATAGCTTTAAATTATCTCTACTAATGAAGTATGCACAATCAAACCAGGAATGTACATCAAGAAAGTAAATGTGTAAGAAAACTGAATACCACAAGAAGATTTTAGACAAACCACTAAATGCAGATTTAAAGGTGTCAGTTTTCCAGTTATATTTGCACAAATCGGCCTTATCACACTTAAGAAGAGCTGTCTGGATCGATGCAGCAGACAGTGTGATGATATCTAATCTGAAACTAATTAACTTGGCATCCAAGCACAGCAATGTGCAAGCCCCACACAATACTCAGCGCCTCTGTCTGACAACGACACTGTTAGACGTCTGGCGGGTGATCGATGAGCTGACGTGTACCGGCTGGGATGTTCATTGTGGGTCTTTCGAGGGCTCTTGGGTCTGTCAGCGGGTCTGGCCTGCTGTCAGTGACGGCATGCTGCCTGGCTCAGATAGCTTATCCCACACTATCGGGTGACAGCCTAGTACCCTCCCCTTCCCCTCAACAATCTGCCCGCAGAGTAGCTGCGATGGTGGTCCCCCATCATGGAGAGACAGCAAGCCCACACATGGTGAAGGAGAGCGGGAAATGGGTCAGAGGGACTTAAATACTCAGATACTGGCAAACACATGCAGACAATACATTAAACACTCCAACATTCTGTCACTCAAACGTGCATACGCTCCCCTCCCAAAACACCCGCCATCTGCCTCCTCTGCTGGCTCTTAATGGAAGAGGAGCCCAGGCCTCCCGCCACTTCTCCCAGAGGCCCTACAGCCCAGCTTGGGTATCTTAACTCTCTCTAGCTCTTTCCAGCTCCCTTTGGGAGCTCCATACAGCCCTTACATCTCAGTTCTTATGTGATCTGCCTCTGTAAGGATTCTTTTTGACAGTTTTAATTATGCAAAGCATGCTGGGAAGTGTTAGTGTCCTCCTCACCAGCATCTCCTTTCCAGTGTCCTCAAACATGTGCTCGAGATTCCTTTTAACCGACTCTTCACCGTCTACGAACACCTGAGGTTAAGACAAAACCTTCAGTTGGAACCCACCATATATGAAGTTATTTTAATGCACTTATAGCACATAAAAAATAACCAATGCAAATTGTATGAAAAATAAACAGTGATTTGTTCTATTGAACAAATGTATATAATGTCTAGTTGATGTGAACCTGGTTGATGCTGGGTCTGCCTTTGGTTTTCTTTTTTGAGGTAGTGTCCAGACCCCATAGAGAGGAGAACCGGCTCTTTCGTTTACTGGAGGAACGTGACAGGGCCTGAGTACGTCTCTGAATTCCCCCATCTGTCCTTGCTGCCACCTGTCCGACACAAACCCGCATACACAAAGTAAATAAACAACTAAGATATTTTCAAGCATATGTGATGATAATTTTAAACCATTTAGCATTTGTCACTATGGAGGAAATCTTTAAAGGAATAGATCACCCAAAAATGAAAATGGGAAAAGTGCAGCATGAACATTGTTTAAAACATCTCCTTTTGGATTTGTCTGGCTTTGGAGCAACATGAGAGTGAGTAAATGATAATAATTGTCATTTTTGGATGAACAGTACCTTTAAATATTTTACTAATCCCATGATTGTACAATGAACATTAATATTTAACATTTAAGTGACACACGAAACATAGATTTATTTAAATGAATAACTCCTGAGGGCCATTTACACTAAGGATAGCTCTAAAGTGCTGTCAAACAATTAATCGAATTCAAATTGAATGTTTTTATTTACAAAACATTATTTAATTATTATAAAATATTTTATAAATATGTTATAAATATACACAATACACATATATACTATATAAACTAAAACTTTTATTTTGAATGTGATCGTTTGACAGCACTACTACAAAGTTTTAATAATTGTTATAATTCTTTGAGAATATATCCACAACTATAATGATAACTGTTGGAATCGCTCTCACAATGTTTTTTTTTTCATCAATGTTTTTTTCATAACTGCAGCTCGCAGTGGTGTAGACGCTGGTACAATTATAGTTACTGTTGTTGTTGTGAACAGACCTTTATTATGCCTAGAGGTTTTAGACTTCATTGATTACAAATGTGAGAAAACTGTGTTCAGTGACACTGTGAGAAAAGATCAGGAAAGAGAAGGGGGGAAATACATCCCTTTGCCTTTAGGTTTTAAAGATCAGTGATGGGAAAGATTCTGACCCCATGACTCATTTCAGAAGCAGTATACATCAACTGCCATGGTGTGAAAATGTTCTGTTCACACACCAACATGAAACCACATTCTCATTTCTGGGATAATAAATGTTAGTGACACAAAATTTATAAAGGTATCCTTAGTAATCAGACCACATGTTTGCATAGACATAAAATCTTAAAAGTTTAGCGGACATCTGCAGAACAAGACAAAACTCTGTGAATTGTATTATATTTAAGAACACAGAAGAAATTAGAAAATAACTTTTATAAAGTCATTTAAGGTTTAAGGTTAGTGACTAAGTGTCAAAATAGCTAAAAGGAAGTTTCACAAAGACAGTTATTGATCTACTGCTTGAGTGCCATTGACGAAACACTCCCTTTTTCATTACTTAAAACGTCAAAGATTTTCCGTCAATCTTGGTTTGGTTTTTGGAAGTCAGTGAGTTACGCAATTAAATGGAAGTTTTATTTCCACGCCTCACTGTGACTCTTGATGTGACAGTTGCAGTCCTCTGGCTGCATATTACGCCATTCTGTACATTCTCTGCTGAACCACAGGAATGACAAAAACACGATGGTGACAGCATGTTTTGTTATGCAGTTTCTGTTAGGACTCAGGCCAAGAACAGGCTGGCAGTCAGCTCAAAACTCACCCGGTTCTCGTGGAGTGGATTAAAATGAAGTGGATATTAACTAAACATGCTTGAGAGTGTGAATGAAAGGAGTAAGTTTGCGAAACAGAGAGAAATAGGGAATAATGCACTGATATTGAGTGTTTTGAGAGCATGGAGGTGAAAGTGAAAGTGAAAGTGAAGTGACATTCAGCCAAGTATGGTGACCCATACTCAGAATTTTGCTCTGCATTTAACCCATCCGAAATGCACACACACAGAGCAGTGAACACACACACACTGTGAGCACACACCCGGAGCAGTGGGCAGCCATTTATGCTGCGGCGCCCGGGGAGCAGTTGGGGGTTCGATGCCTTGCTCAAGGGCATCTAAGTCATGGTATTGAAGGTGGAGAGAGAACTGTACATGCACTCCCGCCACCCACAATTCCTGCCGGCCCGGGACTCGAACTCACAACCTTTTGATTGGGAGTCCGACGCTCTAACCATTAGGCCACGACTTCCCTAAAAAGGTTTGTATGTATGTGTGTATTTCATACCAGGGCATGGAATGATGATACTGAAAAAATGCCAAGACGACCCATGGACAGTTTGGTGGAGCGGGAAGCAACGGCGAGTAGGCGTTTTGGATTTGGAAGCTCGCCGCCTTGCAGGCTGGACAGGTAACAGCGATAGCGGAACAAGTCCATATGAAACTGCTCCAAATTCTGCTCCCAGAGGAATATCTGAACAACAAGAAAGAAAGATTTAAAATCGTCTGTTTTGTCAGTATTTTAACATGCTCTGCGCTTATTGTTTTTCTGTGTTCGCACACTGATGAAGGACCCTAAGCTGCTGACTATTAGAGTGTGGGCAGTGTTTTTAATACAGTTTTGTTTACTGTTGGAGGACGCTGGGACAAATCATTAGTCAGCAGGCCTCCTCCAAGCCAGCATGACCTGAGTCTATTCAGAGACCATGGAGGAGTAAGCCCACCTCCGCACAAACAGACGAGTACATCACATACACAATAAGTGAACAGACACATACTTAGACTCAACTTTTATGTAATATCAATCAAATCACGTCAGTTGGAGATTAAACAGACGATGCAAAAATACACAGTAGCATCAGACATGTCAGAAACACCAAATCTGTGAGACGTGTCCTAGTAAACAAATGAAACAATTATTGAATGACAGTTTCATCAGGGTGTGTTTATAGGTGAAGTTTAATAAGTTAAAAGTCCTAAGGCGAAGCTTGCTTTATTTATGGAATTATTTTTGGAGGAACCAGTGGCAAACAAGTCTCACTAGTACTTAAACATAATTCTAGACACCACTGACTCTCCAATAATGAGCACAATTTAAAATCATCAGAAAATCAGAAATGCATATGCAGCATGTTCATACCTGCTCTAGGATAGTCTTCCTCTTCTTCCCATCAGTGACGGCAGAGAGCTGCATTTCGCCCATCTTCTTCATTTTCTCATCCATGTCGATCTTTTGTTCAAGCTTCTTGATCTCTGAGCGCAGCAATCGTACGGTGTCCTCGCGGTGGTGCTGACGGGCGACGGCTGCGGCGCAGGCTGAGTGGATGGCGGTTATCCAGTTTTCCAGCTCGGTTTGACCTGATGTCTAAAAAGAAGTGAAGCAGAACATTACTTCTTATCACTATAGAATGCCCAATGGCAGTTTGTCCACAATGAGCAAAACTTGAAGGCACAGTATTTAAAAACAGGTACTCCTTATATATTGTAAGGTTATAAACATCACTATTAATATAATATAATTTAAACAACGTAGCAACACAGAGATTCTTTCAGCACCAAATGACAATCACGTAGATTTGACTGTCGGGCCTGACGCGTTAACCTTTAAGAATGTCACCTGGTAAGCAGGATGTTGTCAGCTGTCACAGAATAAAATGTCACTGAGACACACAGAAATTCAGAAACACTGTTCAGCAGTTTCGAATGATACAATGGACCATGAGCATTGGTGCGGTACAATTCTATATCAGCTGTTATCATAAATGTGAGGACAAAAACATAATCAATGGCTTCAAATGCTGCCATGAAGAATTCAAGTTGAGGAGTATCTGGAATCACTTTAATATTAATCTTTCGAGATTCAGACTGTCCTACCTGGAAGAGGAAGGCATCTCCCAGTGCATTGCTCAGACAAAACACAAAGTCTTTCTTTGGATGTTCTGGGACAGCCTGAACAATGCTGTTCTCCACCCAGACTGCATGTTTGTGGATGCTGTTGTGGTCAATCCCTGAACGTCCATCCGTTTCGTAAAAAAACAGAGTGCATCCTTGGAGGATAAAGTAAAACGGAAGATAAGAAAACATGGAACTGTGAATGTAAAACAAGTTTAAGGATTTGATTAATCTACACCAATAAAAATAGGAAAGTTTGATGACAAATTTTTTATGAACTGTATTGTCTCAGATGCTATTCTGTGTTCTTTTTACATTAACAATTGCAGTAAGAAGTTGCCCAGGGCATTAAATTAGATTATGATTGAATAGTCATGGCAAGACTACGAACATCAAACCATCTGAATCAAAAGCTCAGAATTTGAAAATAAATTTATTAGGGTTTGATGTGATTACCCTGATGAGAAATAGCAGGTGCATGATATTTTGTAACTGGTGCGGGGTCAAGGAGTTGCAAAATGTAAAATGCATCACATACAAATGTAAGAGGCCATCCAGGTTAACAATGCACAATGTATTCATTATTTCCACCTTTTTTCTGAGTAACATGGAAAGACTTTAAGGATAGATCAGAAATAGTAAGAGTAGCACTATGCCATTCCAAACATATCACCTTTGAGTGATACCCAGTACTGTTTCCATTTCCTTTTCGCTGCTGGTTCCACCCTCTTATTCTTTTTGTGGCCCAGGAAGTTCTTCACAGCCAGCAGGCCGGCCTTCCGCACAGTGCCCTGCACTGTGCTAATTAGAATGTCTGAGGGATAAATGGAGCTTAGCGTTCCACTGCTCCTCTCATCGCTAGCAGCCGAAACTGCCTCTTCGAGGCAATCCCACGTCTGCCGGGAGTTCAAGTCCAGCTCCTTACGGAAGTTCTCGTAAACGCCTTGATCTACACCCGGTTGACGTTCACGGTCTCCTCCACCTCCGCTGCTACTGCCGCTGTCACTTCCCGCAAAGATGCTTCCACTAGCAGTAGAGTAGACAGAGAAGGACGCAGACATAGCCTTGCAACGGCGTGAGGAATGCTCGACTTCAGCTGCGCCACCGTCAATACCGCTGTCTCCATACTCGCTGCCCTCACCGGCCGTGATATCCTTCATGCAAACAGAATAGGTTACTGGAGATGAAAGACATCACTCCCTCTACAGTTACGGCTACATCCTCCAAACAAGAATTCCTTCTCAGAATTTCACCCTAAACAATAGTGTGACATTTCATAAAAATTGTAATGGAAACTATCTTCCATTGAGCTGATAAATGGCTCTTTTTCTTTCTGCTTTTGGCAGGAACAAAGAAAGAGACTAATATGTACTTGTTCTCTACTTGTTTACCTGTGCATAAAAGAGGAACAGAAAGAGGAAGACAAGATAGTGCAGCTTCCCTTTGCAGGTAGATCATGCAAAGTATCATGTTTCAAAAACACTGAGCAGGTGTCCAAAGTAGCTGTCAAAAGGCATGAACATGACTCAGGGAACATCTGAATTGTCCTGTGAGACCACTCAAAGTTGGAAGCTCTTTGGCAAACACAGACAGTTCAGATCACATCAATAATGCACAATCACGAAAGTTAAAAGCTATCTGAATTTGGTTTTAAAGACCCTAGAGGGTTTTATCTTTCACATTTAGAGCTAAAAGTGGAGGAGATTTGAAATTAAAAGAGTTTCCTTAGAGAATCCCATAATTCTATTGCTCTTTATCCATTTCTTGGGTTAGCTACTTAAAAACTACCAACTAGGTTCTAAAATAAATGAGAAGCTTGGAAGTAGGCAAAGTGGTCAAAAAACACGATTCTTAATAATCTGGAGATACTGCAGATAACTCACTGCCTGTCTTTATTTTCAGATGATTTGGAAAAACCATGAGTCAGAGCATAACTCACATGTGTTGTTTGTGCCCGCCGTCCCTGCATACGTGAGCAGATGGTAGTCTGGTGATTGGACAGTCCTTCCGACAGGCAGTGAGAACGACGACAAGGAAGAGTGTATGCTCCATATCCGTTGCCTTCCTCCTCCGCAGGAGACAAGATCTCACCGTTCATTACACCCCCCTGCTTCCTCTCAGGATTGTGACCATTATAGAGATGGTGGGAGCCACGAAGAGGAGGTAGTCTCTGTGTGCAAAGTTCGTCTAAAGAGTTGGCTCTCTCTCCTGAGTGAGTCTCAAGTGTCCGTGGGCTGGAGGTGCGATGGCGTCCTCCACAGTTGGTGAAGCCTTTGTCTTCTTCCTCATTTGTCCCTATAATCTCCTCTGTGCTTGTCAGATGCTCTTGGCTTAGATCCGACAAGGAAAACTCCATGGAATCCTCTCTCCACATGTCAGCAGATTTGGAGCGCTTCTTCATAAAGCTGCCACCTTCCCGAGGACCATCTCTGGTCCTCTGAAGATATGTGTCCTCACCTGTGAAAAGTCCTTCATAATCACAATTGTCTGCCACCACTGTGTCCAACTCCACTCCGTCTTCAGAGCCTGGCGTGGTGGTAGGATCCCCCATGTTGTCGTGGAAGGACATCGGCCGCAAATTCATTGCCATCTTATCCATCCAAATGGTGCCTCTATAGCCCTCCAAAGCATTCTTCTCATTGAAAGGTTCCAGGCCATTTTCACTCAGGGATTGTGGGATGGAAGGGGTGCTGCTTGATTTTGTGCTGGTCTCAGAGTTGCGGTGTTCAGTCTTGCTGGATGAGGCATGACGTGATCGTCGAGACTGCTTGTTAGAGATGCGAAGTGATCGGGTCATGTGCTTTCGTGAGAGATGGCCCTGCCCCTCACCGTAGTAGGCGTGGTCACCATTTTGGCTCTCTATGTTTCCCATTGTTTAATGTCTGTGGAAGACAACATGGTTTAGATATAGGACATGTTACTGCTTACACAGATGAAGACCTACCAATCACTAGCAAGATTTATGCATATGTCTGTGTGACATTTAAAAGATAGATTAGCAAGTATTGGGGCTCTCAAACCTGACAGACCAGCAAACACCACATTCTTCCAGAGATGCTTTTTACTTTAGAGACAATAAAAGACTCATGCAGCTCCAAAGCAACATACCTGCTAAGTCCATTTAAGGGGGTAAATGTATTTACAGTGCTGAAAGACAAAGTAACCGAATAAAAGCTGATCTATCTACAGAAGAGAAATTTAGTCTCACCATCTCTACAAGTGAGAGCTGAATAGCATGTGACCAGAGCCTAATGCCAGAAATATCTCTGAGGCACACAAAGACACGAAGCGAGAGAGTGAGTAAAGGAGTGAGATGTGAAACCTCTCAACCCCCTGTGGTGGGAGCATCAGAGGATTTTTAAAATGACCTCCATTAGAGAGTTCACCATTTGTGTATCTCAGCTATAACCTCTTGAAATTGTTGGAATGGTTCAATTAGGGCAAAATTCTGACAAATTAGTCCTAAGAAAGAAATAGGAAATCATTATAGAAATCCATTGTGTACAATTTATAGCGTTATTTTTATGAAATCACTGTGGCATGTAAAAAAAAATAGTCATGAGAGATATTTGCTCTGTTCCAAAACGTATAGAAGCAGCATTTTTAGGCATCGTGGGCACACTCTTGACATGAAGGCTGCCCAGAGTTAATCATCCGGCCTCGTAATTTCTCACGATACCTAGTTTGCACAAGCAATAACAGCCAATTCCACAATGTTCTTGTTCTAATTCCCACTGTGATGAGTTTGGGAAAAAATGAATTCCAGATGCTAAGCTAGGTGAGAGAAACACTGATTACAAATAACCTTAAATACTTGATTCAATTATGTTTTATCCAAATAATGTTACTGAAAGTAGTAATTAATTGGATCATTTTGCCCAATATTTATGAGTGCTTTTTAGAATATCATATCTTTAACTTAGCAACATGCTAATGAACTAAATTGCTGCAGTTGGCAGCGAGGTAGCTAACTAGGTTTTGAGCTGCCTCAAAACCATGATTCCATTGTGTTAGGACATGACATCATTGTATATAAGATCGACAGTAGTACCTGAGGCAGAACCAGTGGATCAGATGCATTTCCACACAGCCATGTTCCTATTTATTGACCTCATGGTCCTGATCAGCCTTAAGGCAGTTTTCCCTGGAAAAGAAACATAACACAGATTTTAAACAAAGGAACAGTGAAAGATTAAGTCTAGACACAAGGATAGCTTGGATAGCTGTTCATAAATAAGGTTTTGGGTTTCTAAGTATGCAAAGGGTGGATTACAAGACACATATGAGAACATGACAGCTCACCTGTTCCAAGGTGCGGTCACAAAAACATGCATAACATTAATACAACAATACTTCTCACACCCTCCCTGCTGAACAAGAGGAATAATTTTCTGAGATTCGTCTCATTTCCTTTAGAAGCCAACAATACAGTAATTATGGCTACCCAGCAGAATTCTTAAAGCTGAACCCAGTTATATGTTCTTCAATGCTAGTCTGACCTAATTTAGTCTAATCCAGAGAGAAGAGCAGAGAGAAAGTCTCATATCCATACTGCAGCAGGTATAAATATGAGAAGATGGTTCTGACTACACACTTGAAGCACACTTTATGGATTAGTCTCAGAATGGCATGGTCACTGTTCCACTAAGCAGGAGATAGAAATAAAGGAAAAGAATAATGAAAAAGATGAGAAAGGATTCCCTGTCATTACAAAACATTGGATCCATTTAAACCTGTATAGAAGGACATATTCAAGGCATATCTAGAAACATGAGATGAGCTCTTTTGACTAAGACCGCCTTGGCGAAAATCTAGTAACGTTTACATGCATAAAAACTCACTGCCAGAGGGTTTGTCATTCAAACCGTGTGTGTAACAGAAGCATGTGTGCATGTGTTTGTTGGGGTCAGTGTGTATGTTTCTGGATCACATCCAGCTCCAGCAGTAAGGGTCAACAAGACCTTAAGGCCAATAACAAAAAAGATAGAGACCCATCTGATGATGTCTATCCTCAGGACGACAGCTGGTTGTTGTGTGTATGTTTGTTTGTATACATGAGAGTAGTGGTAGAAAAACTCAGGACTGCACTGCAGTCTACTTAACCTTGCTATAGAGTTACATAAACTAGAGTTGACCCCATTTTTCGCTGTAGTTCACTTGTTTTGCAGCTCTGGCCTCCCTTCTCTTCTTCCTGATCCAAGCTCCATCCTTCATGCTGCTACCATTAGATTTGCCCTCCACATGATATTTAAGCCTTTATATCAGTGATTCAAGTGTGATGTAAAACTTTGCGGTGGAAAAAAACATCTTCAGTAGTGAAGGAAAGTTAATGGGTTTTTCAATAGCTTTAAGCTCCCATTTCATGCTATTCTTAGAGTTGCATGTATTACGTAAATCTGCTATCCTGTCAGCCTTATTTAAAATATATATTTTACAGGAAATGCTTTCTTGCACAATATCTGCTTTGTTACTCATAAACTGTTTAATGTTCCCCTTTTCCTAGCATGACAATATACAGATTCTTTTAACCACATTTGAGCTAAAAAGAACAATTTGAGACCTTTTTGGGTCACATTTTATGAAATGCAAGCATATGGGTGCAATCAAATTCTCATGGGAAGTTTGTATTTATGAGTTGAGAAGCTGTGATTATGAGGTCAGGAGTGTTTAAATCACTTTGGCCAGAGCAAGATGGCGATGTACAGCAATGTTTTTTTTTAACTATACTTAAATAGAATGAAAAATTAATTGTGTGAAATGTTTTTGCTTTTTTGATGTTTTATTAGGGCTGCAGAATGATTAATTGCGATTAATCGCATTCAAAATAAAAGTTTGTTTACACACTACTATATGTGTGTGTACTGTGTACATTTATTATGTATATATAAATAGACACACATACATATATATTAAAAAGTATATATTTATACTTGTATATAATTTACATAATATATAAATAAAAATATTTTATATGTTGATCTAACATATTTTTTATTAATATATGTGTGTGTGTATTTATATATACATAATAAATACACACAGTTCACACACATATAGTATGTAAACATAAACTTTAATTTTGAATACGATTAATCGCGATTAATTGTTTTTGCAGCACTAGTTTTTATTAAATTCTGTCGTTTTTTGTACATCCAACTTAGATACAATAGATGCAGCATCTAAAACTAGCTAGTATATTTTCTCACTGAAATGCCCCCAATTTGGAAACTTTGGCTCAAAGAAAATTGGTAATTATGACATTGTGGCGGCATTCATGTGCATTCAACTTTTCTTGCATTTTTTTTGATGATTTCAGTCATTCTGGAAAATCAAAGCTGTATTTAAATGGAAATAGCTGCTCATGATGGCCGCCAACTTGCCTTTCCACTGTCTGTTTCCCCTTTTAATGTGGGCTGTGATGGTATATAAGCATATGTGCACTAATCAAACACAGATCTATTACCATATGATCTGATTCCATTAAATATCAAATCTTCGGCTTTGAAAACATACTCCAGATGGAATATCTCAGCAGGGATCTACAGTTAAAATGTCAGTGCAGTCATAACCAAAAGGTTAGTGAAAATCGATGAGAAATCTGTGATCCCGATGAGCAGAGTGGCAAACGTGCGTCAGCGAATGAACCGAGTGACCTGCTACCCACTCTCTCTCCCTCTCTCCTTCTCCTCACCTATGTGATGCTGGGATTCAGCTGTAATAATATGTGATAAATCTCAGGGTGACAGCAATAGACTCTCTGCTAGCACAAACACAATATGACGATTATATTACTCAAAAAACGTGAGATAAAATGCTTATATGTGTTGTTGTTGTTGTTTGTGAATGCGTTAGATGTTTTGTTGTCTCGGAGCCGGATGTCTCCTGCAGGGCGCAGGCAGGTGGAGAGGATGGAGGAAGGGTGTGTGGTGGTGGAATGGCCTGCTGGGCTTTGCAGTGTCTCACTGTGAAACTTTAATCACAGGCACTTAGGAGGACACCTCCTCCACTTCACGTCCCTCACTGTGAGGGATGTGCTAGCCTGAGCTGCGTTATTAAAGCACACACACACAAACACACACCGTGAGGAGGGCGTGCATTGTAATGGAATAATGAAACGGACTGACTCTACCGAACGTCCCGCTTTCTTCCCTCAGACACTCTTTTGTTTGAGGAGAAAGAGAGGCTGTAGAATAGATCACCAGCACGAGTCGACTGTTAAAAAAGCATGTTATCACAGCTTTACTGTCTTTAGCTTTCTCCAGCTACTTCACACTAATACAGTCCTACAGGTGACAAAACACTCCCAATCTTTATGAGGAATATGGCAGCTAATAAAGCAGTTTATAGTAGTGCACAGTAAGCTTGGAGTGGACAGATGGTAGGAAGGTATAAGTGGGTGTGAAACGGATAAAACTCCTGAAACAAAACTTTGAAACAAAATTCAAAAGTGGAGCGACGAGTCACAAAATATACAATTACTGAAGTATAATCATCTGAAATGTCTCCATTTACACATTATAAATTATTAAAGCACAGACAGGCCAGCTTGAGAACAACTACAGCCAAATCGCAGCCTTAATTAACTTAATTCAGTCAGATATTCTAATATAAATATAAAAAAGCATTGGGAGGCTCTTATTAGACATTAATTATGGAAGAGAAGATGCTCACTAGACAAAGAAAAGCAATGGGTGAAGACTACTGTAAGTGAGGGGGAAGCAAACACAAATGCATTATTCTCGTTCAGAAACCTGCTCCCATTAGTCCAATACTTAGTCTTTTTGTTTCTCCTGCTTGTCTTTAAGGCCTGGGGCAGAAGAGCAAGGTTTAAAATCTCCCCAAAGCCCAGCACTGCTGCACTGAGTTGAGGAAGACTGCGGGGCTTTTAACTGCACACCCAGACAGACAGAAGGAGAGCGAGTGAGCACAGGAGAGACTGGATTAGAAATGCTCCATTGTTCCCTCAGATGGAATCTGTCATTTTGCATGTGCACAATCTACTCTTGTTAGTATAATTGAGAGAGCGCAGACAAAGACACAAGAATAATCACTGCCCACACTCTCTTTGTCTGTCTCTGCTGACTGATTACCCCATAGATACTAGTGCTGGCCCGTACAGTATCATACGTTTACAATATATTCGATTTCATTTTGATTTGATGATATAAAATGAACAGATTTTGTGAATATTGTATATGCTATTTGCTATGCTATTATAATATACTAGATGTTATTTGGCCATCCGTTTTCTAAAGACCATCTCAGTAGCAACAAAAGTAGCAAATATTCCAATATTTTTGTGAAAGTTTGATTCATCAGTTCTTTCAAATCTTTTTTTTTTTATGATTTGCGTTGTTATGTGTTGTTATATTGATGCATAGAGTAATGTTTTTTAAATACATTTATTCAACAAGGATGCATTAAATTGATCAAAAGTGTCAGTAAAGAGATTTATATTATTACAGAGGTTTATTTCAAATAAATGCTGTTGTTTTTTGAATTTATATTCATCAAATAGTTTTGAAAAATATATATATAATTTTTTCCACAAAAATATTAAGCAGCTGTTTTCAACACTGATGATAATAATAAGAAATGTTTCTTTATCATTGAGTCAGCATATTAATGATTTCTGAAGGACCATGTGACACATTTATGGTGTTTTTGATCAAATAATTTCAACCTCAACCTTGTTGAGCAAACTTCTTTCAAAAACATTTTAGAATTTTACTGACCCCATCTATATACATATTCACCCAACTCTAACTGACAGCTATACTAACAGCATGCGATTATAAGAAAATCATGACCAGTTATTTTATATATTCTACAGATATCCACAGAGGTTTCTGCTGAATATTGTGGTCACAGTTTCCATGTAAACGCTGTAATGAAATCGTGAGCAGAATGAATACCAAAATAGTATAGAATGTCACCAGCACAAAACTTTTTCCTTTGTTTTGTTTATATTTACAATCAACATGTCTCTTCTGACTGACTAGCAATAGGAGAGAAAATAACTTTTTGTTCCTGCCACAACGGCCACCAAATATTTGACACTTTTAACACAGTCCCCACCCATACACACTTCCCTCCAACACCCAACAACACACACACAAACTTCTCAGGTATAAGATAATAATGTCTCTTTCCCTTAAGTCCTCTATTTCTGCACTGAAATCTTTTTTCTTTTTTCCTTTGTGTGGGTTGATCTATAGGTGCACTTCTTTTATTCTTTCTCTTTTATCCTTTAACCACCTTTGTTTGAACAAGGGAAACACATTCTCTCTCTTCCCCTCTGCTCCTCTGCTTTGTTTTGTGTTCATAACAAGTGTAGTTCTGCTTAGTCAACACACCTAAGAACTATTTTACAAAAACATGTTGAACAGAACTTGAGATGAAAACCCAGCAGGTCATTTTCCAAACAGTGCTTCGAGCGTTTCACGGGAGTTCCATAAATCCATTCCCGCTGTAATAGTGTTGACCTTTTTCTTTGTGCCTGAGAAACCAATTTAAGATCCCTCTAATAGTCCATCCACATTCACTGCTAATTGACGTATGTCTCTTTAAACAATACCCGAAATTCTGAGCACCCAGAAACCCACCCTGCCCACGGGCGACTTTCCCCATTTCACACATTTTTCCACGGATTCCTGACAGGGAATGAGCAACTTAGCTTGAGATGAGAGGGACTTGAAAGACACGATGAAACACTCTTGGGAATAATGGAGAAGAAAAAGGAGTGACAGAGAACAAGAGAGAGCTTGACAGTGAGAGGGGTTAAGAAGAGTTTAAAGAGGAGACTTCATAAGAAGCTTATCACCACAGGAACTGAAGTACACTTCACATAGTTTTGATACTTGTATCAACGCATGGAAACCTTATCCACACCTGGATGGAAAGATTAACATCGTTTTCAAGGAAAGAGGGAGAAAAACAAGCACCTAGAAATATTCACATCGGTTCAACATGAAAATAGTGTTGAATAACGTCTTGATGAAGTTTATATAAACTTCTATTTTAAAAATATCAATGAAACATTAATAATATAATATAATAATAATATAATATATGATATCTATTATATCATTTTAAAGATCATACCAAATTTTATTGAAAAGTTCACATGTCCTGATAATATATTTATATTTATTTAAATTTTTTCTTTATTTAATTACAAATGTTATTACCATTTATTAATATATAATATACAATACAATATATTATAATATCATATTTAATATAATATAATATAATATAATACATACCTATTTGTTATATTATATTATAATAATTTTTAAATAATAGTAAACGTTTATTAAAACATTTATATTGAATATATATTTACATTTATCAATTGTTTTTGTATATTAATGAAAAAATAGATTTCTTAAATCTATTTTTTAAATACATAACTTAATATTTAGTATATTATCCTATATTACATAATAAATCTAAATAAAACTGAAGAGTAGTGAATATGTACTTTTTTGTACAATTTTTTTTTTAATGCAGTGCTTTTGAATTGTGGCACTTCCGTATGCCTGACCCGGGGTCATTTCCTCCTCACATCCCCCCTCTGCTCCTCATTCTTTCCTGTCACCTCTTTCCTATCCATAACAGTGTCACAAAGGCCCCCAAAATGTAATAATCTTTTTTTTTTCAGTTCTAACACCCATCTCATATTCAACATCCTAAAAGTCTGATACCTACAATAGCTCAATCATTCATGTCAAACTACAAAAAAAAAAGTTAAACGTTTCTCCAATGAGCCAAAAAAGGAAGTCCTATTGTATAGCCTTCAGCATGACAGCATCAGTAACCTTTCCATAGGACTAGCTCTTAAGACCATCAAACGACAGAAGATACGAACTGTCCATTAATCCAAATGAAGGGACAGGACTCCTCCATCATGTCCCTCGGCTCTTGACCGTGTCTGTGCTCCGCAGAGCTCAATGAACCTGTAATGAGAGGCTGACGCCAGTAACTCTGACCCCCCCCCCCCCCCATCTACCTCAGTCCATCTTGGTTTCTAATGTGGCATTATCATTATTTATGTTATTATGTGATTGCTTCTTTTATAAGTACAACAACAAATATGGTCAAAAAAAATTTAGCCAGTGCTAAACATAATATAAAAAAGTAAATTGGTTCATAGCTTTAAATCTATAATGTGACTTCATAGATAATCTGTCTGCCACCGGTCAGAGCGGAGGAGGATTGTGGCTTCCTCTGGGACCACCAGACCGGTTTCCTCTCTTTTGTTCAATAACGCACCATGACCTGGAACACCATGTTATCTCTGCCTTTCAGACGTGTTAATGATAGAGTGATGATGAATGAACAAAGAGGAAAGACTGATAATATACCAGAGTGACATCCCATGCTGATCAGTTTGACATCAGGTTGTCAAAAAAAAGGTAGATAAGAAAAGAAAAATAAATAAATAAAAGTTCATTTTAAATACATTAAAAAAGATTGTGGATTTCAAACCACACTGAAGTGGATCAGGTGTGTTAAAAATGTTCAGGGATTGGTTCACATGTGTACTGTAATCTACAAATTTAAACCTCAGGTTGACATCATTTAATAGTATATATGTGGCTAAGTTTCTTTCGAAATCCTTAGGGGGGACCTTTTAAATCTTTCTCTTTCAGCAGGCTGCTGACCTGGGGATGAAGTTGGATCAGGACTAGCCCTATCGAGAGCCTATCGTGTCTCTCTAAGTGCAGCGGTCATACTGTCTGCTCCTCAAAGGATTTCTCATCTCCAACACAGAGCTTAGCACATCTCGTCCGCTGCTCTCATTCAACCCATTTAAATCTCTCTGAGGGGGAGACAGAGTCTGCTGTTCCAGAATTATGCCGGTAAAATAAGTTAACCGAGACCGACTGTGGGGAGCACATATACTCTCAGGGGACCCAAAAACACTTTCTCTCAATGTCTGAAGTCACATTCATCTCTCTGATCTGTGCTTTTGTTGACAGTGCATTAGTGAAAAGTCATTTGCAAAGCGTTCAAGCAAAAGAGCTGAGATATTCATACATTATTTTATTTTATTTTATTTATTTTATTAAAAGTATTTTTATTTTGGGTACTTATTTTTGTTTAATTCTATTCTGTTCTCCTGTATTATATTCTGATGTATTCTGATTATATTTTGATGAATTCTGAGAGCTCTCTGACCTTCCCATAGACAGCAATTTCTTTGTTGAGATATTTTTATTTTAAACATAAATGTATTCTTTTGTATTTTTTTCCTATTCTATTCTATTCTATTCTATTCTATTCTATTCTATTCTATAGAATTCTATATTCTATTCTGGTCTGTGCTTGTGTTGATAGCCTAATGTCTTAGTAAAGTCATATGCAAAACTTCTATTTATCAAAAATCTATTTATTTTATTTTATAAATGGAACTTTGTAATTATAGTTGTTTTTTTCTATTCAATTAAAGTCGCCTATATGCTATATGATGGGAATATAGTGACTGTTATTTACAAAATTCAGTTTGAATGAGCCATTTTCAAATGCATTTTAATACACCTGACCACACATTCCATATTAATGCGAGCTGCTATGTTGCTTGGCATCAGTAAACAGTATTAACAGAACATCTGTGTTTTATAATCCTTTTGCAGGTGCTGACATTTTCTACAAAGCAGCAAGCCACTTGAGACCATGTGTTACAGTGGTTTTACCTCCACTTCATAACATCACCGCTTACCCACAGTGAAATATCACTGTAACACATGGCCTCTCGTGGCATTTTGCTTCATTTTTTCAGGTGTGTGTGAGATTCATCATTATGGTCACACTCATGTCTATATTCTGATTCCACACCAGCACACAATTCATCGCCATCATCCTAATTCATCTAGATGCACCAGTCATTATCAGGTTAGAGGCAGTGAAGTTAGGGGAAATGGAGTGTAAATGGGGCTAATTTGTGTCCGTTGTCTGGGGAAAATGGAGTGATGACATGCAGGAAGGGAAGAGGAGGAGGAGGGCTGCAGATGGGTCCTCTCACTGATCAGAGGGGAGAAATGTTGGCTGAAGGGCTCACAAATTACACACTTCCAATGACACGCTTGAACAAAGAGTGCCAGTCTGGGGGAAAGAGAGAGAGAGAGGGAGAAATCGAGAGGGCAAGAGACAAAAGGATGAATGTGGATGAGCATGTCTGATTCTGCTGAGTTTTCTTTTCTTATTCAAAGCTAAAATATCAAAATAGAAAGAGACCATTTTTAAAATGTATGTTGAGGGCATCCTGGGAAAAGCCCTAATATGTTCTTCAACTCTAATATATATAATAAAATAATTATGAGGCATATCAGACATCATAAATGTCCAAGGCATTTTGTACAGCCATATATATATATATATATATATATATATATATATATATATATATATATATATATATATATATATATATATATATATATATATATATTGTGCCAGACTATCAGTGTTTCCTACAAAAGTGAATTTCCCATAATTCATTATATGGGGAAAGAGAGAGCGAAAATAGTGAATTTGTTCACAGCTGCAGATACTTATGTGTGATTTTACATACACTTCATGAACTGATTAACAAAAAAAAATCTACTTCAGATCCGATCATTGAGACTGATGCACATTACTCAAATTCTCACATTTCTCACTGCAACATGATAAAAAATAAGGTAAAAAAAAATACAAATACTAAATAAAAGTTTGTAACGTAATGAAAAAAAAATTAAAAAAAATAAATAACTAAAACAATAAAATAAAATGATTCACTACAATATATAAAAAATCATTTTTTTCAGATTTCTACTACATCCAAAAAATGCATTAGGTGTGTAAAGTTGCATCAGGGGGGAAAAATTTGTCTGAATAAACCAGATGTTTTTTATTACAGAAAGAGTACTATGGTCAGATTCAAGCCTGCATTTACTCTATAAGCACCACAGTGCAACATACTTAGTAATTCGCTGACTGAAAGGCCAAGACACCAAAGTCATATCTCAGAGTGATATGTCCAGTCTCTAGGTCCATGGCAAGCTCAGGCTGAACTAATTCTCAGCACACACATGGGTATCTTGTTTCAAGTGTTGTGTGAGAGAATGGCCACTAATGCTGGCAGTTCACACATCCAGAACGAGCACACATACTCATAGCTTTGGGATTCCTGCTGCTGACGGTGAATGAGAGGTAGGATAAGACTATGGCTCGAAGCCAACAGCTCTTCTCGTCTGGCAGGAAGCCCCAGTGGAAAGGAAAAGAGGGGTGGAGGAGGCACTGAAAGGCACACACAAGGTGCTCTAAAGCCCCTTCTCAGCACACCTGAGACCAATGGACAGAAACTTCCACAGCTGATGAAAACAACCTACAAGCCCTGACAGGTCTGGAGAGAGGAAATAAGTGTGTTCATAAGGCCTCAAGCCATCTTTTAGGACCTTAAGAGGCTTCATTTGGAAAGGAGGGGTAATCTTGAGTGCAGGGGTTCCGTAATTCTCTCATTCTGCCACTCTCTTATTCTCTAGCTTCATTTTTTTGCACCTACGTCAACAAGCAGAACCTCACAAACAAAGTGCCCCTTCAAGAAATGAAGGGAGAGAAAAAAAAGGGCAGGGAGTTGAAAGACTTGAGCTTTTGCTTTGGGCCCTGAAAGGACAGGAATGTCACACGCAAACAGAAGACAGACAGAAAAACAACAAAAGCAAAGACAGAATAAAAGCTCTTTAGAAGAATAGCTTTCCGACTATTCATTCATTTCTTTCTTTTTTCAATTTATGTCTCACGCTATAATTTTAAAGTCAAATTAAAAGTCAGAGGCTAACCAGTAGTGCTGGATAAAGCCAAGAGAGATCTGATCAAAACAAAACAAAAAACAAAACAAAAGCACAAAATATTAGTTAATTGCATAAGGTAAGATTTAATTTTGCAATAAAATGTAAGATATAAAAATGAAATAAAATAAATCCTAACAAAAAAAATTATTCTTTATACCTTATATTGTATATTCGTATTGTTTGAATGCAATATATAGAAAATGCGGTTATTTTTGCTACATTGTTCAATTCTCTTTTACAAAAAGTAGAACTAACTTTAGAGGAACTGACCAAGCCCTCCATGAATGTATACTGGTTTGTGGTTATGGGTGAAAAAAAGCTAGATCTCAGTGCTGGATGATTTCTACACGGTTGGAAGGCAATTCATCTTATCTCTTCATCATGATATTTTGTGTGTGTGTGTGTGTGTGTGTGTGTGTGTGTGTGTGTGTGTGTGCTAGTGAGACTCAGCCTTTTACCACAAAGACACAATAGAGCTATTTCTGAAGCACATGCACACCATCATCCAAACCACTACAGATCAATACCCCATTACCACATCAGTGCCAGACACTATTTAGGCTCAATTCAGAACGAGACTTACTGCTGCTGACCAACCTGTCCTTTAAAATCCACCTCCATCTCACACATGTCCTGCCAGCACACAGCCAAAAAAAAAACACTCACACTCACATATCCAACCATATACACTGTAGATCTCACTTTCTCCCCCTCAGTAGGCTGTCATGTCCTACAGAAGGTGTCTCATCAAAGTGCGTCAGCAGTGAACACACTTTACCAGACTGTTAAAGAGAAGGCTGCTCATTCTGCCAAAATCCTTCAATTCATGAAACAGAAGTTTGCAATGATAGGATCGTATCTAAGCATTTAATATACACCAGAAGCACTACTGTATAATATTGAAAAACACAAATGTCCTTTCCCAGTCCACATAAATTACTTACAAAAATTAGTCATTTAGATATTGCTATAATACTAATGCCCTATCTAGGAGAACATTAACATATGAACTCTTCTTCTATTCAGTTTGTATCGCCTTCATTTACATGCTTGTTTTCACTTTTGCTTTAATTCTCGGACACTAACTCTTTTGCTAAACTGAACCTCCATGTTGAATCGGGCAAACTTCTGCTGACGTGAGCCTGATGAGAGCCGATGTGTGTAACACACCTAAAAAATTAGCCCGACAGATGCTCACCGACGGCAGCTGATGACTGACCGTGGGCTTGGCGTGTCTTGGGCTTAAACAACTGATCCTCTCAAATGAGCATCTATAAAAAACAAAAAGGCCCCAAAACAGAGCCTTGAGGTATGCCGCAAGTGATAATGAGTCACAACCTACTATTTCTACTTTGGTTCACTAATCTTTTGGTCATAAGTGAACATCATGGAGGGGTTGGGGGGGGGGGGGTTAAATTCTATGGCAGAATATATAGAATTAGTTATAGTTCTAGTCCAGTTGAAAATAAATATTAAAGCCAGGATTCAGAGATTGCATCTGTGATATTTTTAACGTCACATTGCCTGGAGGATCCTTACACCATCAAGCTAACAAAGAGAAAATGTGTGTCTCACTTCGAAGAGTGTAATCTTCCTCGAACGGGACCACAATGCCCCAGGCAGCAAGTGTATGACTTTATATTATTGTAACCCTGCTGTATGTAAAAGCCACAGTGAAGCTTCCCAGCCTGTGCATTTGTGCTGCATAGAGCTGGAATCACAGAAAAAGCTTTTGCTGAAAGCAAGAGGCTGCTTTTATCCACATAACCTCTCATTTTTGCCAAACAAGTGGAAGAAGCTCAACAAAACCTGCACCCGCATGCCACAAGGCACGAATGAAGACACTCAGGTCTCTGCTTAAAAGAAAGCTAATTTGGAAAGTAAAATAGACCAGCATGCAACAGCAGTATCTCCTTTCAGACCGAGATCAGATCTCTTCCAGGTCAGTGGAGGATATTGAGAGAGCCTATCTTTTCTCGCTGATAACCTGTGCTGAAAGGGAGTCTCTTTTGTGCTTATACTGAAAGGATGTTAGTCACAAACAGAGATGGAAACTAAGTGGATTAAGCAGCATTAAAGTGATAGTTCATCTAAAAATTATGTCATCATTTACATGGAACACCTTTTGATACAGTAAAAGTTAATAAAGTCCAGAGATGTCAAGATCCAAACTGACTAGAAAAATAAAACTGCAAAAGTATCATAAAAGTGGTCTTCTTAAAGCTTTTGGTGAGATCTTCCTTTGTGATCTCCAGAAGAAAGAAAGTCATACAGGTTTGAAATAACATGAGGATAGGTAAATGATGATGAACTGTCCTTTCAAGAACTGAGTGTCTCTTTCCTTTGAGACTCTCAGACTCACACAAATTTACCTGAGCATAAAAGTTCAAGTGGTTAATTCCCAACCCCCCCCCCCCCCCCCCCCAGCCCTCTTTTTATTCTCCATATGTATTTTTTAAACATTATTCTTGTCAATAGTCTCACTAAAGTCATTAAGTGAATGAGTAAGTAATCTGTGGTTTGCCTGCAGCTGTGTGGCCCGTCTCAACAGGCTTGCGGTCCTAAGATCTTTGAAGATTAAAGAAATGTGTCTGATCAAGGCCTTTGTTGTGACAGGTAAATTTAAATGGTTAAACGGTGGTGGATTTTCCTCAATATATAGTTGTTTGTCTTAAAGATGCTTGATATAGGTGTTAACAGTCCATTATCAACTTCCTGCACCCCGCTCTCTCACACAAAGATCACCATACTAGAGTTTAAACACACACATGGACGTACTTCCAGTTCCTATATCCAAACTTGCACCGCCACTTTGTTTTTCTTTTGGTTTTGCAGGAATCACTTCCTTATGGAATGGGACTTCTAAAACAGTGCATTTGTGTGTGAGTCTTCCTGCCATGGGGTTATAAATGTAATTTCTCTGGTTCTAAAGGATTTAGACCAGAAGAGATGCTTCTTGTATCTTTATAAAAAAGCATGAGATATACAAACGTCAGAAAGACCATTTACACACACCCTTAATTTAAGCATTTATTAAAAATTACAGTACTTAGAGGGAAAAAAAATACTTCACTCAATAATGTTCTATTGCTCTCCAGCCTTTTATAGAAGTTAAAGGTAAAAGGTCAGATATTGTGACCTTATAGGAAATATGGTAACATCATTAATGTTTTGTTTTCTTCTTGGACATTTTTAGAAACCTACACTGCCCACACACACACAGAATTAGTGAAATAAAGCCACAAATGTACAACCCGAATTCCGGAAAAGTTGGGACATTTTTTTAATTTTAATAAAATGAAAACTAAAAGACTTTCAAATCACATGAGCCAATATTTTATTCACAATAGAACATAGATAACATAGCAAATGTTTAAACTGAGAAAGTTTACAATTTTATGCACAAAATGAGCTCATTTCAATTTTGATTTCTGCTACAGGTCTCAAAATAGTTGGGACGGGGCATGTTTACCATGGTGTAGCATCTCCTTTTCTTTTCAAAACAGTTTGAAGACGTCTGGGCATTGAGGCTATGAGTTGCTGGAGTTTTGCTGTTGGAATTTGGTCCCATTCTTGCCTTATATAGATTTCCAGCTGCTGAAGAGTTCGTGGTCATCTTTGACGTATTTTTAGTTTAATGATGCGCCAAATGTTCTCTATAGGTGAAAGATCTGGACTGCAGGCAGGCCAGGTTAGCACCCGGACTCTTCTACGACGAAGCCATGCTGTTGTTATAGCTGCAGTATGTGGTTTTGCATTGTCCTGCTGAAATAAACAAGGCCTTCCCTGAAATAGACGTTGTTTGGAGGGAAGCATATGTTGCTCTAAAACCTTTATATACCTTTCAGCATTCACAGAGCCTTCCAAAACATGCAAGCTGCCCATACCGTATGCACTTATGCACCCCCATACCATCAGAGATGCTGGCTTTTGAACTGAACGCTGATAACATGCTGGAAGGTCTCCCTCCTCTTTAGCCCGGAGGACACGGCGTCCGTGATTTCCAACAAGAATGTCAAATTTGGACTCGTCTGACCATAAAACACTATTCCACTTTGAAATAGTCCATTTTAAATGAGCCTTGGCCCACAGGACACGACGGCGCTTTTGGACCATGTTCACATATGACTTCCTTTTTGCATGATAGAGCTTTAGTTGGCATCTGCTGATGGCACGGCGGATTGTGTTTACCAACAGTGGTTTCCGAAAGTATTCCTGGGCCCATTTAGTAATGTCATTGACACAATCATGCCGATGAGTGATGCAGTGTCGTCTGAGAGCCCGAAGACCATGGGCATCCAATAAAGGTCTCCGGCCTTGTCCCTTACGCACAGAGATTTCTCCAGTTTCTCTGAATCTTTTGATGATGTTATGCACTGTAGATGATGAGATTTGCAAAGCCTTTGCAATTTGACGTTGAGGAACATTGTTTTTAAAGTTTTCCACAATTTTTTTATGCAGTCTTTCACAGATTGGAGAGCCTCTGCCCATCTTTACTTCTGAGAGACTCAGCTTCTCTAAGACAAAGCTTTTATAGCTAATCATGTTACAGACCTGATATCAATTAACTTAATTAATCACTAGATGTTCTCCCAGCTGAATCTTTTCAAAACTGCTTGCTTTTTTAGCCATTTGTTGCCCCCGTGCCAACTTTTTTGAGACCTGTAGCAGGCATTAAATTTTAAATGAGCTAATTAAGTGGATAAAAGTGTAAAATTTCTCAGTTTAAACATTTGCTACGTTATCTATGTTCTATTGTGAATAAAATATTGGCTCATGTGATTTGAAATTCCTTTGGTTTTCATTTTATTAAAATTTAAAAAACGTCCCAACTTTTCCGGAATCCGGGTTGTATGTTGTATGTCTACGCTTAAACAACCAGTCAAGTGCTAATATTGAAAGAGGAGGACACGCTGAATGAATGGAGGACACGCTGCATTAAGAAACAGACATTAGAAAGAGACAACGGGGAATATCTGTCAGGTCTCGCACATACACATCTAACACAAGGATTATAATATCTCATACAATACAGACTATTCCTTATGGGTTTACAGAGGACACAACATCACAGATAATCCATAATGGTTATGCATTTCTTGTTTGATTCTTTCTGTCATTTGGTTTCTAGGTTATATGTATTCATGAGCTGTCAGTGAGAACAATGACTGTGTGTGTTTGATCGCAGCACGAAAAAAAAACAGTATGAAACTACTTTATAGTATCTGTAACAAGTTTAGAGATAAATGCCTTGAAAAAAACTCTCAAAACAATTTCTTAACCTATTTAAAAAAGAACAAATGCAGGTGCAATAGAAACCAGTCAAAGTTAACTTAATGCCTTTGTCTATTTGCTGAAAGTTTAATTGTTTGTTGTTTTCCACTTTTGATTAATGTAATGCATCCTTGCTAAATAAAAAAGTATTTTCTTTCCAAACAAAAAAACAAAAAATCTTACTCAAACTTTTAAATTGTAGTGCTCTCCCTCCCTCCCTCCTTTTTTTGTTCAGACACTTTTATGAAGACCAAACCTCGCCTTTCTCTCTTTATCTCCTCATCTCTAGCTAATCATTAGCTTTGTTAATGTATACTTTAAACATGCTGTGGCAGTGCTGTGACCCATTTAAACTGTATTTCCTACCCCCCACACACATATAGCTTATCTACCCCCCACGTTTCATGCTGATGCCCTCTGCTTCAGTGGGGCAGAAGGAGGAAGAAAAGCCTGGAGGGTCACAGTGAAACCATTCTGTTACTTAGTTCCACTTAACACACTTACAGAGCAAAGCAGAACAACATGATTGCCTTCCTAAGCCTTCATATACATACACAAACACACAAATACAGTATTAGACCAATAAAGTGTTTAAAATACAAGCACATGGATACTGACATGCTTGAACACACGTGTCCCATTTCACTTAAATAACCAGCAACTACCCCAAGGTCTGCAATTCCCAGAGAATCTCCTGTATTTTAAATTTCTTATGCCTAGTATTTGAGGAACAATCCTGTCTGCTACTTATTGACCCAAACTACTGGGCTCGGAAATCAATTTGACTGTGTGAGAGCCCCCTTTAAAGGAAAGAGTGTGTTAATTGAGTCAAATCCATAGATTAAACAGCGTCTGATCGGAGCAAGACAGACGCGCATGATAAAGTCAAGATATGAGCTCTTAGAAGAAACAGATATTCTCTGTCCAGTCTGTTTCTGAGAGGGACGTCAGTGATACGATGTTGTAGGAAGAGAGTGGTTCATTGTTTGCTCCTAGACTGAAGTATGCAGGAGTCTTTGTTTGGCCAATCTGAGTTCCTCCACAGTGCACTCTACGGTAATTCATTCATAAAGCCACTACACTGATGGAAGACCTCAGGAGACCAAGGAATCTGGCACCCCGTGTGCCATTTCTGTCTGACACTGAACAGCTGAGACCTGCAACAGTGACCCCCTGAGCCCAGACAGATCAGTATAAATATTAGTGGTCCACTGCATCTAGGTCTTCCCTTCAGGTTTGATTGTCTCTTTACCTTCCTTAAAAACATTTTAGGTGTCTATATACAGTATGTCATCTTTTATCTTATTTGTATTTCACTTTGCTGTCTGTTCTCTTTTGTATCTTTTCTCAGCATCGCAGCTCAGTTGGTTTTTCAGTCTTCTCATCACAATAAATCACTGTAACTGTAGACCACACACACACACACACACACACACACACACACACACACACACACACACACACACACACACACTCACTCCTACACAAAACACACACTGAACTATCCGGGAGCTGCTCTGGTGGTTTACAGTAAAACTTTTAAATGAGGCACATTATTCATGAGATAACACAGAAGAACTTAAACAGGCTGCAAAACACTTCAGACAGACTCTTACACACAGATCTGTTGACAGAATTGCAAATACAATATATTCTGTAAAAGTATGTTGTCACTTAAGATTTCTACTTACAAAAAATATTAATACTGCAGGCAATTTGTGACAGAACAGCAAAAATATAGAGCAAACTTGGGAGATTTACTGCGTACAGTGAGAAAATTCACACGCACACACAAAGGCAGCATGTGAGAGAGAATACCCTGATGGATCCTCCTCCTTAGCTTACAAGCATTTCTATCTAGATGAGGGGTTTTTATGACCACAGAACTGTTTGTTTTTGAGACCTCTCAAAACAAACCACACAAACACACCTAAATACACTCGGCATATTGATTGTCCAACAAAGGCACACAAGACAGACTTTTAAAGCCTCAAAGGCAAGTAAACCTTATCAACCAAGCAGTGTGGTATTTATCACTGTCATCCGTCCACTCGATCACAGTCCCAGGGGACCCAGAGAAAGTCCAAAGGACAGACATAAATGTCCAGACAGTAAAACAGCATGGAAATACAGTTGGTTGTGTGGCATACCTCAGAGGTAAATCCTAGGTCCGTTTTTGTTCCTTAGTAAAGTATCTAAACATCAGGAGTTTGAATGTCTTCTAGCTCAGTTCATACAGGTAATGTCTCCTCCAAGTACTGGCTGTAATCCTGCACGTCTCTGTGTCTCTTGTCTATCACAACTCCACAACACACTGTGAGGATGAGTCTGTCCGCTGAGATCGCAGAAAGGGGTGTGTGTGCACTCTCTACAGCTCTCTTTCTCACCCATTTGCACAACCCTCCCCGTTTCTCCATTTGCTTCTCCTCCCCCTCTCCTTCTCACCTCCCCCCTCGCTCTTCCCCCTCTCCTTCTCTCTTTCATTTCACCTCCTCTGGATCAACAGTCTCTGCCAACACGCAGCCCGGATCTTTTGCCCCTAAGGTTTGAGACACCCCCCGTTTCCTTTTAAATTGCTTGCCTGTGAGCCCCTAAGATAACATACTTGTGTACACAAGACCCACACAAGAACATATACACATAATACCACAACATAATACATGTATGTCATGCAGTTAAATTATTTTACTATAAAGTATAAAAAAAAAAAAACTTTCAAATTATTGTTAAAAAAGTTGTGGTATTATGTATGTAAAATAAATAAAAATGCATTATATTTATATATATATATATATATATATATATATATATTTGTGTGTGTGTGTGTGTGTGTGTGTGTGTGTGTTATGTTGTGGTATAATAAGAGTAGAATTATATAAAATAGTAAACTAAAAAGGTATACACATTATGTTGTGGTATTATCTGAAAGATAAAAAAAGAAAAGAAAGAATAAAAGAAATTAAAAGAAAAGAAAAAATGTCAAAAAAAGTCAAACATTTTTTAAATATTGTTTCATTTGTTTTAGTACAGCTTAGTATAAAATCAAAGGTTAAAGTTGTAAATTATAATGCAACTTGTTTTTTATGTATGTGTACTGATACTTGGGAAAGCTGTATGTGGGAAAAAAAAAGTCAGAGTATTCCCATGTCTTATCTAATGTGCAGCTATGTTTTTTTTTTTTTTTTTTTTTTTTAAGTGGTCAGATTATAAAAAGACAAGTATTTTCAATGTTGCACTGAACAATCAATACTAAGATATAGAACAATGTATTCTACTGAAAAAATGGACCTCTCACTCAAAACCTCATTTTCATTTTTGTAAAATTAAAGGTGTCTAGCCTGTCCAAAGTCCATAACACACATTACAGATCAGGCCTATAGAGAGAAACTTCCTTGTTTTCTGTAGATTTATGGCTGAAAACAGAGATGTTGTGCAATGTTGTGGGACATATCTGCCTCTAGCTAGTATATCAGTGGGAGAGGGGGGCGTGGGAAACTCTGCACTGATCCTAGTTGTGGAGATCAGGGATTTAAACCACAGCAAGCTGCTGGTAGCCGCCACTATACAAAGAAGTAGTAGTATTATTTCAGATACCCCACCGTAAACGCTGGTCAATGAGTAACTAGTGCTAAAAAAACTACTGAATAGAAAGCATAGGTGTATGCATGCATGTACATTCCTTAAATTGTTCCTCTACAGGTTGCCACAGAACCAACCCCTTCATGCTGTCGTGTCACAGTACAGAGAGAGTTTAAAGTTAAAAATGCTATTGAAGAAGCATATTTAAGTTACAAACTGGTTGTAACTCTGGTAAAGTGTCTCTGGTTCAGGCTTAAAATGAGGGCGGCGGTGTGGCCAGGATTCTCATGATTGGGAGGGACAGATTTAGAGCATTTCACACAGATCAGTGAGTATGACAAAACCTACGTCTATAGTGACGTGCTGGATGAAGGGGAGGAGAAAGAGAGTAAGAAAGAATAATATTTAAAATCAGCTACATTTTTAGACTTACATAGGCTTTACCCAGACTCATAATGTTATATATAACATATATATATATATATATATATATGTGTGTGTGTGTGTGTGTGTTTGTGTGTGTGAAAACAGACAGACACACATAGATACACTGTATAAATAAACCTCTATATAAATATTATAAATTTACTTTTATATATTCACACTTACAACTATATAGCTATTCTGATTTACATTAATATATTCAGATTCTATATAATTATTTCCTGTTTGGTGCTTCATATATATATATATATATATATATATATATATATATATATATATATATATATATTTATATATATGTCTGTGTGTGTGTGTGTGTGTGTGTGTTTACATATTGAAACTGAAAGCTTATGGCTTGAAAATACTTTAATTGTGCTTTCATGGTGCTTTTGAATTCTTTTTAATGTTTCTCTCACAGACTCTACAGTCCCGATTTATTGATAATGCATGGAGAAGAGTGACTAATATATAATAATGGGCATTACAATATACATAAGAATTTAGAGATTTTAAATGAACATGCATCTTTGCATTGCAAGACACCTGAAGGTGTGGATTCTGCTGAAATCCATCTTATAACCGCTTCAGTACTTCACCGACCGTGAGAGACGAACATGTTTGTGCAAGGAGAAGGGCGTGGAGAATTAGATGATGTCCCGTACTGCTTTTCATCACCTAAACGTCCCCTCAGAACAAAGCTGACACACCTTCATTCCTTGGGCTGCTGGTGACATCACTCAACAAACAGGCTCTAAGGAATCACAATGACGTTTGTATCTGACACACAAGAAATCAATAAAATTTAAGTTTGGTGATGAGTTACCCATAAGCACAAGTTCTTTCCTAAGCACAAATTAATTCTCCTAATCCATTGGCTGAATATCAGTCACTGCTTACTGGCCGACTGCCACACTACAGTAATACGATTACAGAAGCCATGAGCGTGTTTAGACAAGCACACAGAATAATGTGTGAGATGCTCCACCTGTATGCTGTTCTCCAGTGTCTCGCACATTGTCAGTCAGATCATAGGTCTATTATTCTCCAACCCTCTCACAAACACTCACATTCTCAAACACCTACAGTATGTAACTGCTATCACAACATCAGTACAAAGTTATTCCTGATCAAGGAAAAACATGATATACTTTATGAAATAAGATGCTATATATGTTTTTTTTTATATACCAAATCAGCATATCAGAATGATTTCTGTAGATCCCAAATGAAGTCTATAGACCCAGTAGTCTTGCTTTTGTTCATATCGCATTAAATATGTGTGTACTCTTGACTACTGTCTATTGCTTCTGCTCTATATATTTCCAACATGAGACTTACGGCTGATAACAAATCTCATTGTGTTTTCACAGACAAGTAAGCTGAAGCTTCCCGTCAGACGGTTTTAATCAGAATTCACAAACGGAGAGAAAAGAAGCTACTATAAGAAAATGCTATACACAATAGAGCAGGTAAAACTGCCATTTTCTGATCTTCACTGACTCAAACTCTGATAAAAGGTGCAGGCGGCTGAAGGGGATAGAAAAAATTACATTAAGAATCAGTTTAAGATGACTGGGGGAGATTGAGGGGGAGATTGAGAGAGTAAAAGAGAAAAATGGTGAAAGGAAAGAGGGAATGACAGAAGAATCACCAACACTTGCCTGTCCCTTTGTACAGTTGTGCATTTATTATTCATCTTTAATGTTTCTTATACTGTATACACACACAGTTAGGTCCATATATATTTGGATACAGGCACATTTTTATTTTTTTTTATCACCTGAACAAAACAGTTACAGTTAAAGTGCACAGTCTGAGCTTTAATTTGAGGACATTCCCATCAAAAATTGGAGGAAAGGTGAAGGAATAACAACTGAATTTTAATTTAATATTAAAAAGATAATAACAATATTTAAAAATAACAACAATTATAAGAAACAACATTGTGCATCATGTTTTTTTTTTATTTTAAAGTATTTCTTATTATTTTTATTAGTATATCTTGTTTTTTGTTTTATATTTTATTAATAATAATAATATTTAATTTTAACTTAAATTATACAACATAATGTTTCTTTTTTATTTTTAATATAAAAAGGTATATATAATATAAAAGAGCTTTGAGAATTTACATTTGACGAGCAGTTGTGATCTCAGACTTTTGTAAAACATCAGTGTGTGAGATCTGTGTGTCCATCTAATTCTATATCTAGTTCCACTTTCACCTTCTTTCCCGTAAGCCACACACCTGCTGACAATATCAGCTCTCTTATCTCTGACTCTGCAGTGTGAAAGTGAGGTCACACTTAAATATAGGACACATGTATATTTTATCAAGCATCTTACCATAAAACAACTCCCTGATAATCCACACACATACACAAAGCTGAAGGTTTTCTGGACTAAATGTCTCAACTAAACTGCCTGTGGACCCTCCAAACCTGTCAGTACCCTCTTACACAGACCACACACAAGGGTAGATCACGTCGTCATTTGTGCGATAAACTCCAATGCTCTGCCCGCAGCAAGGTTGGCATGGTCAGCCTGAAGCTAGAGGCCACCTGGATAAACAAATGAATAAATCATCTCAAGAACACCTGTGACTACAGCCACAGAGCGGCTACAGCGAGTCTGATTCACAGAACGAATTCTAAAAACAGAAACAACTTATTAAAAGAGTTTATCATCATGGAGAACATGAAACATGACAGAAAGATGTACCATTTGGCATTTCCCCTTTTTATTTATGGGTATGACGCTGTTATATTACATAATATAGGCCTGTAAGTATTTTATTTTCAGTGGCCATTGAAAAGGGAACCTGAAATCAGTTTTTGGTTCCTTGTTAGACAGTAAGGATGAGAAAAAATATACAAACGCAAATGAATGTTTCATTCTCTGATAAAAGACAGAGTGTGACGTCCCAGGATGTGACTTATCAACTGATAAAAATGATCTGTGCAAACAAAGTCCCTCAGAACATCAAGGAAAAAAATATCTATGATATAAGAACACACAGAGAGAAGAATAAAGACTTTATCTCGTCTATGACGATTTTTGTACAAACAAACTCTCTGTGATGTATATGTATCAACATTTTGTTAAGTTTAAAGGAACATCTAATCACAGGAATTTTATTTATTTATTTATTTATTTATTTTACTTAAAATTACTATTCATATCTCAATAACAGCTTTTTATGTTGTTCTGTGTCAGACCATATCCCATATATATGGGATGTTTTTTTCCACATAAATTTATTCAAATTTGTCATCAGTAAAAACAGTAATACTGTGAAATATTATTACAATGTAAAAATAACAGTTTTCTATTGAATATACAACCCGAATTCCGGAAAAGTTGGGACGTTTTTTAAATTTTAATAAAATGAAAACTAAAGGAATTTCAAATCACATGAGCCAATATTTTATTCACAATAGAACATAGATAACGTAGCAAATGTTTAAACTGAGAAATTTTACACTTTTATCCACTTAATTAGCTCATTTAAAATTTAATGCCTGCTACAGGTCTCAAAAAAGTTGGCACGGGGGCAACAAATGGCTAAAAAAGCAAGCAGTTTTGAAAAGATTCAGCTGGGAGAACATCTAGTGATTAATTAAGTTAATTGATATCAGGTCTGTAACATGATTAGCTATAAAAGCTTTGTCTTAGAGAAGCAGAGTCTCTCAGAAGTAAAGATGGGCAGAGGCTCTCCAATCTGTGAAAGACTGCGTAAAAAAATTGTGGAAAACTTTAAAAACAATGTTCCTCAACGTCAAATTGCAAAGGCTTTGCAAATCTCATCATCTACAGTGCATAACATCATCAAAAGATTCAGAGAAACTGGAGAAATCTCTGTGCGTAAGGGACAAGGCCGGAGACCTTTATTGGATGCCCATGGTCTTCGGGCTCTCAGACGACACTGCATCACTCATCGGCATGATTGTGTCAATGACATTACTAAATGGGCCCAGGAATACTTTCAGAAACCACTGTCGGTAAACACAATCCGCCGTGCCATCAGCAGATGCCAACTAAAGCTCTATCATGCAAAAAGGAAGTCATATGTGAACATGGTCCAGAAGCGCCGTCGTGTCCTGTGGGCCAAGGCTCATTTAAAATGGACTATTTCAAAGTGGAATAGTGTTTTATGGTCAGACGAGTCCAAATTTGACATTCTTGTTGGAATTCACGGACGCCGTGTCCTCCGGGCTAAAGAGGAGGGAGACCTTCCAGCATGTTATCAGCGTTCAGTTCAAAAGCCAGCATCTCTGATGGTATGGGGGTGCATAAGTGCATACGGTATGGGCAGCTTGCATGTTTTGGAAGACTCTGTGAATGCTGAAAGGTATATAAAGGTTTTAGAGCAACATATGCTTCCCTCCAAACAACGTCTATTTCAGGGAAGGCCTTGTTTATTTCAGCAGGACAATGCAAAACCACATACTGCAGCTATAACAACAGCATGGCTTCGTCGTAGAAGAGTCCGGGTGCTAACCTGGCCTGCCTGCAGTCCAGATCTTTCACCTATAGAGAACATTTGGCGCATCATTAAACGAAAAATACATCAAAGACGACCACGAACTCTTCAGCAGCTGGAAATCTATATAAGGCCAGAATGGGACCAAATTCCAACAGCAAAACTCCAGCAACTCATAGCCTCAATGCCCAGACGTCTTCAAACTGTTTTGAAAAGAAAAGGAGATGCTACACCATGGTAAACATGCCCCATCCCAACTATTTTGAGACCTGTAGCAGAAATCAAAATTGAAATGAGCTCATTTTGTGCATAAAATTGTAAACTTTCTCAGTTTAAACATTTGCTATGTTATCTATGTTCTATTGTGAATAAAATTATTGTGATTTCTTAAAAAAAAAAAAAAGAATAATAATAATAATAATAACATAAAATAATAAAATTAAATTAAAGCATGTAAGCCGTTAGATCAAAATATTTTAAGATCATAAGAAACAAATTCAAAGTGGAAATTCTGGGTTAATTCTGTCTAAATCTGGCAACAACAAAGACAAGACGACAACTATAGAAAGAAATAAAATTATTAACTTTCTAATATATGGTTGTGCATAATTAAGGAGTGTAGCTGAAAATGCAAGAATAATATTCATAAGCAAATTGTACATTCCCTCACATCACCGCATATTAGTTGCAACTTTATAGGCAGAGTGATTTCTCATGAATTACACAAGCTCCAGTTAAGCTCAGCAAAGCTGATGGGCATCTTCGAACCAGACATGCTAATGCAAGAACACTGCTACATTATTACATCTGACAGTAAGCTAAAAAAGTGGGCCAAGTCTTTTGAGAGCAGGAAACTACTGGTTTCATGGGTCTTCTTTCTCTGGGAGATGTATTATAAACTGGATGAGTGCGACAACCAACAAAGGGACAGATGGAAAGTGTGTTTAGATGTGAAAGAAGGAAAACAGAAAAACTGTGGAGGATGAAAAATGTAATTCACGGAGAGGACAGACATAGAGGTGGATAATGGAGAAGAAGGGAAGGGAGGGCAGGCAGAGAGAAAGAGACAAAAAAGGAGAGAGAGGTGCGGAGGTGACCCGGGCTGCACTCATTAGGCTGGATGCCCAGACGGAGTGTCCAAGTGCTGAGATTCTCTCCAATTTACATCAAAGCCCCTGGGACACAAGTCCAGACACCAAACGGAGTCAAACGTTCAAGTGATGCAGAAAAAGTGAGGTCTGGCCAACTGGGGTTGGGAAAAAATTCATTACGAAAACACACACGCCAAGATGGGCTTGTGGGACTTGACCAAACAACATCACAGAGCAATTTCTGTTCTAAAATTGAAAAATGCAAATCTAATCAAAATGAATATGAGGGCCCGGTCGACTTTGAATGAGGTCTTCGGTGTGACGTCTTTTAATCTGTGGGAAATGTTGTGTGTACGCTCCCTATCTGCTTGATGTAGGAGTCTTGTAATTTGCACGCTGACAGCTCACTGCCTGACGGATGGATTACGGAATTTTATATGGAATATTCTGTAATTAGAGGGTTCTGTATACTGTAAGAAAAGAAAAAAATGTCCTGGATGAAAATAAACAGTACTTTTCCGTTACTATTAAATAATAGTTGTACAAAATAGTGGTGAAAAGTGACAATTAAGGCATTTCTAATGTTACAAAACACCAAAAAAAAGCTGCAAATCAGCATATTGGAATGTTTTTTTAGGATCATGTGACACTGAAGACTGCAGTAACGATGCTGGAAATTCAGCTTCGCAATCACAAGAATAAATTACATTTTAAAATAGAAAACAGTTATTTTAAATTATAATAATAAATCCAATATTAAAATTTTTACTGTATTTTCAATTAAATAAATGCAGCCTTGGTGAGTATAAAATACTTATTTTAAAAACATTTAAAACATCTTTGACCAAAACTTTTGAAGTGTAATGAATAAAATAAACCATGGTCTTAAATACAGTACCATTTCCATGTACATATTCATAAATGAAGACCAACATAACAGGTGATAAGTCAGACCAAGCAGTAAATAAAGCGAACTTGAATGAATACATAAACATGTAAATTCAGTCTGTGATTCATAGAGGCTGAATCAATCTTCAAAACAGCATTGACAGCCAACACTGCTTCAGATATTTAGAATTTTGGTTAGTCACGGAATATCAGTGAATTCTGTAACTGAATAACTAAGGGCCCGAAACATTATATTAATAATAGTCACATATCTGCCTGCTGCACAATATAAACGCTTCTTCACTCCTGAATCACTCTGAGAGATGATAACACAAAACGCTCATCTGAGAGTATACAGAATCTTCCAGTGACAAAATATCAGTGTGACTGGGCAGTCAGAGAGAGTATGCTCTGTATTAAAATGAAGTATAACAGCTGAATCAGGTGGTGAATTAAAAGTGGTGTCATTTACCAGGATAAGCAATAAATCTGGGGCTGCTGGTGTTATGAATGTGATATGGGCAGTGTATCACAATGTCTAAATGTCTAAATGATAAATGATGATTGACTTTTTTTTTGAGTAATTCTGTCCCCAGAATTATAGCTAGTACCAAAACAAGCATACAAAATAAACTTTTGGACCCACAAGCCTTATCTACAGTTGCTTTTGCAGATTTATCTGATCTGCCTTTGAAATCAGGCTGGTGATGAAACAGAGCACTTGTAACTTAAGTAGAATCTATCCAAGAGTCTAGCCTGCAAAGACTGTACATTAATCCAAATATCTTTCTCATCGTCTTTCATCATTGTTACTGGAACACAGCACAATAGCTCTGCTCTAGTTTCATGCCTGTACAACACAAAACACAAATACAAGTGCTCAGAGATATAGAGCATGCAAATCAAAAGCGATGCGGCTGTGTTAGAGCAGTCCGCCCCTGGCGTCTCTCTCACTTCCTTTTTCTCTGCTGTCCTCACTCTCTCCTTCTTTTATTCAATACTGTGAATCTCTTATTTCCAGGTCAGGCAGAAAGGATGAGATCTGTGTCTACCCACATGGAAATAACCTATATAAACATATATGTTTTAATATAGGTTTTGATATGTTTATATAGGTTATTTCCATGTGGATGGACTTTTCTTTACTGGAGTACCGAACCTCAGAGTTCGTGCAAACATCCACATCACTGTAATCAAATGTGTTCTTAAGTGCTGCTTTTACATCGCGGTATGTTTTTGTTGTGTTTATTTAGTTATTGAGAGGAAGGCGTGCAGTATATATTTGCATATTCATCCAAACACCGCTCAGCAGCCTCAGGTTCTGAGGTTAACTGAAGCTCTGTCTTCTTCTTTTGAACTGAATCAGGAAAGCTGTAATACAGTCTTGCGCTACAGCGCCACACTTGTCAAACCGCATTATTGCAGGCTCTCACATTAGGTAGATACGAGATCGAACCACTACTCAAAAACATTTGCCGACAATTTGTTTTATCGTCGACGTTGACAATAATGTCGACTAATTGTTTCAGCCCTGGTATATATATACTAAAGTCAATACGTTACAGAGAGTCATGTGCTTTCACATTTCCCAACCACTCAAAAAAATCATCTATTAATGGCGCAATAAACCGATTACACAATACTACAATGCAAAACCAAAAGCACCCCAAAACAGAAACTCAAAGAGAAATTAAAGACTTTGACTTAACACAAGGAAAACTTTAGATTTTCTTACCTGATTGGTACTTCTTGCTCTGACTGACGCCATTATGTGGCATATATACGCATATATGCACCATATATATTATCATATATGTGCATATATACTGTATATAGACAGCAAACATGTGCATATAAACTGCATATAGGTTTTATATATGCACATATATCCTCATATAGGTTCTTTCCATGTGGGTAGTTCCTCTCATATAGTTCTAGCTGTCTTTGTATTATTGGTTTCTGGATATGAAATGTGTGTTCAATTCTCACTCAAGCACACACACATTTCAGGGTTGAGCAGCAATCAGTACTGAATTATAAATGTCTTGATCTTAATGTCTTAAATCCAAATTAATGGTGCATTTATTTATTTATTTTTTTCACAACACTTTTACATGTCAGAACATTGTCTGTAATAGCAAACAGAGATAAACACTCTCACAGGCACACAAACCCACATAATACAAAGTGACTGAAATCCCATCAAAACTACTTAGAGATGCTCAAGCATCATTTTGATGAGGACAGCAGAAAAGGGGCATGAGGAGGGAGTGATGGAGAAAAGTGGGGGATTAAAACATCAGAAGGTAAAAACTCCCAGACTGATGTCCTGTCCCAAAGGAAAGAAAAAAAAAGAAAAAGAATAATCCCTCCCTTAAACGGGCAGCCTGCACTTTTACCACCCACAGAGTGCTACACACACACACACACACACACACACACACACACACACACACACACACACACACACACACAGTAGCTGAGTAAGCAAATGGTCTTACTCTTCCCAGTTAGTTTGTCCTTAAGAAACCTAAAGGTGCTGATCTAGGCCCAGACTTCAATAAATAAAGCCAGAACGACAATTTTTATAGACTAACCACAGCATTATTCTGAGATCTGAGTTTACCAACAATTTTATATTACTTTAAAATTCTATACCAGAATATTTCAGTATTTTATTTAGATATTTTGAATAAAATATCTGTATTTTACATTTTGCTGTGTGATGTTTTAATTAGCATTTAATTTTTTATTTCCTATTTTAATTTTGTATTTTATTTCATTTTATGTTATCTGATTTTTTTATTTTATTTTATTTAAATACATTTGATATTGAATTATTTCATTTTATATGTAATTTCAGAATTTTTATAAAAACAGCATTTCATAATAATTTCATTATTATTAGTATAATAATAATTATTACAACTAAACTGATAAAAAACATCTAACTGTAAGCCTATCCCAAATCATTACAATGAACTTTTAATGTTTTCAGAAATAAGCCTCTTTGCAGTGTTTTTATTGTTATTTCATGTTGTTTTATTTTAGATTTTGTTTCATTACATTTTATTCTTATTTCATTCAAAATTTTATTTATTTGCTATGTTATAGGATATGTTTGCTACTTTATGTTATTTTATGTTGTTTTATTTGTATTTTATATTTTAATTCATTTAATACTTTATATTTTTTTATTTCATTTTGTTTTATTTTATTTCTTTTTTATTTATTACACCTTGTATTTATTATATTTCAATTGATTTTATTTGATTTGATCAGGGATATGACCTAGGCCAGACTCAACAATCATCTATGCCACAGCTCTAATGATTTCAGGTTTTCTTACCCTTACCCTTGTGGGGACATTTGTTCTCTACAAAGATAGCAAATCCTGCCCGTCACACACAGAGAGCTATAAAAGTAGTAACTCCCTCTACTTCAACAGCAGACACTGCTGAAAGGTCAGCTGAGGACACTTCAAGAGACATGAATATCTTCAAATAACTAGTGATACAGTTGGCACAAATCATGAAGAATAACCTCTGTCCCTTGAGATCTGACCCGAGTATACTGGAGAATAATTTATACATCTCATGCACAAAAATCCACAGACAGACAGTCTGGAAGTGCAAATGAGTACAAATCCAATAAAGAAGACTAGCAGCTGTATTATGCAGTTAAACAAAGCTGCGTTTGCATGCTTCATTAAGATGCTGAAAGTTATCAGAGATGCAGACATCCACACAAATACACACACACATACACACACACACACAAATGTGGCTTTTTCCAATCACCCCTGCACTCTCGAAAATCCCACCCACTCTCCCGTTTGCCTCCAGGTGTTCATTTC